>NW_021319385.1:472171-655665 GCF_001605985.2 Dendrobium catenatum
CCTAATGGTACCGAGCATGTACCACTCGGTACCGAGCATATACTGCTCGGTACCGAGCGGTATTGGCTCGGTACCGAGCATGTACCTAGTGGTATCGAGCATGTATCACTCAGTACCGATCATATACTTGCTCGGTACAGACCGGTACTGGCTCGGTACTAACATGTTCTTAGCGGTATCGAGCATGTACTGAGCGGTACCGAGCATGTACTGAGCGGTACCGAGCATGTACTGAGCGGTACCGAGCATGTACTAAGCGGTACCGAGCATGTACCTAGCGATACCTAGCAGTACCGAGCATGTATTGAGCGGACGAATGAAAGAAAGCCAAATCAGGAGTTATTCAAGCTTTCGTTACTGCACGTCAAAGTTAAGGCCCACAACACCGCTCACCTGCTCTTCCGACCTAACCGAGGCCTGAACGTTTCCTGCACTCACAACTTCGGCTTCATTTCCTGCTTTCGAAACCATTATTGCTTTCGGCTTCGTTTCTTACATCGTCTCCTTCCGACTTCGTCTCTTGCACTCACGGCTTCGTCTCCTTCCCTCACGGCTTCGTCTCTTTCCCTTACGACTTCGCCTCCAATTCACCTTTCAATTCTCATAAAAAGCCCTAATCCTATACGCGAACACGCGAACACAAATCGGCTGCGTCGTATTTACATGTATATCAAAGAAAATATTTCGAGGCGGTGCCTCGTACTGCCTCGAGGCGTTACGCTCTGATGCGCACGCCTCATGTGAAAAAATCGTAGGCTTCGCTGGATGGTTCGAGGCGTAAGCTCCGATACGCATGACTTCCGCCTCGACTTGAGGCGCGACTCAATGCGGATGCCTTGTCCGCTTTTTTAATGGTTGGTAAAAATCATGGGAAGATGTGAAGGCCAAATGCAAATGAATCTTTGATGGCAAATATTCTGTGATGTACCTAAAAAATCTCTATGAAAGTAGCCATACAAGTAGTCAATAACTTGAAAGAGGTATGCACTGAAACTCTAGGAGATTTGCATTTTCTAGCATTTCATTTATTCTTTATAAATTATTGTCTTTTATTTGCATTGCAATTTACTATTTAAAATTGAATATTGATATTTTTTATGGGTTAGGCAAAAAAGTCTACCGGTATAGTTGTGCTCGTTCTACACTTTATAATATTCCAGGGAGAGGTAAAGATTCAATGGAGTAGAAAGGTGTAGAAGTAGGATCTTTTGAGTCTAAGTGTTTAATGTACTATTTTGTAAACCAGCATATAATCATTTTGATATATAGACTTTCTTTATCTGAATTAAAGTATATAGATTTTGATAAAATGAAATGTGTTTATATTGCTTTATTATTTAGATTTATAATAACTTTGATTATTTATGATAATGATTAAATAAAAATTATAAGTTTAGGATTTCAACCCTTTCATTAGGTCCTAGGGCATCATTGGATTGTATCAGAGCAACTGCTTGGAAGGATTGAATTGTAACTAGAGCAATAAGAAATGATTTGTATCAGTAAGAGGAAGAAGTTGGGAACTTAGCCTAAGCATTTCTGTCAGTTTACGATAAATCCATGATATTTGAATGTATTTATTCTTAATATAGATTAAAGTGTTGCTCCATAATGAACCCTTAAGAGTAAGAGGTAGTTTGTCGATAGAGTTCCAATCAGGCTGCTTCAGGTCAAAGTACTGTGGGGGCTATAACTTCTAATTTTATGATTTAGTTTGTCGAGTTAGTGGCCTAGCTAATGAGTAAGAATCAGGGTAGAAAAGCAAGAGTTAAGAAAGATGAAGTTGATAAGTATCTGCAGTTGTTTTTGAGATTGAAGCCACCTTGTTTCCAAAGTGATATTGAGCCTTAGGAAGCTGAGGATTGGTTAATGAGAATAGAAAAATATTTTGATAGTATGCAACTTATTAAGGGCAGAAAGGTTCTGATGGTAGTATTCTTGTTGGATGGAGATGCCGAGCACTAGCGGACAGGCCAACAAAGGGAGAGATTCTAGGGTAAGTGGAATGTAGAGATCTCTTAAGAGGAGTTTGTGGAGACTTTCATAAGTTAGTTAATGTCGCCATCTGTCAAGCATCAGATGCAAGAGTCCTTTCTAAGGTTAATTTAAGGGAGCAAAACAGTGATGCAATATGAGGTGAAGTTCATAGTTCTCGCTAGGTATGCTCCCCAATTAGTCAACAACCCTGAGAAAAAGTGTTCTAGATTCCTGCGAGGATTAAGAGATAATTTGAGGCACCCCTGATCTCATTCCATATTAGTAATTGTTTCTGAGCTCATGGAGAGGGCTAGGTTGGTGAAGAATGACCTGATGTCCACCCAACAATGGTGGGATGCTAGAAGAAAGAGGCTTGAAGGAGTGCCCTTCACAAGAGCATTCAGCACCCATGATCCCATTCTATATTAGTGATTTTTCTGAGCTCGAGAAGAGGGTTGATTGGTAGAGAATGACCTAATGTTCACCCATATATAGTGGGATGCGAGCAGAAAAAGGCTTGAAGGAGAGCCCTCCAAGAGTGCATTTAATAAGAAGAAGTCCAAAAGTGGAGACTGGTGACCACACCAGTGGACCTGTAGTATCTAGGACTGTTGGAGGATCTGTATTAGATAGATGTGACCCTATTTATGGTTTCTGTAGGAAGCATACAAGTCAATATTTTATGTATATTGATCGGGTCGATGTTTTATGTGTGGCACAGTCTCCGCAGAGTTTCAAAGGGCAGGCTTGAAGCTGAGGGTAGTCAGAGTAAGAGATAGTAGCCAAACACTTCTAGAGTTGTTAGGCATTGTTGACCCAAGGCAGTGGAAGATCTGGAGGAAGATTGTTAGGTGAATCAGTAGGAAGAGTTCTGAGGGAGTCCATTATTGTGGCCAATATAGTTTCAGTGCAGCCCAAAGTGTACATTTTGACTCAACAAGAGATGAAAGAGGCACCAGATGTAGTAACAAGTACAACATTTATTTCTGTATTACCTTGCTGCATTTTATTTATTGACTATAGAGCGAGTTATTCTCTTCTGTTTTAGCACATGCTGGATGATTTGAGTTTAGTTCCGAATGTGTTAGTGTCTAGTTTGTCCGTTATTATCCACTGGATATTTTTCAGTAACTAGTTATATCTATTAGTGTGAAATTGAACTTGCAAATAGGAACTTGAAATCAAAATTGAATGTATTGCCTATGAGGAGTTTGATATCATAGTTGGTATGGATTGGTCGAGCAAGTATTAGACTCAAATTGACTGTAGCAAAGAGAGGGTGAGTTTATGTGTAGATGAAGGAATATTTTATTTTTTAGTGCTAGTAGTGCCTTATCATCTTTGATTTTTATATTGCAAGTAGATAAGGGAAGCAAGAAGAGAAATCCTATATTTATGGCATCTGCGAGATATTTGAATAAATCTGTTAAAAGCAATGAAGATATTTCAATAGTGAAGGATTTTGCAAATGTCTTTTTTGAAGTGTTATCTAGATTGCCTTCAGAGAGGGAGGTGGAGTTATGTATTGAGGTGGTGTCGGGTACAACTCCTATCATAAAGACTCTATATAAAATGCCACCAAGAGAGTTGCAAAAGTTGAAGGTGCAGATGTAGGAGCTTTTGGATAGAGATTTTATCAAACCAAGTGGGATTATCTTGAGGAGCCCCTGAAGAAATATGAATCTCTGAGGATGTGCATTGATTATCAGAAGCTGAATAAGATGATTGTGAAGAATAAGTATCCACTGCCAAGGATAAATCTATTTGAGTAGTTCAAAGGTGCAACTATGTTTTTTCGTGATTGATTTGAGATCGGATTATCACCAGTTGAGGGTGACAGTAGAAGATGTGGAGAAAATAGCTTTTAATAGTAGATATGGATAGTATGAGTTTTTAGTGATGTCGTTTGATATGATGAATGTACCATTAGTATTAATGGTTCTGATACATCGAGTGTTTAGGAAGTACCTAGATTAGTTTATTACTATGTTCATTGATGATATCCTGGTGTATTCAAAATTCGAAGAGGAGCATATATTTCATTTGCGCTTGATTATGGAGACATTGAGGTAACAAAAGTTATTTGTTAATTGTTTGAAGTGTGAATTCTAATTGATTTATGTGGCATTTGTAGGGCATGTGGTGAGCAAGGAAGGAATTACTATGGATCCTTAGAAGGTGCAGACTATGGTAGGTTGGCTGAGGCCAACATTAATGACAGTTATAATTTTTTTGTTATGGCAGGATATTATATGAAGTTGCAAGCTTATGATTGCATGTAGTTAAAGTCGCATGAGAATAACTATTGACTCATTATTTAGAACTAGCAGCTATTGTATTTGCATTGAAGATCTAATGGCATTATTTGTATGATGTCTGATGTGAGATTAATATCATCATTAGAGTTTGAAGTATATTTTCACCCAAAAAGAGTTGAATTTGAGGCAAAAAATGTAGTTGAAACTGATCAAAGATTATAACTTGGATATAATTTATCAGTCATTAAGAGCAAATGTGGTTGTCTATGTTTTAAGCAAAAAAATCAATAGTAGTAGACAGTTTGATTATTTTTAAGCAGGAATTGATTAGAGAGATGGACAGGCTGGAATTAGATATAATACAAACATATTATGTCCTAATAAAAATTATCCCCAAGATGATAGTTCAACCCTCATTGCAAGATAGGATTCAGGAAACTCATAAGATAGATAGAGTATGTGAAGTTAATAGATTAGATTCAATTTGGGAAAAGGTCATAATTGCAAATGAAAGAGCAATGCATGATCTTCTGTGGTAGCAGGTTGTGTGTTTATGTCCCAAATAGTGGTGACCTGAGGAAGAAAATTCTACATGAAGCCCACTATTATGGGTACACCACTAATCTAGGAAATAATAAGATATATCATGATCTGAAGTGAATGTTTTGATGGCCTGAATTGAAATGAGAAGTGATAGAGTTTGTTTCTAAGTGTGAAGCATGCCAAAAGATGAAGGCTAATCATCAAAGATCCGGTGAATTATTGCAGTCGTTGCCTATTCTTGAGTGAAAGTATGAGAAAATCATTATGGATTTTGTAATAGGTTTTCCAAAGTCTAGGAAAAGCCATGATGTAGTCTGGGTAGTTATGGATAGATTGACAAAGTCTTTTCATTTTCTTCCAATGAAGCAGAAAAACTCTATTAATAAGCTTGGTCAACTGTATGTGAAGGAGATCGTCAGATTGCATGGAATTCCTAAAACCATGGTTTAAAATTGCGCGATATGAGGCCCACCTTTACGCAATTCCAGTAAAAAACGCCTCGATGCTTATGCCTCGAGTTTTTTTTATGAGGCTTGCGCCTCAACTTGGTTGAGGTCCGCCTTGAGGCCCGCCTTGAGGCTCGCCTCGCCTCATTGGCATAAGGCTTACGCCTCACGCTATATATATTAAAACTTACATAAATCTTGAAGTAAATGCCCGACATTTGACTCTATAGGAGAGGAGGAAGGGGAGAGAGCAGTTTATCATAATGATTAATCAAATGAAGAACCCCTTAGTGATGACAGTGTTGACGGCTTCTGAGTTCTTATATGATATGTCATTGCTATTTGTTTTTGGAAATTGAAATTATATGTTAATGAAAAGAATACTGAGATTTGAAAAAGATAGAATTTTGAGTTCAACTATATTTCATGTTGTCTTATTATTGGGATATTTTGATTTCACTTCATAACTTATGTTTTTTTATGTTTTATATTATTCACTCATTAGTATATAAAAAAAATTTCATTTTATGTTTACGCAATCTTTTGATTTTGAGGCTTACGCCTCAAAACGCCTTGAGGCTTACGCCTCGCCTCACGAATGAAAAACACCTCAATACCCAAATACGCAATTTTAAACATTGCCTAAAACTATTGTTTTTGGTCACGATGTCAAGTTTACCTTGAAGCTGTAGAGAGGAATTCAAGATGGCCAAGGGATGAAGTTAAATTTCAATATGAATTTTCATCCCCAGATAGACGGGCAATCTGAGAGTTATTCAAGTTATGGAAGACAGTACTACAAAGAAGATCAGGTTAATCATAAAGAGGTTAGAAGCAGCTCAGGATAGTTACAGGAAGTATTTTGATCTAAAGTACAAGTTTGTGGGATTTAAAGTTATAGATTATGTCTATTTGAAAGTCAGTTAATAAAGGGAGTTAGTCGGTTTGAAAAAGGATAGTAAGTTGATTCCTAGGTATATATAAATGCTTGAAGTGATTGAGAGGATTAGGAAATCTACTTACAGACTTTTCTTGCCAGATTACATGTCAGATATCTAAATTGTGTTTCATGCATTAGTGCTAAGAAAATAGGTACCAAATGAAAACAGGAGAGTTTCTAAAGATGAAGTGGAAGTGTAACCTATTTTGACCTATAGGAAATACCTGAAAGTATTTTGGCCTTTGATGTAAAGTAATTAAAAAACAAACAAATTTGGAAGGTGAAGATTCAGTGAAAGCATAGGTTAGAGCAAAAAGCTACCTGGAAGAAAGAAGCTGAGATGAGATAGCTCTACATAGATCTATTCTGAATTATTATGTATTGAGAATGTCAAGGACGACATTTTCTTAAAGGGGAGGATATAATATCCGTAGTTAGCATTAAATAATTTTTGTTAATGATCATTAATTTTAATTTAATTAGCAATTATAAGTCGTAAGGTGTTTAAGGGAGCCTTAAGTAAGTTGAGAATTGCATTAGAGAAGTGAAATTCTAAGTATCAAAATTGCTCTGGAGCGCCATGGTGCTGGGATTATAGTGTCGAGGCATTTAGCTTTCAGATGGAAGGGTGAAAATGAGCATACGCTGCGGGCTCGATGAGCGCAGTGGTCTATGATGCACCATCACTTCTCCTCAAAGAGGCGTGCAGTGTCCGACACCGTGTCCGACACGACACTTGTCCGACACTCCTCCGACACGTGTCGGACAGGCCGAAAACGTGTCCGATTAAAAAAATATTAAAAACAAATTGGACACGCGTGTCTGGCACGCGTATCTTAAATATTTTATAATTTTTTTAAAATATAATTTCTTATATTTGGTTAGATTTAAACTAAATTTCTTATTTCATATCCACAACACCAAATCAACGTCTACATTTAATACCCATTCATCGAATATTCTCATTTTCATTTCTCTTTGACAGTGAAGATATTTTCATCTCCTCTTTTTTTGCACAATTACAAATCTTTTTCTCGTTGAACCAGAGTTGAAAGTAATGATATTCAATGATGATGATATTGAAGGCCAAAAACAAACCTCTAAAGCTAATCCTAGTAGTTGAAGCTTGAATGCTTGATGTTGTAGTAAGTGATTATTTGTTTATATTTTGTGGTTATACTAGACATTTTGTACTAAATACTTTATATTATAAGCTAGACAAGTTATCGTGTCATTCATTTATTATTGTTTGTCACTTTTAATATGATATTATATTAATATATATACACTATATAAAAAAAATGTATTGCCGTGTCCGCGCCGTACCCGTGTCCTATATTTTAAAAAAAGCCGTGTCCCGTGTCCGTATCGTGTCCGTGTCGCAGTGTCCGTGTCCGTGCAACATAGGCAGTGGTGCTGGGGAGTTGAATATCATGGCACTTGGTTAGATTAATAGTTTTTAAATAATAAAATATCTAAAACCATATGCAAAATCCATTTTTCCTAGCCACCTAGCCGGATAAGAGAGAAGGGGAAGAGAAGAGGAAAGAGAGAGGGAGAGAAATTTTAGAGGACAAAGCTCGGGATTCATCTGTTGGGTCTATTCAGAATATTGTAAAGCATGAGGTAGGCCTCTATCTCTGATTTCAATTTATGTGATTTTATAAAAAAATTATGGATAAAAATGTGCTTTTCCAGGGTTTCATGATTTTTCATCTTGTAACTTTTAATATGTTGTTGTACTTGAAGTAGATCAAGTAGCATAACAAATAATGCTCTCGTTGCCTTAATCTCAAGCCCGCAAGCAGCTATTTCCTGTAGTTTTTCTCTCCCAATTTCTATAGTATTTTTTATCTCAGCCGCAATAACAGCCCATCCTTTTCCACAAGTCGTGCCTTTCTAGTTTCTCCATTGCCACCCTTTATTTTTATGTAGAAACAAGCGGATTTTCACTGGCACCATCAGTTGCAACTAGGCTGCCCTCTTCTTCAGCAACTGGGCCAACATTTCCTCATCTTCAACAACTAGGCCACCAGCTGTTCTTCAGCCAGCTTCATCGCCTGCAGCTCTGCACATTTTTCAGCCCAGTCCAGTCCAACAACTGTAGTTTCTGCTAGTTCTCAGTCTACTCCAACAACCGCCCCCTCATCTGCAATTGCCAACTTTTAGCGGGCGGAACCGCCCGAACTTTCTTCTTAGCAACAACAGTTCTGCTCTAGCCTCCTTCCGCTCTGTTTCAGCCATATTTCTTTTCCAACTTATCTTTAAGATTGCATGATTTCCTTACAACCTGCACAATTCCTGCAACTCAACAATAAAATTTTCAAGATTACGTACCAATTCTTATTATCAAGAATTGCATCTTTCCAAAATTTCTCATCCGCAAACATCAACGAACATGAAGAACACATTTGACTAAAGCTCTACGCTCAATGCAAAATAATCAGTAACTGCAATTTGCTGAAAATCCAAAAATCTCACAAACAAATGAATGTTCAATTTCCTTGATTGGCTTGATTGCCAGATTTTCATGCTTTCCATTGATAAGAAATTTGATTGTTTGTGCATTGACCACCCGCCTCCTCCACTCTAGCTAGATCCTTCCTCTTCCATTAGCATCCTTGGTTCCACCGGCCAAATCCCTTCTCCACAACGGCCACCTTCTCTGACATTTTTCTCTTTTCTTACACATCATCTACCATTATTCAATTCTACCTTACTATAACAATCTCAACATTTGTTTCAGCTACCACAAGGTTTACCTCAACATCATACCATTGATCATCATATTCATCTCCCATCCTTATCTCAACCAGTTAACTTCCATCCTTATCATTTTTCATATTTTTAAAAGGTTGTTATGGAACAATTAGTTTCTGAAATGCTTTACTATGGCATTATTTATCATAATCACAACACTTTTCTATTATGATATTGTTTGTTCAAAACTAGGATGGTACTTGGCATCTTTGCATAAATCTTAGAGCCCTTAATAAACTCACCATTCGAGATAAATTTCATATTCCAATAATAGTACATGAATTTTTAGAAGTATTACATAGAGCTTTCTTTTCCAAACTTCATTTTTTTTCTTCCTCTCAGCAGGATAAAATACATTCTAAAAAGATTCATCAAACTATTCATGATGGTCACTTTATATTTCTCCTTATATGCCTTTGATACGGCATACAGCAGCCTAGCTTCCCAGGTCAGCAACAATTCCTAGGACCTCCTTTATCACCTATAGGAGAAAAGGCTTTGGGGGAGGAACTCTTTGGGAAAGATTTAAGAGAGACATTTATTATGGGATTTAGTCTATTTAAGAGGGTAGATTATGGAGGTTTAGAGTTTATGTTATGTTATGTTTTGAATATCTGCAGCAATTTTGGAGGTGTTTGGTTTCTTAGATATGATGCACCGACACTTCTCCTCAAAGATGCGTGCAGTGTCTGACACGTATTCGACACGATACTCGTCCGACAATCCTCTGACATGTGTCGGACATGCCGAAAATGTGTCCGATTAAGAAAATATTGGAACTTCACACCCAACCAGTAACATCGGAGGCGAGGGCACCAATGGGTGGCCAAGAAAGTGGTGGAAACCCCAATATCGACACAATGAGGGATGATCGAGAGGTAGAAATCTTGGACAATTGAGAAAATATGTCACCTCTTGAATAATAACCAATAGGGAAATATGAGAAGGATTTAGCATGAGAGAAATTGAGATGAAAAAATGAGGGTTAATTTTAAGGAAGAGGATATCTATAAAAGGAGGGGTGAGAGAGAACAATGGACAAATAACAACAATCACTACATGGGAGGAGCCGGAAGTGGAAGAGAAAGTTGGGGTTTAGGGGATCCGAGAGTGATAAAGCTGAAGAAGCTCATTTTTAGGGGGTAGATGCTCATGGGTGATTTTATAGGGTGGAGAGATACTTTACAGTGAATGAGCTGACGAAGGAGGAGAGACTCACGACGACCGCTTTATGTTTGAAGGGGAAGGCCTTGTCTTGATATCAGTGGAGAGACATGAGAGAACCAATCCAATCGTGAAGGGTGTCCAAAGATAGTTTATTAGAACATTTCCAAACCGGACGGTAAAAAGACTTCTATGAGCAGTTCTTTGCTCTGGTTTAGGAAGGGACGGTGATGGATTATTGGAAGAGGTTTGAGTACCTTTGTAGCTGATTGAGGAGGCTTTCTGAGATAGTGTTGGATGAGAATTTCATGAAGAGACTCAAACTCGAGATCAAGGATGCTGCCCAATTATTGATGCCATAAGGGTTGGGTGAGGCTATGGTGCCAGCCCAGTTGGTGGAGGACAAAAACTCACCTAAGAGAAGCAGCAAGGGCAGCAGTTTGGGAACTTCATACCAGACGACAAATACTTTTTTGGCACCAAATGTACAACTTGTGTCCATTTAGAGAGAAGTACGCAAGGGTAGGGGATTGGTAGCATGACCAGAGGGATATTTCAAGCAACTGATTGAGGCAGAGGTTCACGAGAAGCGGGCTAGGGGATTATATTTCCATTGTAATAAGAAGTTTGTGCCATGTCACCACTACAATGATTGTTTACTGCAGGTATTACAGTCTGTGAAGAGGAGGAGGTGACTCTAGAGGAGGAGGAGCATTTGTACCTAATGTGGCGGAGGTCTCCCTAAACTCAGTAGTGGGGTTTACCTCAAATCACACCATGAAGGTGAGATGATAGATAGGAGGAGAAGCATCGATAGTTTTGGTGGATAGAGGGGTGACCCACAAATTCGTCTCCAACCAGGTGGTGGACCAATTGGGGCTAAAGCTAGTCGACACGAGTTGTTTTTGGGTGATGATGGGAACGAGGAAAATGGAGAGGAGTAGAGGCATCTGCCCAAGGTTGATCGTGATACTATAGAAGATCCAGGTGAAGGAGAATTTTCTTCTCTTGGAGTTAGGGAGCACAAAATGTAATTTTGAGCATGAAGTGTTTGTAGACATTGGGGGAAACCAAGGTGGACTAGAAAGCATTAACTATGGATTTCATGGTGAGAGGGAGGAAGATGAGGATCAGATCCTAGTTGTCCAAAACTAAGATTTCTCTTAAGACCATGGTGAAGGCAATCCAGGGAGCAGGGATGGGATTCTTGGTGGAGCTCTAGAGCCTCGAGGGAAGGGAAGAATGGAAAAAGTGGAGTAAGTTCCAGAGATACTCCATCCACTCCTACAATAATTCAGTGAGATATTCCAGCTTCCTCAAGGACTACCTCCCCCAAGGGAGAACGAACATGCCATCATCTTGAAGGAGGGGGTATCCCCTATTAGTGTTCGACCCTAATAGTAACCACAGGTTTAGAAAGATGCATGGGAATATAGCTTAATTAACAAGCTATTGTGTACGATCACGATAAGGTCTTTCTGATCCACTTCTGGAGGAAGTTATTCAAGATGCATGGGACTATCTTGAAGTGGAGTATAGCTTACCACCCCCAGAAGGATGGTCAAGCAAAGGCGGTGAATCACAACGTGGATACATATGAGTTATTTTATATCAGATACAATAAATATGTGGGCCAAATGGTTAGCTTGGGTGGAATATTAGTATAACACTTCATATCATACAATAGTCCAGACAACACCATTTAAAATTCTATATAGGAGGGATCAACCTCATCTGATATATTATGGGCATGACAACACACCAATGTCATCAGTGGAGCAGTAGTTGAGAGAAAGAGATCAAATTTTGGCAAAATTGAAGGAACATCTACGAAGAGCATAGCAAATCATGAAAAAGCAAGTGGATAGACACAGGAGAGATGTGCAGTTTGAGGTTGGGGATAGGGTTTATCTGAAGATTTGACCTTACAAACAGAGGACTTTGGCTCGACGAAGGAATAAGAAGCTCTCCTCCAGCTACTTCAGGCCCTACGAGGTAATGGAGCGCATTGGCACAATAGCATATCACCTATGGTTGCCATCAACCTCAGCCATCCATCCCATATTCCATGTATCGAAACTGAGACAAGACATTGGAAATCACACACCCTCGCCCGCAATACCATCCACATTGTCAGAGGATATGGAGTTAATATTAGAACCACTGGAGATGAAAGGGGTGGGCCAAGGAGACAAGGGGATCATGGAGCTACTGATAAAGTGAAAGGATTTACTAGAGTATGAAGCGACATGGGATCCCTACAGTACCATCTAGAAGCAATTTCCTTTTTCTACCTTGAGGACAATGTGAATTTTTGAGAGGAGAGTATTGATACAGCTGGCAACAACTTAGTTTCCCAACCAAGCAGCAACCCAACTGCCCAGGCAGGAAGCAGTTCAACTGCCCAGGTGGGGCCCAAGATCTCCTTTATCACCTATAGAAGAATAGACTTTGGAGGGAACTCTTTGGGAAAGATGTAAGAAATATTTATTAGGGAATTTGTGCTATTTAAGGGGAGAGATTATGGAGGGTTAGGGTTTATGTTATGTTATGAATTTCTGCAAGAGGTGACATATTTTCTCATTGTAAGTGCTAAGAATTGTGGGAGAGACAATTCACCTCTCGAACAGTGAATTAGCTTGTATTTTGTCTCATTTTGCTTGAAAATAGTAAAAACAACTCTCTTGGTATTATTCCTGAATCTATCTGGAGTAAGTTACTATTTTTTATATAGTTATGTGATGTTTTGATCATCAAGTCCTATCAACCTTACTCTCCTTCTAAATTTTTACAACTTCGTGGTCAAGTTTTGTTTCAAAGGAAATTAAAATATAGGATGATATCACAATTTTGCAACCCTCTCTTCGCATTTTCCTTCTCTCAACCTTGAGAATAAGGTTATTTTCCATGGCAATTATAGTGTTAGACATCAATATATTATATTTCATAAATAATAAATGGGTCCACATGTATAATAAGCACTAATTTATTTCTTGTATTCAATTTTTAATTTGTTTTAGGTGGACCAATTCTATATTATAAAATTGGTCTATCCATGTTTTATAAATACATCTATTGTAAGACAAGATTATGGATTGAATAATTTCTAGTTTACCCCTTTCTATTCTATTATCTTCCCATTTTGCTTCCTTAAGGAGTCCACACTTACTCAAAAGGTGTCTTCCCATTATTGATGTAGATCAAGAAGCATAACAGAAGGTCAAATACAAATAAATCTATGATGGCGAGTATTCTTTGATGTATTTGAAAATCTCTATAAAAGTGATCTTACAAGTGATAGCTTGAAAATAAGTTTACACTAAAACTTTAGGAGATTTGCATTTTCTAGCATTTCACTTATTATTTATAAGTCATTGACTTTTATTTGCAATGCAACTTATTATTTTAAATTTTTTATATCTATGATGGGTTAGAAAAAGAAGTCTGTTGAGCTAATTGTGCTTATTTATACTTTTTGATAATCCAGGGAAAGGTAAAGGCTCAACAAAGTATAAATGTGTAGAAATAGGATCTTCTAAGTCTATGTGTTAAAGATGACATTTTGTAATCCAACATTTAATCATTTTGATGTATAGACTTCTTTGATATATATATATATATATAGATTTTGATGAAATGGAATGTGTTTGCGCCGCTTTATTAGTTGAATTTTACAATAGCTCTGATTTTTTTGGTTAATGGTTAAGTAGTAATATTATTGGTTTAAAGTTTTAATCCTTCCATTACGTCCAAAGGCATCACATGGCCTACTAATGAAAGAGTAAGATTATCATCATCCATAAATATAGTTATCTAAGTCCTAGGTATGAATTCTCTCGTAGTTATTTAATGTGTGTGGATGACTATTGAAACTAAGTACAAAAGTATTTAGATTTTGGTTGAATGTTTCCTAATTATTTAAAGAGAAAAATATAGGAATTTGATTGATTTTACATCAACCAATAGAACAAAATAAACAACGCAATAAGAAGGGGAAAGTTTGAGTTCACAAATTCAATGGCCATGCTCTTAGTAAACTTATTGTCAAGCATTGGCTTCCCATGCAAAACTTGAGACTTCAAAGCTTTGAACAGTCTTAAGAGCATAAGGTGAATTTGAATGGACCCACCAAAGATGTATGGTCCAGATTGTACTGCACCGTAGTTGGAGAGCTGCTATAAACAGCACATTGGCATAAGATACATTTAAACGGGAGCAAAAATTTGCAGGCAATAGTAGCTTTCAAACTTAATTTTATCAACAGTTTTTCATCAACAGCTGTGACCCATATGAAGCCTTTGGCTCAACATGACTCTTAAAAAGAAAACGATGAAATTTCTCTAGTAAATAATCTGGAAGCTAGAAGTTGAGACAGGTTGGGAGGAGCCAGAACCTGGCTAGTTCTGATTTATAATTTCTAGAGTTAGTATTTCCACTACAGAACAGTCAAATATGACATTATCTAAACTTTGGTTTGCATGCATTGACTGATTTCACAAATATCAACGGTTATAGAAGCTATTTTTAAATATAAGTACTTATTTATCTTTCTTCTGCCTCCATTCTATGGATTTCAGGGGTATGAAAAATTAAGTCTATTCATACAAAGTAAGCACTCTCTGCATGTAAATCGATAAAAGCCTGCATAACCACAAGATCACCAGCTTTCCCAAATTCAGCCAAATTCTGCTGCAAAAATCTTCAGCTGATCAATTCTTACCAAGAGCTAATTAATAGTAAGCTATTACAACAACAACAACATCATCAAGCCTTTGTCCTACTACGTGGGGTCGGCTAAATGAATCCTTTTTCTTCATTGTGTCCTGCTAAAAGTCAAATTCTCATTTAAATCTAATAAAGAAAGATCATTTCTAATATTTTCTAACCAAGTCTTTTTAGGTCTACCTCTACCTTTCTTAACATAAGTCGAATCTAATATCTCAACTTTCTTAACCGGGTCATCGGGAGGCCTCCGTTTAATGTGACCAAATCATCTATACGTCCAAAGGCATCACATGGCCTACTAATGAAAGAGTAAGATTATCATCATCCCAAACCTGTTAACGGCGAATGGCGCACCATGGCGCAAAGGTCCATTTGGAGCCATGGCGCATAGCGCACGGCGCGGCGCGCGCTAGCTATTTTGAACATGGCGCAAGCTATATAAAAATTATAAAATAATAAGCATGAATATGAAATATTATTAAAAATGAAAGACAAGCTATCATAATAATAAAAGAAAACCATAACATATATAAATTCGACTAAGTAACATTCAAATATCTCATAATTAAAATACTACAATCTTTTTTTTAAAAGATCAAATAAGAATTTAATTTACTCTTCTTGGGAATCATCATCATCAGCAAATGTTAAAAAAGCTTCATTATCTTCTTCAACATTGTCTCCTACTTCATAATCCTCTTCATCACCCTCGATACCGCTACTTCATAATCCTATAAAAACTGAATCTGACATTTTATGATCACCTAAAAGCAAACAAATTTAGATAAAAGAAATATACTATTGTCCAAAAAACATAATATGGGGGCTGTCGGGGGTCCAAGGGGATGCTGCCCCCTGGCGGGGTTCGACATGAGAGAACAAAATTTATTTGTAAGAGAAATTTTGAAGTTCGTTTGTATGGAAATTAGGGAGCGGTACCGAGCGTGTACCTAGTTGTACCGAGTGGTACAAAGCATGTAACTAGCGGTACCGAGCATGTACCGAGCGGTACCGAGCATATACATAGCGGTACCGAACGGTATCATGCATGTACTTAGCAATACCGAGCATGTATCTAGTTGTACTGAGCTGTATCGAGTGGTACAAAGCATGTACCGAGCGGTACCGAGCGGTATCATGCATGTACTTAGCGATACCGAGTGTGTACCTAGCAGTACCGAGCGTGTACCTAGTTGTACCGAGCAGTACAGAGCATGTAACTAGCGGTACCGAGCGGTATAAAAAATATTCAGAAGTATACCAAAATTTAAAAACAATTTAGCGCGCTATTTTGCGCCGTGCGCAATGCGTCATGGCTCACATGTGGCGCAAATAGCGCGCGGTATTTTAAACACATGCGCCTCGCCATGAACATGGCACCGTAGGTGCGCCGCGCCGCGCCGTGCGCCATGGTGCACGCTATTTTGCGTCATTGACAGCTATGCATTATCCATAAATATAGTTATCCAAGTCCTAGGTATGAATTCTCCAGTAGTTATTTAACGTGTGCGGATGACTATTGAAACTAAGTACAAAAGTATTTAGAATTTGGTTGAATGTTTCCTAATTATTTAAAGAGAAAAATATAGGAATTTGATTGATTTTACATCAACCAATAGAACAAAATAAACAACGCAATAAGAAGGGGAAAGTTTGAGTTCACAAATTCAATGGCCATGCTCTTAGTAAACTTATTGTCAAGCATTGGCTTCCCATGCAAAACTTGAGACTTCAAAGCTTTGAACAGTCTTAAGAGCATAAGGCGAATTTGAATGGACCCACCAAAGATGTATGGTCCAGATTGTACTGCACCGCAGTTGGAGAGCTGCTATAAACAGCACATTGGCATAAGATACATTTAAACGGGAGCAAAAATTTGCAGGCAATAGTAGTTTTCAAACTTAATTTTATCAACAGTTTTTCATCAACAGCTGCGACCCATATGAAGCCTTTGGCTCGACATGACTCTTAAAAAGAAAACGATGAAATTTCTCTAGGAAATAATCTGGAAGCTAGAAGTTGAGACAGGCTGGGAGGAGCCAGAACCTGGCTAGTTCTGATTTATAATTTCTAGAGTTAGTATGTCCACTACAGAACAGTGAAATATGACATTATCTAAACTTTGGTTTGCATGCATTGACTGATTTTACAAATATCAACGGTTATAGAGGCTATTTTTAAATATAAGAACCTTATTTATCTTTCTTCTGCCTCCCTTCTATGGATTTCAGGGGTATGAAAAATTAAGTCTATTCATACAAGTAAGCACTCTCTGCAAGTAAATCGATAAAAGCCTGCATAACCACAAGATCACCAGCTTTTCCAAATTCAACCAAATTTTGCTGCAAAAATCTAGCTGATCAATTTCTACCAAGAGCTAATAGTAAGCTATTACAACAACAACAACATCATCAAGCCTTTGTCCTACTACGTGGGGTCGGCTACATGAATCCTTTTTCGTCATTGTGTCCTGTTAAAAGTCAAATTCTCATTTAAATCTAATAAAGAAAGATCATTTCTAATATTTTCTAACCAAGTCGTTTTAGGTCTACCTCTACCTTTCTTAACATAAGTAAAATCTAATACCTCAACTTTCGTAACCGGGTGATCAAGAGGCCTCCGTTTAATGTGACCAAACCATCTAAGGCGACTCTCTAATCTTATCTTCCACTGGAGTAATAGTGAGCTATTAAGGATGGCAAATTGGTATAACTTCACAACTAATGAGAAGGTTGATATAAAAATTGAAGCAAATTTCTTATAGGTACTACAATGCAGAAAGACAATGGATAGGACACCAAGAAGCAATCCCAACAATCAACATGCTCAACGAGCTGAATAATCCACCAAGGCTCAAAAAAAATTATAACATATTAACCAAAATTTGTAGAGATTTAAAATTCATGTAAATCTAAGACACCTATCTCTAAACTTCTTGATGGTATACAAAAAAATTTGGGTTAAACCACAAGCACTGATGGAGGCGCTCTGTATAGACAGCCACACGGCAAAGGCCTAACATTTTTTTTTTTTTTGGCTCACTTCCAAGAACACAGGATGAGCCATATTATGGAGTAGGCAAAGTTTGAACACAAGACCTTCACAATTACATTTAAGGGCCTTACAAGTAGACTAACTAGCACCCATAAAATGAAGATCAAGAGGGTGCAACATGAGGACTTCCTAAGAGATCATCCATCTTAATACTATTGTCACCTAAACGTGCTCAATTGTGCAGTTCTGATAGGATTCAGTGTATTAGTGTTGGGATGGTCACACCCGAATGATGACCTAACTAGAGCTATCACCAAGTTGCTTATGGTTGGACAATCATTATAGGGCCGACTCATAAGACCACATTTAAAGTGAGAAGTACTGTTTTCCAAATAAAAAAATTATGCATAGGCATGGAATTATGCATGTGCCAACATCCGCACTTTGGCTGGTTGAGGTGAACAGCCGAAACTTGCCATACCTGTTCTCCGGTTTCAATATCATACGAATTATGATGCTCAAACTGGAGGCCGCTGAACTCATTAATGCAAAGGCCCTGAAACGCCCTGAAAATAGATCTTCATTACTTCATAAATCCCTATGCAAATGTAAATAAGAAAGGGTGATCACCAAAATAAATAAATTTGGAGAACTACCATCTAATAAGAGAAATATGAGGAATCCATTTGAAGATCACAGGAGTATTTTCAGCATTTACATAATAGCCTCCAAAGACAATGAATACAGTCATAAGTGATGGCCCCACCGCCATTGCTGCTTCAGTTGTTGGAACCATGGCTCCAACAGTTAGGCCCATTGCTGATGCAGCAAATGATTCCATTGTGATGATGCCACAAAATTTTGCAAATCTGAAATAAAATATTTTGATTTTAAAATCTTGGAAAAAAATAAAAGAACTAAATAGTATAGATCGAAGCTGATTCACATGTATTTTCTTTTTTATTTATTGTCCTCCAGTGCGCATGTGCATGCATTGGAGGGTTTAATAGGTGCCTTCATTCGAAGATTTCAGCATGCAAATCTGACTAATCAACAGAAGTTATGATTATGAAGAAATTGGATCGGGTTATCCTTGTCAAAATTTGATTAGAATTTAGAATGGATTTTTAAAATCATTGGATTTGATTTAGGATGAGTATAAAATATGACTAATCAATCAATTATTATATTGTGTTTCACCTAAAAAAAATTTAACATATTTCAAATTCATCCAAACCAAAATTTAATTAGAATAACCTTACCTTTTTTTTCCCGATAAGAACCACAACGAAGCCTGCATTTTTTAAGTTTTATGAGCAGAAGTTCACAAGCACTACTCAAGTATGATCTTTAAGAGTTTGCTTGGTCAACGAGATAGGGTGGAGACTACATTCATAACAACTAACAGTATAAAATTTTGTGTTTTATGCACTTTATTTTTCCACTTATTTGCTCTCAGTAATTTGAATCAGGACTTTACTAATTTACAAAACAAATTTCACAAAGCTTTCATAGAAACTTGCCAAACTTTTCAATCAATCAAGTTACACAAAAACTACCAGCTAACATGCTCATGCATAACTAGTTTTTGTTCCAAATTCTTGGTAAATCTCTGCTTTAAAATACATGAAATTATAGCTGTAAATGCCACATGAAGCAAAAAGAGACTCACCTAGATAGAGAAGGATGAAGACGAGCCATAGGATATAGGAGTGTGCCAAACATCAATGGAAAAGCTGCTCCTATGGGGATTTCAGCAAGCAATTTAGATAGTAGATATGGTCCCATAGCATAGGATCCTTTTTCATGTTCTCGATCTATGATTGTCCGTTCCTTAGGAAATACGCTTACAGTTTTTGTCAGTGCTGCCATCGCTGTGTTTATGGCAGCTACCTATATAAAACGGTAAATATTAAATAAAATTCCACTTAAAAATACATCTTCATTGTACATCTTAAATGTATTGACTTGCATTACCTTTAGAACACCCATGATAACTATGAAATAGCAGAATATTAATCATAACATGTATTGGCTTACAAGTTTTACAGAAGGACCTAATCCATTATGAAAACGTCATTTTTTAGTGGATGAACCATATTTAAATAAGAATAAGTGTCTAGTTATATGTATAAAACCAAATTTTCAAGGCCCAATAAAGCACAAAAAAGATCAGCAATAACGGACAAAAATGGAGAATGTCTCATTGACCAATCTAACAATGGTTTTAGTGCAGCAGCAGACTAAGGGAACTTATTATATAATAGATGAAATAGTATGTGAAACTGAAGTGCTCTTAATTTAAAACAAAGATTGCTAACCATCAAGTTAGACTAAAAATTCATAGCGGATTCCCATTGTAGTATTTATGGGTTCACCGTAGTACCTTTTGCTATGGAACTTCAGATGCCACCGTATTACAGTAGAAACACTTGGATAGCTCGTGTCAAATCATGCAAGAGAATTACATACGCTCAAGGAATCACAATAATCAGACTAGTTGAAACTCAGATCATCAAGAAAAAGATGAAAGGACAATAAAAAGGATGTAAAATGAGGTGCATTAATCAAGGAAGAAACCAAGGTGTTGCAACACAGATCAGGACCAATGATGGGAGTATAAAGTACAAAGAGATATAGTTGAGAGAGGTTTCTCTGAATGTCAAGTAGAATGAAATCATGCTTGGGCTTCTCATTTTTTCTTGAGAGTAAGCTGGCTTTCTTTCATTGCGAATAGTCAGTCGGAGAATAGAGTTCTGACTTTGAAACTCTATTCTCGTTCCCCAGTGATCCTATTTATAGCACCAACTTGAAATTTCAGCCAAAAGATTTCTTTTTTCACATCTTCATAAGCATGGCATAATGACACTATGCTCTTAAAACTGCTTTAAGGGTCCTTTGTATGACACATGGCAAACTATTGGTGGCAGCAGCACGCAGAAAGCTTCCTTAAACTGCCTAGTCCTGAACATTTTTAGAATGTGCCTAAAACTGCCTGAGAACTATATGCTCAACACATGGCAACATGGCGGAGCTACAGTGGGAGCCTTGGGGGCACGGCCCCCACTGGCCCATTAAGAAAGCCCAAAATAATTAACAATATTACTTCACTTATGTGCCGACAGCCCACCGGCCCATCAAAGAAAGTCCAAAATATGCCTCCACTGAGATTCAAACATAAGGAGCTCTCATCCGTTTTGCCAGAAACGGAAATTGTGAATGTAGGACTCAGTTTTATACGTAAATTATAAAAAAAGTTATATTAAAATATTCCTAATTTCTTGTTTTGATCATTCATGTAGATATTTTTAATGAATAAACTTATTACATATGATATAATTTTCTAATTAATAACTTTATTCATAAAAGTTATATTAGAAAAATTTTGATATTTTTGAAAGATCAAATATTATTTCATTGTTAACTAAGCATGTTGGATGATCTAGTTAAATCAGATTGTGTCATAAGTCGGATGTCCTCTTCAATAAGCATGTTCTAAAATTAAAGAAACCAAGGATATACATGCCTGAAGAAGTCCCATTCTATCTTGTATTGATGTTTGTGATCTTCCCATCCGCCAAAAAACAGATCCAAATATAATTGCAGATGCAACAGACATTCTTGTCCTGACTTTATTTGTAGGCCCATCGCGAAAAGCCTAAGTACAAAAACATTGAACTCAAAACAAGTAGTTATGCATAAAAGTAGTTAAAGGATAGTTCATAGTTATAAAATCTTACATTCGCTCTAATAAGTTTAAAAAACAGCTGCCATAAACTCCTACCACCCCCTTCATCCCTCCCCACCCACCATTTTAGTATACTATAACAATGTAAATAATTTTTATTTTATGCTAGGAAAAAAAATAATAAATAGTTCTAAGAAAAAGGTAATGATAAAACCTGCATCCATGCTCGTTTAAGGAGCAATCGGAACTGTTTCCACCATCCAGCTTGATGTTTGGTTAATGCTTTTCGAGCAAACTTTGTTTGAATTTTGGAATTCTTCCAAGCATCAACTGGACTTACACATTCAATTACGAGAACATTCTCTGAAAACTCAGCAACAAATTTGTCAATCCTTGCTTGAGAAGAATGTACACTTTCAGCGGAGCTATAATCAACTGATATTAGATCAGCCAGGAACTCCGCAGGGTTCATATGATCTGGACATTCGTAACTGATATAATAGGTTCTTTCACTCATTAGTAACTATATTAGAGAAATGCAACAAAGCAAAAATAAAAAATAAAAAATTTATGAGAAGAATGAGCGGCTGATACCGGTATGGTGGTATGTTGATAAACAAATAGAGTAATGAGATTTTGAGCCTAGAAGCAATACTTATGGACAAAAGTAAAGGCAATTCCTTATCAACAAACTGCAATGAGCAATTTGAAGCCAATTGTGAGAGTGGATGATTGTGCAATAGCAAATGATACAAGACCGTGGCCGACTCATTCTTAATGTGATATATATGAGAGCAACATAATTTACAGTTAGGTTATGTTTTGTTTAGACCATGTTTCATGTTAGTTTTTTTCCTAATCGTTCATGATTATTTTGTATGATGACATGATAGTATTCTGTTTTTTGTACATATACTGTAAAATAATTTTGTTGACTTGTTCATTTTATGGATAATACTTCTTTCATAATTTACAATTATGATTTGTTTCCTGTTAGTTTTTTCACCAATCGTCTATGTTTATTTCATATGATGACATGATAGTACTTTTCTTTTTTCATAATTGATTTTGTTGTCATGAGAATTATTGCCGAGAGAACTACCGCAAACTTTGACGAGTGAGGTTATTACAGAGGACAGATTGTGAAGAAGGAAAAACAGAGATAGCCTAGAGAGAAGATAGAAAAGATATGAAACAGTAACTCAACGGACAGAAAGATTAATCTTCATTGTATTCTCTAATTGTCCATTACACTTGAAGGTTTATTAAATCCCAAAAAGTCTCTAATACATCGTATAGAAGAAAATGGAGTTCTAGCACACATAGGATCATGAAAATTTCCATGTAACCAAATCTTCCATGCCAACCTTCCACTGTAGCAAACTACTAGAAGACGAGGAAGTGGCCAAATGTTGGCTCCTGAGGGGTAGACAGTTACGACTACAAGTCGATAGTTGAGAAGATAACATATACTGATCAATCATAGTCTTTTGGAGTTGTCAATGGGCTGTTTGTGCAGAGGTTGTAAAACACCAAAAGGTTATCAGCTTGAACGATTATCATCGGATGGAAATAGTAGATCAATCCTCAAGGTGAAATTAGACATGGAGTAATACTGACTCAACATCCTTGAGCATTGTCCTAAGAAGGCTGAGTTGTTGACTTCAAGCAACTACACATGTTATGGATTCTGCAAAGCTTTAATAAGTATTTCTCAGATGTCCTTAGGAATAATGAGTGTATCATAAATGCTTAGCAATGCAGGTAATTTGTGGAGATAGGCTAAGACATTGTAATTCATAGTTACATTAGCAGTCTTGAATTTAGGTGAATCTTGTGGCATAATAGCTTCATTGAGTTGAATATTTTGCTGCTAATCTTTTACTTTCTTTGGTAGTGGAGGAATAATTTTCACTTCATAGTTAAATCTATGTCACATCTTTAGATGAACTACCCTCAACATGAGAGTCTTTTGTATTTGCCACATTTTCAGATTCTTCAAAATCTGAGCTACTTCCAAGCCTTAGGCATTTATCTTTAAAAGTTATTTTACTTTTATTATCATTTTCATCAATAGAAACATAGAGCTCTTCATGTGAGTCAGTGATCGGCGATGTTGAGCGACACGTTTCCTTATAATAAGTTTTTAAATTCGTCTTGTGGATATCAAGAGACACACCTCGTCTTCTTGCAGCCTTTCCACCTCATTGAATTATAACTTTACAGATTTCCATAAGAATGTTATTTTCTTCCTCCAAATTTGAGTTAAGTTGCAAGTCAACTATATATTTTTCCAATCTAACAAGGAGTTTAGAAGGTTGTAGATATTAATTAACATAGTCAATGTTTTGTTGAATTCCAGTCTTCTGCTTCACCGATTTCTTCTTTTTTCTTCAATACCTTGATGCAGAATTGTGCAGTCCTCATTGGTCTTAATAATATTTCGAGGATTCTTTTTATTTGGCACGGGCTCCTCTGTAGCCCGATTCTTTGAAAAGAGTCTTGAATCAACTTCCAACTCTAAAACACTCTTTTGACGAATACCTTTGATAGCCAACAAGACCTTCATCATTTGCCTGGTCTTTTTCGAAATGAAGGTATCCAAACCACCTTCATCTTGTTGTGTTCTTCTCCCTCATCTTCTTTTGCACCATGGCATGGAATGGAAGAAATAACATTAATCTTTTTCCTTTTGGGATTAACCAAAACACTGTCTAATAGGATGAGATCGTCATTTCAGAAACTTTTTTCAACGCAATCTTAGAATACGAAGCAATCTTCGATTGGGTGACTAAGATTGCATGACTAACGACCCTCTGATATGAGTAGCAGTTTGGATCGTTAATCATATCAGCTTATTCTGGTCGGCGAGACTTTGGTAACTGTAAATTGATTTTAATTGCATGTCGGAAAATCTTCCCAATGCATTCTTTCTTGAAAAAATATGACCTATTTATTTTCTATTATAGGGTAGGGGTTTTATGTCTTCCCTTTGCCTGTTTTATCTCTTTGGGCAGAGTTGTTAATTCCCGTTTCTTCTTTTTGTCAGTAAACACAATATTTCATCCATTTTAAAGTCATATACTCTAGGTTGTTTTCCTTTACCGATGGGATTAATGTTGTAGTTATTGTTGAAGCCCCTAAGCCTGGTCAATCTTTCATACTTGGCTACATGATCTAACAATTCCTGGAAAGTGTTGACTGTAGTTATTGCTAAATAAGGAGCTATTTGGTCGTCAATGTTCTCCATTTGGAGCTCCATAATATGTTTTTCAGTGAGTTATTGCTCACAATTCATGTTGAGGTGTCTCCATCTTATGATGTATTTGGTGAAAGACTCATCTTTTCTTTTTCTCTCGAGAGCAAGGTTTGTAATAGTCACCTTCTTGGTTGCACCGGAAAATCTTTTGATGAACATTGTCTCTACTTCGGCAAATATTTTTACTAAGTCGCTAGGTAACTCAGCATACCATTCAAAAGCGGTATTAAAAAGACTACTAATGAATTGGCGTAATAATAAGGCATCATTTCCCCCGATATTATCACAGGTAGCCTTGAGTTGGGCCAAATATTGCCGAGTGTTTTCAATACCATAAAATATATTAAATTTTGATATAACGTATGCTTTTGGATATTTTGTTTGATCGAATTCTATAAGATATGAACGTCCTGTATCTTGGCAACTTCGGAAGTAATAATTGCCTTCACCTTTTGATTGATAAGATATTTAATCTGCGTCTTCCTGACCATTTCATCTTCTTTAGAAATTGTCAGCATCGGCACTTGTTGTACCTCCAACCCTCTATCAAGAATATCTAGATCAGGATGGATAGCTCAAGTGCTACCAGTATTCAATGTTCAATTGACAACATTCCCTTAGGGTTTTTTTTTTGTGGTCAGCCAGTTGCAGCTGCTAGGCCCAAGCAACCCAAATAATTCTTTCATCATACTGCTCATCTCATCTTGACAAGCATGTAGATGGTTGATTTCTTGATCCTTATTTTGTTGGAGAAACTGCATTTCTTGTTGCAATCTTCTAACAACTTCATATGTTTCTTCCTCTTCAAAATATTCTTGGTAAGAAGGTGTTCAATTCATAAGCGTAGCCTATTCTGGGTTATCTCACAATTATTCTTCATTCTATAAAATTGCAATTGTATTTCAACGAGTATATACCCTTTGGTTAGGTTAATCACGAGTGTCATTGATCATTCAGACAACTTCGACGTTCATGGGATCAATATCTCTTGTACATTCAATTTCATCATAACAATTTTCTTTGTCATTTACTTCAAACTCATTTTCGAGTTGAGTTTGTTGCTTTCAATGAATTATTGTAGAGTCGGGAGATTCATCGTACATAACAACTTTCCCCTTATCTGATGGGCTATGCTTGGCAAGGGACCTCTCATTGGAGAATGACCTTTGATCATGATGTTTGGGCTGTTCATCTTCAGGAAGTTTCGGTTCCTTAGGAACCTATATGCAGGGGTCACTTCTAGTGGTATGATTTCTAAGATTCACAATAGATACTAAGCGATACACAGTACTTGGCCAGGTATACTCCTCTGACTGAACCGACATTGAATAAGGTCGTCGAGGTCTTTGATTGTAACGCATCTGAGCGTAGGCTACCTTAAGAACAATATTCTGATGTTGTCCAGTATCCGGGCCTTTCACTTTGTGATGATGAGAATGACGTTTGACATTGTCCCTGTAATGTTTCTTTGAAACCTTGTCCGTCCCAAGGTTAGCAGAAGTTGGGAAAATGGCCAAATCAATTGACTTCTTCAATCTGATTTATAAACTCTTATTCTTAATAGATGTGGGAAGAAATTGATTCTTCTCGCCTTGTCCGTCCCAAGGTTCGCAGGCTCTTCTCTTAGCAATTGGATTTGCAAAAGGTATTGCCAACAGTCTTGCAAATACAATGACTCTTTTAGGAGTCTTTCCATTGTCAGTTGTAGGTGCTATAATATTTCTAGCAGTGACTTCGTTGGCCAACATAGCTTTGTAATTGTTATCAGCATGAAGGAATCTTATAACCTCGAGGATCTTCCCAAATTGCAATGGCCCCATCATGGTGAGTATTGATGATAGCTTGAGGGAATTGTACTCTAGATCCGTCCAGCAGCTTCATAGTCATTACAATATTGGCAGATGACATGTTTCAGTAACCTATAATAACACTTGCAAGGATTAGAGCTAACCTGAATTTCAAACTATAAATTCTACTGCAAAAACGAACATAAGCTTGACATAAAAGAGCATCTTTTAGATGTCTATAATGTTCAAGATTAAATCATAGTTAATTCAACCAGAGATTCTGGAAGATTAAAATAAAATTAATTCATATAGAGTTGGAGAAATATGTAATCTCCAGCAGAGTTGCCAGAAATCTCTTCGCTTAGGAAAAGAATGGCACTACAGCACGAACTCGGCTTCCTAGGCTTAAGGTTCCATTTATGCTTAAGGTGGATTGAATTTTTAATTAACCAGATTTCTCTCGATAATTATATTGAGGTTTATTTAGTTCGGGATTCTTACTTCTTATGAGAGAAAACCCCATAGTTAATTACCCCTCCTATCGCGTAGAAGAGAACTCTCAATTAAGGACAAATTAACATTAAAAGTTTAAGTGTTTCAATCTTGGTTATGGGGTATGGAGGTAGACCTGATCAAGATCACATGATTCTGGCATCATAGGAATATAGTAGGTTTCAGCCTACCAACACAAAAAATCATTGATGATAATATCTAACGAGTCTGATTAGCACTTATGGATTGCCTCCTCAGGAATCCCAAGTAAATTGAAGTGGTTAAATGTGAGTTTTAGTGTTATGGTGGTTTGATTTGGATTGGGGCTTACGGCTCAGCTTGGGAGTTGCCCGTAGGTTTAAGTTTAGGTCGAGGCTTATGGCTCCTCTTAGGAGTTGCCTGTAGGTTTAGGTATAGATTAGGGCTTACATCTTTTCTTAGGAGTTGCCCAAAAATTTATGTTTAGGTCGAGGATTACAGCTCCTCTTAGGAGTTTCCCATAGGTTTAGGTTTAGATCAGGGCTTTCGGCTCCTCTTAGGAGTTGCTCGTAGGGGTTTAGATCAGGGCATACGACTCTTCTTAATAGTTGCCCGTAGGGTTAGATTTAGATCGGGGCTTATTGCTCCTCTTAGGAGTTCCCCGTAGGGTTAGGTTTAAATCGGGACTTACGGCTCCTCTTAGGAGTTGCTCGTAGGTTTAGGTTTAGATCGGAGCTTATGGCTCCTCTTAAGAGTTGCTTGTAAGTTTAAGTTTAGGTCGGGACCTATGACTCCTCTTAGGAGTTGCCCGTAGGTTTAAGTTTAGATCGAGGCTTATGGCTACTCCTAGGAGTTGCCAGTAGGTTTAGATTTAGATTTGGGCTTACGGATCCTCTTAAGAGTTACTCATAGGTTTAGGTAGGTCTAATAGCTTATGCATTTAGAAGTGGCCTGTATGTTTAGGTTTAGTTTGAGTGTGCAATACTTCTCGTGGAAGTTCTCCAAAGAGTAGGTCTTACAGCTTTCATTGAAAGTTGTCTGTAGTTTATCGGGGATATGTTATCTACTATGGAAAGTTTTCCCTAACACTCTAATTGAAACAGGACTTATGACCTCTATTAGATGTCGCCTATCGTTTTTAATTTAGGGTTCTTTCACTTCCATGGAAAAGCTCATAATGAATTAGTTTATATAGGTTTTACTACTTCACTTAGAAGTTACTTATTGAGCTTATAGCTTAGCGGGGTTTAGCAGCAAACACTTAGTTTTGTACTCTTCACTGCCTCAATACCACCACCGGTGTTTTGTTTACAACAATGGCATCTTTACGTTAGAACTTGGCTTTTAGTACTAAGCAATGTAGTTTTGCCACTAAAATTAGTGTTTAACTCATAACACTAGCTTTTCTTGCAATAGTTGTGTTAGTTCAGTATTGTTTTGTTTTAGTATTAATTTTACCTACAATGGTAGCATTGCTTATGATAAAGTTCCAAGAGAAGTGCTACGGAGAGTTCTTGAAAAGAAAGGTGTTAATAATGCTTATATTCAAATCATTAAAGATATGTATGCATGAGCTATTACTTGTGTTCAAACACAAGGTGGATTGACCAAGTATTTCCCTATTTCAGTTGGGACATCAAGGATCAGCCTTAAGCCCATATCTTTTTGCTTTAGTCATGGATGTTCTCACTAGACATTTGCAAGAGGATGTACCCTGGTGTATGCTTTTTGCTGATGATATTCTTCTTGTTGATAAGACTAGAGAGGGAGTTGAAAGTAAACTTGAATTATGGAGGTCAACATTAGAGACTAAAGGTTTTCGCTTGAGTAGATCTAAAACGGAATATATGGAGTGTAATTTTAGTAGTAATAGACCTAGTGAGGGGTTTGTGACTTTGGGCGATCAAGTCATTAATAAGAGTACACGTTTTAAATATCTTGGATCTATTGTTCAGAGTGATGGTGAAATTGATGGGGATATTATCAATAGAATTCAAGTTGGATGGTTGAAGTGGAGGAATGCATCGGGCTTATTGTGTGATAGAAAAGTACCCCTCAAACTTAAGGGAAAATTCTATAAGATGGTAGTGAGGCCTGAAATGCTTTATGGTGCTGAATGTTGGCCATTAAAAGAGAAGCATAATACTAAGTTAAGTGTGGCAGAGATGAGGATGCTTAGGTGGATGAGTGGCTTTACCTTTAGAGATAGGATAAGAAATGAACATATACATGAAAAGGTTGGAGTAGCTCCAGTAGAAGATAAGATTAGAGAGAATCACCTTAGATGGTTTGGTCACATAAAACGACGACCTTCCAATGACCTGGTTAGGAGAGTAGAGGTATTAGATTTGACTTATGTTAAGAAAGGTAGAGGCAGACCTAAAAAGACTTGGTTAGAAAATATTAGGAATGACCTTTCTTTATTAGATTTAAACGAGAATTTGACTTTTAATAGGACACAATGGAGAAAAAGGATTCATGTAGCCGACCCCACGTAGTGGGATAAAGGCTTGATGTTGTTTTTTGATTTTATTTTTAATTTAATTAATTAGTTAATTAGTTATTTAAATAATTAAAATCTTAAGTTTATTTTAAATTATTAATTAATTATTAATTAGTTAAATTTTAATTTTGAAATTAAATTAATTAATTGACTCTGATTATTTTCTAAGATTTTTTAAGAAAATTCGGCATCCTCCCAGTGTCCCCTCACCGCAATGGGAGGTAGAGAGGGCACTTGCCCTTTTAAAACCGCCCAGCCAGATATAATTCGATTAGTGAGGGCTTCAAGACATTACTTGGTCCTCGAATTAGTCTAGGGTTTCCAATTTGTTACTGTTTATTTTTCAAGACATTTCGGCGACCTCCCTATGTCCCCTCCCGTGAGGGGAGGTCGAGAGGGCACTTGTCCTTTCAAATTCGTCCAGTCAGATAAGATTCAATAGCCAAGGGCTTCAAGACATTGATTTGTCCCGAAATTGTTCTTCAACTCCTCCAATTTGACGATTGCGACCTCTTTCTTATATATAAGATTTATAAATACCCTCTTTTCTTTTCTCTTACTTACTATTTTAAATAAGAGGGCAAGAAACACGAAAATTGAGCGTAGAAGTCAGCTCGGGTGTGGGTTCGAACATGGGTGAAGAAAGCTCACACAGGTGTCGTTCGGACGTAAGGGAGACAGAAGGCCCGTTGTCATTAGGGACGACCTATTGCCATTTGGGATTGCTCTATGATATTCAGATATAGAGGGCGGCAGGATTACTTAGTGTCATTTGAGTGGAAACGGGTGCCAAATTGCAGGTCGAGTGCGGGTTTTAGCTTGGAGGTCGAAGTGTGCAGGCTACGATCGAGCAGATGAGGTCGGTGCAAGTCAGTTGGATTAGCGGGAACGCAATCGGGAGCAAGGCTTGAGTTTGAGAGTCTAAACGTGCCATGAACAATTTAGAGAGGAGCCATGACCAAGAGCTGCTGGGATTCCGATCAAAATTGAGTGTAAGTCCCCATTTGGTCGTTTCTCTATTGTTTTATACAAGTGGTTGTCCATAACGCACATGTTCGACTCAATGACGTGCTGACATGCTTCAATTTTACTTATTTTCCCTTTTCTTTTCTTTTTTCCTTTCTTTTTTTTTTAAATTAAAAATTTTATCTGAACATATGTGCATTACACGAGGAAGAATGCTACTAACTAATATAAGAAGATACAAACATATGTTAATCCTTGATACAACTCTACAACAACAACTTCAAGCCTTTATCCCACTATATGGAAGCTACAGGAATCCTCTTTCTCCAATGTGCCCTATTAACTATTAAGAGTCAAATTCTTATTTAAATCTAATAACGAAATGTCATTTATAATATTTTCTAACCAAGTCTTCTTAGGTCTACCTCTACGTTTCTTAACATAAGTCAAATCAAATATGTCTACTCTCTTAACCGAGTCATTAGAAGGCCACCGTTTTATATGACCAAACCATCTAAGGCAACTCTCTCTAATTTTATCTGCCACTGGAGCAACACCAACCTTTTCATGTATATACTCATTTTGTATCCTATCTCTAAGAGTAAAGCCACTCATTCACCTAAACATCCTCATTTCTGCAACTCTTAACTTAATATTATGTTTCTCTTTTAATGGCCAAAATTCTACACCATAAAGCATTGCAAGTCTCAACACAAACTTATAGAATTTGTCCTTAAGTTTGAGGGGTACTTTTCTATAACACAACAAGTCTGATGCATTCTTCCACTTCAATCATCCAACTTGAATTCTACTAATAATATCCTCATCTATTTCATCATCACCCTGGACAATAGACCCAAGATATCTAAAATGTGTACTTTTATTAATGACTTCATCGCCCAAAGTCACAATCCCCCTACTAAATCTATTACCACTAAAATTACACTCAATGTATTTGATTTTAGATTTACTGTAAAAAAAAAAAAAAAAAAAATCTTTAGACTCTAAAGTTGACCTCCATAATTTAAGTTTACCTTCAACCCTCTCTCTAGTCTTATCAACAAGAAGAATATCATCAATAAAAAGCATAAACCATACATGCTCTTGCAAATCTCTCGTAAGGACACCCATGACTAAAGCAAAAAGATATGGGCTTAAGGATGATCCTTGATGTAATCCAAGGTTAGGAATTATTTGGCAACTCCTTACTAGCTCTGATAAAACAATTTCAAAGTATCATCAACAACCATTTCTTCATCTCAATGTCAATCAAATCAGCTTATTAAAACAGCTATAAAAACCATACTTTTATATTGAGACAAAAAGGCTTCTATTATTGACTTTCTTGAGATAAAATTGAAACAATGTTCTAATCCGAATGCAATTTTTCTTAACTTTAATTTAATTACCTTCTCCTACAACCTAGAACATATAAACTCTATAAATTTATGATTATCATAATTATAGACATCTTTTTTATTCTAACAATTAGTACAAAAAGAATGCATCTTCTCAAGTATTCAGCATGCTCCACGTTCACAAAATTTCAATGAATATATTTGCTATCTACCCTACTATAATGTCCACCATAATGTTCCAGAAGTTTGTAGCATCACAGCTACAAGAATAGCATAACTTTATACGGTTCTTATAAAGCAGATACAATCAATGCTACTGAAGGCTGACAACGGAATTAATCTACTATAAATGTTAAACATATATTTGAAGAAGATTGATCAAAATATATGGCTATTTACCCAAATTTTGCAAAGTATTTTAAGGGTTCATCTTTTGCAGGACCATTGTAAACAACTGAACCCTCTGATAGCAAGACTATGTCATCAAAATTGTTATATACAGAACTTCTAGGCTGGTGTATTGAACATATAACAGTATGACCCTCTTGGGCAAGCTGTTGAAGAGTTTCCATAACCTTCTCAGCTTGGAACGCATCCAGTCCTACATAAACGAATAAATAATGTTGGTATCTATTAAAGGCAAAAAATCAAGGATAATTCACAGCAGTACTGGAATTCATAGAATGAAGATTTTAATAGCCACATGAAAAAGGATGATATATATGATTTAAAGCATTGAGGTGATTAACGGTTAATGAAACTTTTTTTTATCATAAGTTGGTTTACTTTCACAGTAAAGCTTTACAATTAGAGTCAAAAGAATGGAATTTAAGTACAATAATCATAATGCAGAAGTCAGATGCTCTGAGGGCCAGTTTGTTTCAATGATGCATACGAAACTGAACAAATGAGCTTTAATCTTGAAAATCACCTTAAAAAATGTTAGAAGTGAGCTTCAATTTTGCATTTGTCAATACAACAACATCATAACAAAAATATCAAGCCTTTATCCCACTACGGGGGTTAGCTACAATAATCTTTGTTCTTCATTGTGTCCTATAAACAGTCAAATTCTCATTTAAATCTAATAAAGAAAAACCATTTCTACAGTCAAATTCTCATAAAAAATAATCTCATATGCAAAAATTATTCTGCCTTATTAATAAACAGATTATTATGCATTAAAAATAGTTATTAAAGAATTATTTTATAAAATAGTTATAAAGTACAATTAAATTAGATTATTTTGAAAATACTACTCATACTGAATTACCTTAGTATTAATATATAAAAATAGTTAATAATAATTGGTCTCTATAAAAAAAGTTTGTAAAAAACAATTTAAAAATATATTTTAAGAAAAAAATTTAAAGTAATATGACATCAAAAATATCTCAAGGAAAAATTAATATAAAAGCAGAAATAATGTTAGAAGATAAATATGTGAAAAAATATTATTTTTAATTTATCAAAGTAACAAGAAAATAATAGCATTTATTTTATATAAGTAAAGCCTAATTTTTTTAGAGAACTATTTCAAAGAAAAAAAATATTTTAATGAAAATTCTTTAAATCAGCTGAGGAAATTTTTTTTCTAATGGTTGAATGTGCGGTCCCCACTCAACCAATCAACCATTTTAATTGTGAAAGCTAGAGAGAGAGAGTACCTACAATGCCCAATTGACGCCTAGACTCTAGGGGCATGCTGTCAGGAGAGATAAACTTATAAAATGTGAGTCCCGCTCGTAGTTCCTCCTCATCGTGGCTTCGCAGTTGCTACACTAGTCTCCCTCTCGTAGTTCCTCCTAATGGGAAGAAGCATTAAAAAAAAAAAGAATTTGGAGAAGTTAGGAAGAAGAGTAAGGGAATAAGGGAGAAGAGAGTGAGAAGTGATAGAGGAAGAAGAGAGATAAGGGAGATAAGGGAGAAGTGGTTTTGGCTATTTGGTTGGCAATTTGGAGTAGGGGAGGAGTAAGGGTGATAGTAGGGAAGTTAAGGGATTGGAGAGTAGAGAAATAAGTAGGAAAATATAAACAGGAGAGAAGAAAGAAGAAACAAGGAAGAAGAGAATTAGAGGTAACAAATTTATTATTGTATTCTAATTTTAGTGTACTTTTCATTTAAGAGTAGTTGATGTGTATTCATGACATCGTAGTGTTGGGAAAATTTGAGAAAAATTCAAGTTGTGCATGCAAAGGAAAATTGGAAGGTATATTGTTGAGAATTATCAATTAATAATTTAGGTGTGTTAGGTGTCCTACACATACAGACGGACACGAGATGTGGTTGTGATGATAGTTATAAGGGTGTAGTGGCGAAGTATTCGTGTTCATACAATTAGTAGTAATATTGGTGATGGTGCTGAGGTTGTAGAACCCAATTCTTCATCTAATGTCAAACACAAAAAGAAGATGATAAAGTTGAATCAAAAGGTAGCTAAGGGTTCTTCATTCCTAATTGAGTAAATTCCTTGAATGGAATATCAAAATTGATGCATAGTGGGTAATAGATCAATGAATATTGATTTATTTATGAATTTGTAGCAATTGTTGGAGAGAAAGAGAAATAAATGAGGGAGAGAGAAACAAGAGAGTAAAGAGAGGTGACATAGAAGGGGCAGTAGAGAGGAAGTTAAGAGAAACAAAGGATGGAAGAGATAGGAGCAAGAAACTATGAGGTAAGTATAAAGAGTGCGAAAGAGATGAAAAAGAATGTAAAAGAGGTAGGAAGAGAAAGAGAGTCCCGAGCGAGATAGAGGAGGTAGAATCAATGTTTAAAATTGCGTATTCGGGTATTGAGGCGTTTTTCATTCGTGAGGCGAGGCGTAAGCCTCAAGGCGTTTTGAGGCATAAGCCTCAAAATCAAAAGATTGCGTAAACAGAAAATGATAAAAATTTTATATACTAATGAGTGAATAATATAAAACATAAAAAATTATAAGATATGAAGTGAAATCAAAATATCCCAATAATAAGACAACATGAAATATAGTTCAACTCAAAATTCTATCTTTTCCAAATCCCAGTATTCTTTTCATTAACATATAATTCAAATTTCCAAAAATAAATAAAAATCATAAATTATATTAAAAAATCTCATATGCAAAAATTATTCTGCCTTATTAATAAACAGATTATTATGCATTAAAATAGTTATTAAAGAATTATTTTATAAAATAGTTATCAAGTATAATTAAATTAGATTATTTTGAAAATACTACTCATACTTAATTATCTTAGTATTAATATATAAAAATAGTTAATAATAATTGGTCTCTATAAAAAAAGTTTGTAAAAACAATTTAAAATTATATTTTAAGAAAAAAATTTAAAGTAATACGACATAAAAAATATCTCAAGGAAAAATTAATATAAAAACAGAAATAATGTTAGAAGATAAAAATGTGAAAAAATATTATTTTTAATTTATCAAAGTAACAAGAAAATAATAGCATTTATTTTATATAACTAAAGCCTAATTTTTTTAGAGAACTATTTCAAAGAAAAAATTTATTTTAATGAAAATTCTTCAAATCAGTAGAGGAAATTTTTTTTCTAATGGTTGAATGTGCGGTCCCCACTCAACCACTCAGCCATTTTAATTGTGAAAGCTAGAGAGAGAGAGAGAGAGTACTTACAGTGCCCGATTGACGCCTAGACTCTAGGGGCATGCTGTCAGGAGAGATAAACTTATAAAAAGTGAGTCCCGCTCGTAGTTCCTCCCTCATCGTGGCTCCGTAGTTGCTACACTCTCCCTCTCGTAGTTCCTCCTAATGAGAAGAAGCATTAAAAAAAGAATTTGGAGAAGTTAGGAAGAAGAGTAAGGGAATAAGGGAGAAGAGAGTGAGAAGTGATAGATGAAGAAGAGAGATAAGGGAGATAAGGGAGAAGTGGTTTTGGCTATTTGGTTGGAAATTTGGAGTAGGGTAGGAGTAAGGGTGATAGTAGGGAAGTTAGGGATTGGAGAATAGAGAAATAAGTAGGAAAATATAAACAAGAGAGAAGAAAGAAGAAACGAGGAAGAAGAGAATTAGAGGAGGTGACAAATTTATTATTGTATTCTAATTTTAGTGTACTTTTCATTTAACAGTAGTTGATGTGTATTCAGGACATTCGTAGTGTTGGAAAAATTTGAGGAAAATTCAAGTTGTGCGTGCAAAGAAAAACTGGAAGGTATATTGTTGTCAATTATCAATTAATAATTTAGGTGTGTTAGGTGTCCTACACGTACAGGCGGACACGAGATGGGGTTGTGATGATAGTTATAAGGGTGTAGTGGCGAAGTATTCGTGTTCATACAATTAGTAGTAATGTTGGTGATGGTGCTGAGGTTGCAGAACCCAATTCTTTATCTAATGTCAAACACAATAAGAAGATGATAAAGTTGAATCAAGAGGGAGCTAAGGATTCTTCATTCCTAAATGAGTAAATTCCTTGAATGGAATATCACAATTGATGCATAGTGGGTAAGAGATCAATGAATATTGATTTCATTATGAATTTGTAGCAATTGTTGGAGAGAAAGAGAAGTAAATGAGGGAGAGAGAAACAAGAGAGTAAAGAGAGGTGACATAGAAGGGGCAGTAGAGAGGAAGTTAAGAGAAACAGAGGATGGAAGAGATAGGAGCGAGAAACTATGAGGGAAGTATAAAGAGTGCGAAAGAGATGAAAAAGAATGTAAAAGAGGTAGGAAGAGAAAGAGAGCCCCGAGCGAGATAGAGGAGGTAGAATACCAAGAGAAGGATGAAGGGCAAGAAACCAAAGAGAAAACTAGTTAATACTCTTTCCATAATCATCAATAAGTCCGAAGATTCCTTCTATGGAAAAGGCCCTTAGCTGACATAAATGTCTTTCATTAAGATAAAGTCTAAAACAATTTAATCAAAATAAACTAAATATCCCATAACTACATCAATTAATAAAACCAATAAAATTAATCATCAGTCATGTCATTAGAAACATAAGTTTTGATAAAGAGTCTTTATGTCACATTTAAATGTCTAAATAAGATTCTCAAAATCCATGCAAATTTAAGTAGTCATGAGGTAATAGCAGGTTGTTTATAGAAAGAAAGTAGTTAATCCACAAACAAAGCTCACAGTTTTTACCAGTTGTTGGTTCATCTGCAAAAATAACAGATGGGCTTGCTATCAACTCACAAGCTAGTGATAGCCGTTTCTTTTCACCACCACTAATCCCACGAACCTTGGCATCTCCAACAATAGAATCAGCACAGTTGATCTATTTTGTGGATATAAAATGCCCAGAGAAAAAAGAAATAGTTAGTAAAATTTGTATCTACAATCTATAAAGCTCGAATCCAAAAGAAATAGATCTTTTATATATTACTATTTTTCATTGTTAGAGAAGGTTAAAAAAATAGTTTGGATCCATAATGAAACAATTTTTACATCACAAATTTACAAAACAATTTATTCATGTATAACTATGGATCAGTATAAAACACTTATTGGATAAAAACCAAATCATCTATATATTTATATGATTGAAAATAAGGGAGAAGGAGATAAAAGTTTTAAGAGCAATAGAGGAAATTATTTAATTTTGAAACAAAGCTTTCCATAGTTTTGAGAGTTTATAATTTTAAATTATATTATAATGAAGTGAGATATGGGATAGCTCACTGAAGAAAAAAAAAAGTGAGACTCTTAAAAATCCTTCCTACTCATCATCTTTCAAGTCGAATCATTTACTAAAAGACCTTTCTACTTTATGAGAATAATTCATTACCTCATCTCCCTCTCTCTTTAACATTTAATCTCTACCCACCTATATATCCATATCCATCCATATTCATATTTTAAATGTAAGGGGACAGGAAAAATTTTTATCATCTTTAAATTCTAAAATAAGAAAAGATCTTCATTTCAAAATGTGTCTCATATTAATTGAAATTTTTTCTCATTTTAGTGGAAGAAAAGAGTAGCTATCTATCTATTTCAGTACTAAATGCTAAGGGAGAGGGGCAAAAAGATGTAAGAAGAATGTTTCATTTTGAGATGAACCTCATAAAAATTTTTAAAGGTTTCCTTAGCTTTAAAATATAATATTAAAGAGGTAAGAGCTGGGACTCATTAAAAAAATATATATACTATATATACTAAATGGAAGCGGGATAAAAGGGAGAATGTTTCATTTTGAAATGATGTTCTCTTAAGATTTTGAGAGTTATTTTATTAAAAATGTTTATTAATGCGGTGAAAGATGGATGGCTTACTGAAAATAAAAAATAAGAGAGACTCGTACAATCTCATGCTACTTTTTATCTTTCAAGTCATATCATCTATTGAAAGGATTTTTTTAATATATAAGATTTTCCTCCTTCATTTCAGTATCTCACTAACCAACGTTCTAAAATGTATTTTATATATACATATATATAAAGAGAGAGAAAGAGAGAGTGGCGATAGTAACTTTTAAATATCAATTAGTTATTTTACTAAATTATAATTTTTAGATCAAATATGATGTCATAATAAAATACTTTAGTGCATGCAAGAAAGAAATGTTATCCTTATTCAACATTAACGAATCGAATACCCTCTGCCTTTAAATGATAAGCGTTACGATGACATCAAAAGTACACGACATAGTGCGTTTGTGTGTTTATTTTAAAATTTTAATATTTTGCAATAGCATATTCTTATGTAGTTTTAAATTTATTTCTTACGTATGAAATATGTAGGGAAATTTATAAAAGAACAAACACAGTACAAGCGTGTTACTAGCATACTGTAACTATAAGTGAAAATAAAAACTTTTGATTTAGTCTCCAATACGAATACTCAGGAAATAATCCACCACCTTGAAGTTGATTCTTATAATAGGTCCAATATTTTATTATAGTTGTTTCTGTTCGAAGTACATTAGATTAATTAAAAAGAAGGAATCACTAAACATGATCCAATTTCAAGCGAGAATAACAAACTTACCAGGCCCAGCCTGAATAGGAGCTCATTCACATATTTATCCCTCTTCTCAACTGACGCAAACTCTGGCAGCTGGAGCTCCGCAGCAATAGACAGTGTTTCTCTCGGCGTCAGTTGTGAGAAGAAAAGATCCTCTTGTCTCACATAAGCAATCCTGCAACACAATTTACTCTATTGATAACAGGAAAAGCAACCAAATTCTCAACAGTGCAACCGGCCAGAACAAGAAACTTACTTGTACCCGCCAGTCAATCTAGACTTTCCATTGATATCTAAATGGCCCGAAAGATGTAATCTCGGTGACGCTGCTAGCTGCCCCGCAAGCACATTGAGTAAAGTAGTCTTTCCAGAACCAGATGGCCCCATTATGGCAAGTAATCTCCCGGGTTTTGCCTCTCCACTTACATTTGTAAGCAGAAATCGTGTCTGAAAAGGCATAAACCAACTTCTAATGTATGGATAAGTGTGCAATTGAGCATCCAAGATTCGAGAGAATGACAAGAATGACAAAACGAGAGAACGGGAAACGTTGGCAAATCAAAGGTTTCCCAAGCTAGCATACGCGCCTTGCTGGTGAGACACGCAGTGTGCAATGCTTGGCAAAGGGTTTAGATCAAAAGGAGATATGAAAGCTGGGGGAGCTCACTGTCTTCCCGCGCTTGTCTGAGAGGCAGCAAGTGATGCCGCTCCACCGGATTGTCACCGGTACGACCTTGCCAGAATCTGACTGGGCCTCCTCGTCACCGGAGTCCTCCGTCTCTTCATCCGGCAGCAGGGCTGGTCCAGGGCCGGTGATCAATCGGAAGAAGAAAGCGACCGCCGCCGCTGCCATAATACGGCCAAGGACTCTCCCGTCGAAGTCCACCATTTTCTCTCTGTGGAGAGTGACTTGGGTTTTGCGAAGCGGAGAATGATCGCCTATCCTCCGGAGATAAAAGCGTCTTTGATTTTTTTTTTTTTAATTATGTAACAAAAAAATCTATTAGTTCCTACGTCTTTGATAAAAGGCTTATTTGAACTTTTATTTGGTCCGGTGAACGTAGGCTACTCTACGTTCGGTCATCAATATTTTAGCGACACGTAGTATGAAGAAAAGTCGCCGATCCGACCCGCTGTTTTTTGGGTTCTAGCGCGTGCGTTTTTTTAAATCCTTGACAAGCCGAACAACATCACATCACCTTTTTCGATATATTTCAAATACCTAGCAAATACCGAGTTGTACGTAGTTTTTTCTAGCAATACCGAGCAAATGCCTAGCAATACCGAGCAAATCCCTAGAAATACCAAGCAAATTCTGAGCAAATACTGAGTTGTACCGAGTTGTACCGAGTTTTTTCTAGCAATACCGAGCAAATCCTTAGCAAATACTGAGTTGTACCGAGTTGTACCTAGTTTTTTCTAGCAATACCGAGCAAATACCTAGCAATACCGAGCAAATCTGTAGCAATACCGAGCAAATCCTGAGCAAATTCCGAGTTGTACCGAGTTGTAGAAAAACTAGGTACAACTCGGTATTTGTATAGTTTTGGTTTTGACAGAGCGGTATTTCTCGTTTTTGCAAATTAATACCGAGAAAATCGCGAACATAGCATTCCCGGGATCCGCTCCGGGTCAAGTCGTCGGGTCGCGCGGTAAAGAGTAAGAGCACGTGACGACATGTTATTGGCGGCAGAACGTACCTCTACGTCAGGTCAGAGGAGGTAATAATTGTTCAGTGACTTGGGTTTTGCGCGGAGAATGATCGCCTATCCTCCAGAGATAAAGGGCGTCTTTGATTTTTTTTTTAATTATGTAACAAAAAAATCTATTAGTTCCTAGATATTTTGAAAATGTTTTATAGGTTTAAATTAAATTTTATTTTTCTATTGCTCTGAATCAAACGATTAAATCAAATAAATTCATCTTATGTATATATGATTTACAAATTGTATTAAGCTTAGAAAAGTTAAATATGCTTTACAAATCCTAATGAAATATTTTCATGTGGTTAGTTCATAATTTGTTTATCATTGAAGGTGATAATCAAAATTATGACTTATTTGCTCAAGCTTACTTTTGCGTCAAAAAATTTTGTAGCTATAAAGTGAGAGAGTTTTGTATCATAATTTTGCTCGAATATCTATCACACAAATGTGAAAAACTCAAAAAGAGAAAAAACCACGCATCTTACCCGACTAAAATAATTCCATTATTTATGTGTGAATTATAAAGATTACTCTTTCTCTTAACTTGGAGATTGTAAAATTATAAGAGTTCGAAGAATTAGCAAAAAGAGTAGAGAGTATAAATGGATGTTTGAGACTGATTGACCATGATTTCGATAATAGTGGTATAATGGAAGAGGTCAAGCAATGGCAGTCGGCCAGCAAAAGGTTTTACTGTGGTGATCGGTCAAAGAAACTCTGGTGGCAATGGTCAAGCGAAGGTTTGGTAGCAGCAGTCAGGCAAAGATCTTGTAGTTTTGGCAGGGCACAACTCTAATGGTGATAATCGGGCTACGAAATTTCAACGATGATGGTCAAGTAAAGATCCAATATCGATAGCCGATAAAAGACTCAATAGCAGTTAGAAAGAAACGAGATTTCAATTATGACGGTCTAGTAGAGTCTTATGGCAATGGCCAAACGAAGGTCTAGTAGTTGGGTGGAAGCCTGACGATGGCGCTCGGGCAGTGAAAGGTTCGACAATAATGGTCAGGTGGGGATCCAGTGACACCACCCCAGTGAAGGTTTGACAGTTGGGAGGAGGTTCGATGGCAACGCTAAGTGGCAAAAGTATAGTAGCGAAGGTCAAACAGACGTTCGATGATGGTGGTCAGGCAAAGGGACAGTTATAGTGGCTTGGCGGAGAAAGTCTGACAATGATGGCTGATCGAAGGTTAATAGTGGTAATGGTTAGGCTGAGCTCTGACAATAGTTTCTAGCTAAGAAAAGGTAATAGCTGCAATTGGTAGATGAAGATTCTACAGTGTCGGTCGACTGACAGGGATTCATTGATGGTGGCGTAACAAACCAAAATATGAAAAGTATTTTAAAATGAAAATTTAAATTACTATTTGAATTAGAGTGCTTTGGTGCTATGCTCCAGGCTTAAGAGCATAACGACGCCAAAAATTTGCCCCCATGACATTTGAGTATCTGTTTTGTAGTAATTATGAATTCAGCATATGACATTTTTGCGCTAGGTTGGAGTGCTGCAGTGATGGGTTGAAGATAATATCTTTATTATAAACCATAAGCATGAAAACTCCTGCACTGCCACTTCTCTGAATTTTGGTCGTGACCTACTCGGGAAGAAAATGGAGAAGGCCGAGGAAGAGGAGAGAGGGGGAGAGAAAAAGCTGATTTTTGGTTATTTTCTTTTGTCATATCTCTTATCAAAAGTCTTCAAATCATTGTAAGTAACCCAAGTCACATTTTAATTTTCAATGATTTTGAGTTTGACGAATTAAATATCTTCTAAATCAATAAAAATATATTTTCTTTTATTATACTTTTATCGTGAAACTCTCATATATGATAGCTACGGAGTATATGGATATTTTAACTGTAATATTATTGAATTGATTTCACCGATTAAAATTAAAGTTATGATTTTCTAAAGCTATTGATTATTATATAGATTTTTCTATATTTATAGCTTTCAATCATTTATATTATATTTCATGCATGAAAGGGAGATTGATACATCGATCTAATATAAGATAAATATAGTATATACATGTAAGCAAGGAAGGTTGACTGTTAGTACTAAAATTAATACGGGTTGTATATATATATATATATATTTACAAATTGTATTAAGCTTAGAAAAGTTAAATATGCTTTACAAATCCTAATGAAATATTTTCATGTAGTTAGTTCAAAATTTGTTTATCATAGAAGGTGATAATCAAAATTATGACTTATTCGCTGTAAAATGAGAGAGTTTTGTATCATAATTTTGCTCGAATATCTATCACACAAATAAAGAAATAAAAGAACTTTAATATGAAAAATCCGAAAAGGGAAAAAACCACGCAGCCTTACCCGACTAAAACAATTCTATTATTTATGTGTGAATTATAAAGATTAGTCTTTCCCTTAACTTGGAGACAGTAAAATTATAAGAGTTTGAATAATTAGCAAAAAGAGTGGAGAATACAAATGGATGTTTGAGACTGATTGACCACGGGTTAGATAATGGTAGTATAATGGAGGAGGTCAAGCAATGGCAGTCGACCAGCAAAAGGTTTGAATGTGGCAATCGATCAATGAAAGTCTGGTGGTGATGGTCAAGCGAAGGTTTGGTAGCAGTAGTCAGGCAAATATCATGTAGTTGTGGCCAAGCATAGCTTTGATGGTGACAATCAGGCTACGAAATTTCAACAGTGATGGTCAAGTAAAGATCCAACATCGATAGCCGAGAAAAGGCTCAATAGCAGTTGGAAAAGCAACGAGAGTCCGATGATGACGGTCTAGCAGAGTCCTACGACAGTGGCCAAATGAAGGACTAATGGTTGGGTGGAAGCCTGACGGTGGTGCTCGGGCAGTGAAAGGTTCGACAATAATGGACAGGTGGAGATCCAGCAATGCCACCATAGTGAAGGTTCAGCAGTTGGGAGGAGGTTCGATGGCAACGCTCGAGTGGCAAAAGTCTAGTAGCAAAGGTCAAACAGATGTTCGATGACGGTGGTCAGGCAAAGGGTCAGTTATAGTGGCCTGGCGGAGAAAGTTTGATAATGATGGTTGAGCGAAGGTTAACAATGGTAATGGTCAGGTTGAGCTCTGACAATAGTTGCTAGCTAAGAAAATGTTAACAGTTGCAATTGGTAGATGAAGATTCTACAGTGTCGGTTGACTGACAAGGATTCTTTGGTGGTGATGTAACAAACCAAAATATGAAAAAGTATTTTAAAATGAAAATTTAAATTTCTATTTGAATTAGAGTGCTTTGGTGCTATGCTTTGGAGCACTATAACAATAGGATTAAGAGAACAATGACGTCAGAAAATCGCCCCCATGACATTTGAGTTTCTGTGCTATAGTAATTTTGAATTCAACATATTACATTTGTGCGCTAGGTTGGAGCGCTGCAGTGATGGGTCGAAGTTAATATTTTTATTATAAACCATAAGCATTAAAACTCCAACACCGCCACTTCTCCGAATTTTGGTTGTGACCTACTCAGGAAGAAAAGGGTGAATGAAGAGGAAGAGAAAGAGAGGGGGAGAGAAAAAGCTAATTTTTTGTTATTTTCTTTTGTCATATCTGTTATAAAAAGTCTTCAAATCATTGTAAGTAATCCAAGTCTCACTTTAATTTTCAATTATTTTGAATTTGACGAATTAAATATCTTCTAAATCGACAAAAATATATTTTATGTTATTATACTTTTATCGTGAAACTCTCATATATGATATCTATGGAGTATATGGATACTTTGACTGTAATATTATTGAATTGATTTCACTGATTAAAATTAAAGTTATGATTTTCTAAAGCTATTGATTATTTTATAGATTTTTCTATATTTATAGGTTTCAATAATTTATATTATATTTCATGCATGAAAGGGAGATTGATACATCTAATATAAGATAAATATATTATATACATGTAAGCAAGGAAGGTTGAATGTTAGTACTAAAATTAGTACGGGTTGTATGTTAAAATATAATACCCACGCACGATGGTCGGTTGACGAGTTTTTCCTTAAAGATGATTTGTGGTGTTATTTTAGTTGCAGCATGTAATTTATAATCGAATTACACCGACATGTAGAGAGTAATTGACTAGTAAATAATTATTGAAAACCACATGTAATCAAACAATGATAAAGATGTTGTAATGATAATGATAATTATGCATATAGATGAAAGAATAAAAATATCACATTAAAGATGAATGTCCTACCTTGTTTAACCTATATTGAATCATATATTACTGCAATTCATACATTTTATAGAATTAATAGAACTAATACATAGATAGAGAAATGTGTATGCATTATATGTACAAATTTCAAAAGAAAAAATAATCGATGAGATAGATAAGATTGATCGCATAATAGTATTGAAACCTGCATGTTTGTATTACACTAATGATTTATTGATTATTGATTTATTAATTTTCAATGTATATATGTTCTTACACATGTCATTGATTTATGAATTTCAGCATGTCGTTTCTTACTTTTAATTGTTGACCACATTGAATCATACAAGTGATGATTGAGCATTTATGATATTAAACACTATTGATTATATTGATTAATATAAGCATGCATTTTAATTTTTTAGATCTTATATTGAAAGATTTAGCGAAGCAAGGTTTTTTTTTTTTTAAGCTTTGTAAACTCATAATGTTGTTTTACTAATTTTGGGTCATGGAAGGGGTCAGAACGGTGTGGAGTGAGACTAATTGAGACCCTCAATTCTTCTTTTGATTTTATTATATATTTTCTTTTATTCTTTTGTAATCAAAAGTTATAATAGATTAGTGCATATTAATGATCTTTTAGCTATTGTAAATGTAAATTTGGTGAATGAATATAGTGAAATATTTTTCTAGTGTATGATTTTTTAGTTACTTCCATTGAATATTAATTTATATTGATAATTTATAGAAGCTCTCGGAAATAATTAAAAAGATAAAATAGATCATTCTTCCAATTTAGATCTTTTTTTTTATATCCAATTTAGATCTTAAGGCATGATAGGTGGTGCTCATGTGGAACCTCAGGATTTTTCAAGCCTCATATCTCTCTTAAATCTCTCGTCAAGAACCAGCCTCATGTAGGGAAAGGGGGCCTATTTTAGATTTCTTAGAGCAGCTTAATTGACACATAGATATGGAACAACTTTTGGAGAACTCCATTGGAATGAAGTGATTTTAGGTTGTTGATTTCATCTTGTCGAGCCATTTGCTTCACTATAACATGTCAAATTTGGAAAATATTTTGTTCTCCAACTATGATTTGGGCCCTTGATTTGAGCTCAAATTTGACCGCTCTTATGTGATTGGATTTTTTTTTTTTTTGTCAATGCATTCAGTTTGACTATAAGTGTATTAAAATTAGATCTCATATAATCATGAGTTTAATTTTAAATGTTTCTAATTCAATATGCCATAAAATTAAAATACAATGATATATAATTAGAGATTGTTAGTCATGATAAAGGCTTGATCCAATGACATAGACTTCAATTTTTTCCCTCTAGGCTTGGGATTAAAAGTCTAGACCTTAAGGTTTGATACATTGATATTGACCAAGATGATGACCTCTACGTCAAAGTAGAGGTTGTATGGTATTTCTTCTATTAGAATTCAGGAAGAAGTGTGATATGTCCAAAAAAATATTTGTAGTTCTTTAGCCCGTTGTCCCCCTAGCATAGGAGTGTCAATTTCGGGTCATGGGTCGGATTTGGGTCGAACCCGAAACTATTCAGGTTCAGGTCAACCCGACCTTTTTTTATAAACGGGTCAATTTTCCAGACCCGAACCCGATCCGACCCGCTTCAGTGCAGGCGATTCGACGCGCGGACGCGATCACGCTGTCCGACTGTCCGGCAGCGACCGCCGGCGGGGCAACGACAGCGGTGCAGGCGATTCGACACGCAGACGCGAGGCAGGGTGCGCTGGCGGCGACTTGACTCGGGCAGGCGACGTGCGGCTCTATGTCTTGAACGATCGAACCTCCTTCCGATGCCATTCGACGCGCGGACGCGATCACGTGGGACGTGGCCAGCCGGAGCAGCAACGCGGGGGCAGCGGGGTAGCGAGGGCAGACAAATTTTTTGGGTCATTCCGGGTTTCCAGGTCAACCTGAGCCCGACCCGATGTTGCAAACAGATCGGTTTTTCAGACCCGAACCCGACGTAACCCAAACCCGAAATTTTCGGGTCGGGTTGGGGTCGGGTTTTCGAGTCGGGTCCAATATTGACAGCTCTACCCTAGCATATCAGGAAAAATTATTCTGTCCGTAGAGCGTACCGAGCGCCTAGTAATGCGGCGCTTTTTTATTGGTCTCTGGACATATTCGATATCCGGACACAACAATCTCTCGCATTTTCGAGGCCTGTTTTTAATTTAGTTATAAGGACCATGTGTTTTGTCAATTCACCTAGAGTATCGTAGTAGCACACCTCAAGAGCTTCACACCGCTGATTTATTATAAGTGCTGCTATACAATATTATATGTAAGATTAACATAATTATGGATGATTTATACAAATAATCTATTTATTATTATATCTGCATCAAGCGAAGAAATATATTTAAATATTAGCAAACAAAGGATAAATTTATTTGCCCAAAAAATAACTTTTGCTTGAATTACATTATCACACGATAAAATAAATATATGTGTATTGTCTAATATAATTACATGTGCACTATAAGCATGTGAATAAAATAAAAAATATATAATAGGAAATTTAAAATTAAATATATTTAATTTATTTGCTCTTTAATAAAGAGATAAAGATAATGATGCTTTTGCATTTTTAATATTTCAAGTCTATTTTTAACATTTTTAATTAAATTTCAAACTAAAATATTACCTAAATTTCTCAAAATATTTTTAAGATATCAGGCATGCACATGAATAAAAGATATTTATAATTATAAATGAGATCATTAAAAATCCATGGGAATACATTTAATTATAAATTTGAAAGTTTTAATCTTGATAAATTTATAGAGTATATTATAAATTTTAAAAATAAAGAAAATTATTAAAAAATACCCTATGTATGTAAATAAAATTAAAGGTGACCTTAATAATTTTTTTTTCAAAAATAAAGTATTACATTAGAGAGATATAATAAAAATACATAGAAGGATAATGCATAATTATAAAGGCATGTCTATCAAAATGTATAAATAATTTCAAGTTATTTGTGAGATCTACATTACCTTCTGGCCCTACCATCAAACAACCAATGATGAAGAGCAAAGAGGCAATACAACAACAAGATGTGAGTAAAAAAAAAATTCTATTTTGGTAGGCTGATAAGGAGAGTGAAACAACTAAAATTACCATCGTTTGGAGAATCAAAAGCAAAACAAGTAGAGATGAAGGTATTAAATTGAAGCCTTATTGGATATGAAAGAGTAGGTGGTGTTAGGATTAGAGACAACTAACAACAGTTTGGTGATTGAGGGATCTCAGTGGTGACTGCTAACACAACAAATCTGCCAACTGGGTTACCTGCACTTGGGATAAACGATACTGAAGCCTCCTCATCTGTAGGGAGGCTCACAAGAAGGCAGAGAAGAAGGAATAATGATGAGCTCTAGGCTCAACAGCAACTATTGCTGGTACATTCGTTAGACCTATCGACTTGAGAGCTAGAAGCAACTATCCCTACCCGAAATGGGTGCACAAATCTAAGATGGGTAAAGAGGAATTTCTCTACTGTGAAGTTGAAGAAATCTTTCTGGGAGCAACATCATGAAGTCCCAGTCTCCTAGAAGAAGAAGGAACCTGAGACTCTTTCAGCCCAAGTATATTGAGTCCTCAAAACCGTGAAGGATAGGGGATTGAAAAAGAAAAGAGTCCAACGACCATTGACGATTGAGGCTAGAAGGACTTCATTAAGAAAAATATTATCACCTGCCATGGCGGAGAAAAGAGAAAGAAGAATAACCCCGCGTGGTGAACATCAGGGTGTGACACCTAAATCGTATGTTTGGATATCCAAGACCAAAAGGTCCTATTGGAAAGGAAAGGAAGTCTAGAGTCTATAATCTTACAGAAAAGAAAAGGAAGAAAAGAGAGAAAAGATAATCAACCTAGGCATGACATCCGGTGTGGCTTCTCAAAGATTCGCCCCCATCATTAGACAATATTATAAGTGGGTTCCAAAGAAAACCCATGATAACATGTCCCAATGGTCGATACCTTAGAGAATCCTCTAGGGGATCCCATCGTTCGCTGACACCATAAAAAGAAGAAACTATCCTCAACCACATCCCACCACCCAGAAAAGTTTCATACCCAACAATGAATAAGAAATATAGTGGCGCCACCGCTTGGGTATCCAAGTACAAGAAGAGGAAGAGGAAGAAGTAGATGACACCATGAATATAGAAGTTGTCTATATGGTAAGGCATGAATATGAAGATGAAGGTGGTGATGAAGATGAGTGACCACTCAGATGGATAAAATGATGACGCTATCGGGCTGGGTCCGTTTCTAACATAAGTGACCACTCTTCGGAGGAAGAAGAGGAATAAGAAGAAGTTGACGAAAATCCCTTTGCTACCAAGAATGTCATGCTCGCAGGCATGAAAAGACATATGAGATGGAAGATGAGGGCTAAGATAGGGAGATATCTCAGTTGAATGAAAAGATGATTGAGAAGATGGCCCAAATGAGGGTAATAATACAAAGAATTGTTGTCGTAGATCCTATGCACAATCCTCTGGCTGATCCTGCAAGCTTTTAATTACCTTAAGTCTCAGGAGTACAGGAAGCTCCTAAAGGTGTTCATGAAGTTCACAAAATTACCTGCCAACTCACTTTGTAGAATATTGTAAGTACCTCCAAGCCTGTGATGGTTGCATAGTTGGAGGGAATAATCACATACAGGATCTAGGCTATTATAATCATTGATCAATCAAAGAAAATAGAGGATAAAGGTCTCCCATTTTTTACTGAATATGATCAAGTGCCAAACTTGAAAGGATACTCTATTCAAAAGTTTAATACATTCAATAATAATAATAATCCTAGATAACACTAAGTACAATTTAAAGCCACATGAGAGAACACTAGAGGCAATGACGCTTTACTCTTTTGACATTTTATCAGCAATTTGACAGCAACTGTTTTCGAATGGTATGTCAAATTGCCGAATGACTCTGTGAAGACATTTGCAAAGTTGGAAGCTACATTCGTGAAGAGGTTCACCAGCGCGACCGAGAAGATAACAATTATTGACCTCACTTTAGATAAGCAAAAGAGAAATGAGTTAGTATCTAAATACATAACTCGCTGGTAAAACTTGAGCATGAAATATGAGAAACAACATGAAGAAGAACATATTGTACAGTTGATACATCGATTGTAAGATGTAACTATTCTTATGCTTGGCCATAATGGCCATATTTAAAGAGTTACTAGACAGAGTGGCCAAGTTTGAGAAACTAAATTTGTCAAGATCAAAGAGCCACTCTGATAAGCCTAAGAAGGCTAAAGCCTTGGGTGCTAGAAGAGGTGAGGTTGACTCTACTTTTTTCTCCAGAGATGATAAAAAAAATAGGTGATTTACATCATAGATAAAGACAAACAGCTAATACACTATGAAGAAAAGCCAAAATATGTCTATACCCTAACCCCTAACCAAAGCTTGTACTTGAGGGTAATGAAAAGCCCTTGTTGATCTCATTTCTATTGCAACTCGAGCTCATGAGTTTTATGTTTTTTATTATAACAAACATCTTTATATCTCATATTATTTTTCATTCTATATTTGTTTGCGTGCATACTAATATTTCAAGAATACCATGCAACATCAAAGAAAAATTAGAGCTCAAGATTGAGTTGAATTAGGTTATATTGTAAAGGGTTTGTAATATTCATTGATGTAATTTTGATTTCTTGAATGAAGTCCTATAAGGGAGTATGCTTGCTTGGTGATCATGCACACACATACAGGGGAGTGAGATCTTATCAAAACTAGAAGTTCAAGTTTTGAACTAATCATACTAGATGATTTTGGATCATCCAGGACGATCCTTTATGATCTTGGAAAATAACCGCCAATGATAATTTAGGTAAGGTTTTAAGATTCAATTTTTGTTTTAATCATCCCGGATAATTAATACAAATCATGCATAAATTGATCATGTGATTAGGGGATTAATTATGGTTAATTTTTTCAATCAGATCGTCCTGGATGATCATTATATCATACCAGACAATGTTTGTCGACATACTTAATTTTCCTAAATCATCCCATACAAAATACCATAATTTTTCTTCTAATAATCCAGGATGATCCATAATATCGTCTTGGAAGATCTATTTAAATTTGATCATATCATCCAGATTATCGTCCTGGACTATCAGGTCAAATTTTGAACATCATCTTAGACGATCCTGCAATCATATTGGATGATGTTTTGACACTAGAATTGAGTTTTTGGGGTTTTTTGAAGCTCTCTTTTTAAGGACATCGTACGGGATAATCCTGTGATTATCCTGGATGATATTTGACACAAGAATTGAGTTTTTAGGATTTTCTGAAGCCCTATTTTTAAGCACATCGTAGGGATGATCTTGCAATCGTCCTGGATGATTTTTGCTGTCAAGATTAATTTTTAGAGTTTTTTAAAGCCCTCTATTAAAGCTTTATCTAGAAACTTGGTAAGTGTCTTTGGCAGTCTTTGAATATTTGTTCTTCTAAAAAAAACTTGAAGAGAGAACTTAAAAGGGAGAGAGAAAATGGTGGAGTTTGAGAGAGGGGAGAAGATCCTTAGAGGGCATTTCAAGGGTGTGTGGAGGGGGTTTCACACGGTTGCTTCGGCAACCTTGCACCTTAGTACCATCGGATTTAAGGTTCTTCTTGAGGGAAGTTTTGGCAAGAAGAATATCTCTTTGGTGTCGAAGGACCCTGTTACTCTGCCACATCGAGAAAGGTGAAAGTAATTTTGTAAGTTTTCTCTGCCTAGCTGTGGGGGCTAAAGGAAAGTCACTAAAGGTTTAGTACAATACTGGAGGGTGCCTCTAAGGAGTGGATCTAGGTCAAGTTGGACCAAACCACTGTAAATCTAGTGTGTTTTTTCCTTTATTATTTTTGCACATTATTTTTTATTATGATTAACTACATGGGTGAAATCTATGATTAATCATTTTATTATTGATCCTTTTTTTTTCTATAAAAGATAAATAGATCTTTCTTTTAGTTAAAAAAGTTTTAAATATCCAATTAACACCCCTCTTGGTTAGACTCTGGACTGGTTCATAAGGGCTTAATATCCTAAACAAACTTTTAAGTGGTATTAGAGCGAGATTCAGAAAATTAAGTTTAAAAACTTTTTAAATTTTTATCAATGGCTAATTTTTGTAATTGTAATATTGTAGAAGATTATTCAATCATCAGACTAGGAGTAAGATGATGTTTAAACCCTTGTTTGCTGTATGCATGTTTTTGTTCGTTGTATTTTTATTTATTTTTTGTGTTTTCTTTGGGTTTAGTTTTTTTATTTTTTTTGTTGTGTTAAAATTTTAAATTAGTTTTTATATTTATTTTTGTGAAGTTTTCTCTAATCAACATACACATATCACCTTTTTGTTTCATATACACTTTAGAAAATCAAACCTTTAAAAAATTTGAAAAATTTTCCTCTTATTTTTCTTGAATTCTCATGTAAGTTGTGGTTGACTTATCTAAAAATAGTCAAAGGAAACTCATAATTTTGGCTATCTATCTCTTTTCTTAAAGATGTTATTTTACTTTTGATTCAAAATCTTCATCATATTTTAAATTGGATTTTGAAATTAAACTTTTTCATCTCCCTACATTTTGTCTATCGCATAGGGATCTTTTGCAAGTTGTTGAATCCACCTCATAATTTTCTTAATCAAGAAGTTCATTTTTGTTAATAGAACGGGTTTGTTTTAATTTTTTAAAAATTACATAAAGGAAGCATATTTGTTGAAAAGAAGAAATTCTAATAATGCTAAATTTAAAAAGATACACAAAGTGTATCAAAAATCAAAAGATGCGCAATGATGCCAAATTTAGAAAGATATACAAAGTGTATCAAAAATAAAAAAGATGTACAAAGTGTGTCAAACAACTGATAAGAGGCTTAAAATAAGCCCACAAAAAGTAAGCTTACCTTTTTTGTATTTCTTAAATCTTAAGAAAACCCTTTTCTCTATTGATATTTTTTATACTTGAGTTTGAAAATCACGATTCTTGATTTACCAATTTTTGCATTAATCTTCTATTAGATATATTTCATAAAAGGAGTTTTGAAAAGATTAGTGTTTTCTTTTCTAATTTATTCTTTAATTAGTTATTGGCTTAAAATTTTTTTGAGTCTTTAAAAAAACTTGAGTTTGAATTAATAATTTTTGAATTTCTAACCTTTCTGGGTTATGTGTTGTCAATACTTTCCTTACTAAGTTTTTGAATAAAATCAAGAGGTAAATTTCTCATTTCTAGAATATTTGATTATTTAAAAAAAAAAGCTGTGTTCACCTAATCAGGGATCATTTGATGTTTTATTAGTCAGTTTTTACTGTTTTGGTTTTATGTGTTCATCTTCTTTTTGAAAATATCAATGGGGAGAACGTATTATTATTTTTTAATATCTATTTTAGTTTATATTTAACTAGTTATTTGTTTTATGTTTAAAAAATAATTAAAAATAAAAAAGAAGAAAAACTTATTTTTCCCTATTTTATTTTTTTTTTTAACTTAGTGAGTGGGAGTTTAGGTGAAAATACTTTTAGTTTGCAACTTCACCAGTAACGTTTGTCTTCATAAAAAAGGAGGAGTTTATTACGGCTCGAGCTCATAAGTTTTTTTATTTTTAATGATAATAAACATCTTTATATCTCGTAGTATTTTTTATTCTATATTTGTTTGTGTATATACTAACATTTCAGGAATACCATGCAACATCAAATAAAGAATCAGAGCTCAAGATTAGGTTGAATAAGGTTATGCTGTAAAGGATCTGTAATATTTATTGTTGTAATTTTGATTTCTTGAGTCAAGTTCTATATAGGAGTATGCTTATTTGGTGACCATGCACACACACAGAGGAGTGAGATATTGTCAAAACTAGAAGTTCAAGTTTTAAACTTATCATACTGGATGATTTTGGATCATCCAGGATGTTCCTTTATGATCTTGGAAAACATCCTACATTGATAATTTAGAAAAGGTTTTAAGATTCAATTTTTTTTAATCATCCCAGATGATCTAGATCATCATAGACGATCAATACAAATCATGTCTAAATTGATCATGTGATTAGGGAATAATTATGGTTAAAATTTTCAATCAGATAGTCCTGTATAATTTTTATATCGACCGAACATTGTTTGCTGACATTCTTGATTTTCCTTAATCGTCAAAGATGAAATATCATAATTTTTCTTCTAATCATCTAGGAAGATCCACAATATCATCTTGGATGATTTATTCATATTTTATTATATCATCCAAGTGATCATCCTGAACTATCAGGTCAAATTATGCACATTGTCCTAAACGATCATGCGATCGTACTGAATGATATTTAGTGCCGGAATTGCATTTTTAGAGTTTTTTGAAGCTCTCTTTTTAAGCACATCATACGGGATAATCATTCGATTATCTTGGATGATATTTGGTGCCAAATTTGAGTTTTTAGAGTTTTTTAAAGCCCTATTTTTAAGCATATCGTATGGGACGATCTAGCGATCGTCCTAGATAATTTTTGCCACATAGATTAATTTTTAGGGTTTTTCAAAGCCCTCTACTTAAGCTTTGTCAAGAAAGTTGGTAAGTGTCTTTGGCAACCATTGAAGCATCATTCTTTTAGAGAAAACTTGAAGAGAGTACTTGAAAGGGAGAGAGAAAAGGGTGGAGTTTGAGAGAGGGAGAAGATCCTTGGAGGGGGTTTCAAGGGAGCGTGGAGGGGTTGCACACACTTGCTTCGGCAAGCTCTCAGTTTAGTACCATCGGATTCAAGGCTCATTTTGAGGGAAGTTTTGGGAAGAAGAATATCTCTTTGGTGTCAAAGGACCCGGTTACTCCGCCGTACCGGGGAAGGTGGAAGTGATTTTGTAAGGGCTTCTCCACTTAGCTGTGGAGATTAAATGAGAGTCACTAAAGATTTAGTACAATACTCAGAGGGTGCCTCTGAGGAGTGTGCGTATGTCAAGTTGGACCGAACCACTATAAATCTGGCGTGTTCTTTCCTTTATTATTTCCACGCTTTATTTTTTATTACGATTAACTGCTTGGGTGAAATATCTGATTAATATTTTTATTATTATTCTATTTTGTTTCCACTGCAAAAGATAAAAATAATTTTTTTTTAGTTTAAAAAATTTTAAATATCCAGCTCACCACCCTCTCGGTTAGCCTCGGGACTAGTTCATGAGAGCTTAACATCTCTAACAAACTTTCAATTTTTGTATGAGGTTACTAAAATCTTCGTGGGTTTCTTTTTAGTGACTTGATGATTGGGGGGTGTCCACTTCACAACTATATAGGTCCTAGTCAAAATTAAAATCAAAGTCTAATCAAATCCAATTATATCCTTTAATTTAATATTTAGTTAAGCCCTCCACCAACTTTCAACTAGCTTTTAATCAACTTTCAAATCATATATAATCAATATAAATCATTCATTTAATTATCATTGATATATATAATCTATACTCAAAAAGTCAACTCCAAATCTAATACAAATCTAACATTCCAAATTAAATCCCAGGGTTAAGGGCCTTGGTCTTGAAAACCTTTATGGATGATTTTTTTATCAACTAGAAAATCAATCAAATGACCTTTGATTTGGGGTATATAAATTGAATCTTATTGAAATATGTCTATAAGATCAACTCACCAAATTTGAACCCATTCTAAGGTCCCTAGCTCTAAAAATTGGAATGATTCCCAAAGGCTACAAAACTTTCAAATATTTAGAGCATATGACACCAGACTTGCCATTCAGTGGAATTTGACGTTGGGGTCCTTTCCAAACCTTCTAACCACACTCATGACCTTTTTCATGACTTGTTGGTCAGAAACCTACACTTTTTTGGACCCAATTTGAGCCAAGGTTAACCATGGGTCAAAATAACTAAAATGCATTTTAAATGGGTTTTTGGTATTTTCCCCAAAATTTAATTTAGCCTTCCCATATAAATCTTCAAAACCCACCCCAATTGATCCTAAATATCATTAGGAACACATTGGACCCAAACCCACCTTGGGTTTGACCTGGTTGACCAAGTCAACCATGGTTGACCAAGTCAACCATGGTTGACCAAAGTGGCCCCTAAGGGTTTAAACACCCATTTTAAACCAAATGGCCTCCATTGAGTTTATATGATAAAATTGGTCTAGCTTAGCGAGGCCTAGGTTTTGAAATGGCTCAATCCAAGGTGGTTTTGGCAACATTGGGTTAGCCTAATTCCTAACCCAAGTTGACCTAGTCGAGTCAACTAAGGAAGGTGTATTTGGTCAAGGGGAACCGAATGCCAAACTCTTTATGGCTTGAAACTACCTCCATTGAGTTTATATGATCAATTTGAACGTTCAATGGAGGTAGTTTCAAGCCATAAAGAGTTTAGCATTGGGTTTCCCCTGACCCAATGCACCTTCCCTAGTTGACTCGACCAGGTCAACTTATTTAGGAATTAGGCTAACCCAAAGTGGCCAAAATCACCTTGGATTGAGCCATTTCCAAACCTAGACCTCACTAAGCTAGATCAATACCCCTATTGGGTGGACTTACGTCCACCACACCCACCCTTGTCAACCTAGCCCTCATACTGACTTGGGTCAACCTCTAGGCTAGCCCAAAGTGGTCAATACCACCTTAACCTGAGCCATTTCCCATCTCTAAGTGATTCAAGCCCAATTGACACTTGCATTAGGTGCCCTTAACCTCATGCATCTCCCCTATTAATCCCATACTTGACTCAGTATAGGTTGAGCGCAAATTAACCAAAATCGTTCAGGTTTGGGTCAACCTAAGCCCATTCATGCAATTGGGCTCTTCCATTCCCAATTGAGTTCACCCTTGAGCTCGTCGGACTCCCAGCAGCCTTTCCATATCAGCCAGACCCAACCAATGGCCGACAATGACTAGGGAAAATAAAAAATTAGATCCAATGGTCCCCCCTTCATGAGTCCTGGCCAAAGCTTCCCCAGGCATGCACTCACCTCCTTTGTGCTCAAATGACTCCCAAATGATGTCTCCTTCCACCTAGAGGCCATCTAGTGACTGCCCTGATTAATCCCGACCATCCATGGCTGCAGGGATAGCTTATGTTATGACTCGAGCTCACAAGTTTTATGTTTTTGATGATAGAAAACATATTTATATCTCATAGTAATTTTTATTATATATTTATTTATGTGTATACTAACATTTTAGGAATAACATGCAACATCAAACAAAGAATTAGAGCTTAAGATTGGGTTGAATAATGTTATATTGTAAAGGGTCTATAATATTCATTAATGTAATTTTGATTTCTTGAGTCAAGTCCTATAAGGGAGTTTACTTGCTTGGTGACCATGCACACAAATACTTAGGGGAGGGAGATCTAGTCATAATTAGAAGTTCAAGTTTTGAACTAATCATACTGGACGATTTTGGATCGTCCAGGATGATCCTTTATAATCTTGGAAAATAGTCGCCAATGATAATTTAGGCAAGGATTTAAGAGTCAATTTTTGTTCTAATCATCTCAGATAATCTAGATCATCCTGGATGATCAATAAAAATTATGCCTAAATTAATCATGTGGTTAGAGGATTAATTATGATTAAAATTTTCAATCAGATCATCTTGGACGATCTGTATATCGTACAGGATGATGTTTGCAGATATATTTGATTTTTCTAAATCATGCAAGATGAAATACCATAATTTCTCTTCTAATCATCCATGATGATCGATAATATCATCCCGGACAATCTGTATAAATTTGTACCGATCATCCTGAACTATCCTGATATCTTCTGGGACTATCAGGTCAAAATTTACATATCGTACTGGACGATCCTGCGATCGTCCAGGATGATTTTTGGCACTGGAATTGAGTTTTTAGGATTTTTTGAAGCCCTCTTTTTAAGCACATCATACGGGACGATCCTGAGATCATCTTAATAATATTTGGTGCTGGAATTGAGTTTTAGGATTTTTTTAAACTCTCTTTTTAAGCACATCACACGGGACGATCTTGCGTTCATCCTGGATGATTTTTGCCACAAAGATTAATTTTTAGGGTTTTTTAAAGCCCTCTATTTAAGCTTTATCAAGGCACTTGGTAAGTGTCTTTGACAGCCATTGAAGCTTCATTCTTCTGGAGAAAACTTGAAGAGAGAACTTGAAAGGAAGAGAGGAAAGGGTGGAGTTTGAGAGAGGGAGAAGATCCTTGGAGGGGTTTTAAGGGAGTGTGGAGGGGGTTTCACACGGTTGCTCTAGCAAGCTTGCATCTTAGTACCATCAGATTCAAGGTTCGTCTTAAGAGAAGTTCTGAAAAGAAGAAGATCTCTTTGGTGTCAAAGGACCTGGCTACTCCACCGCATCGGGGAAAGTGGAAGTGATTTTGTAAGAGCTTCTCCACCTAGTTGTGGGTGTTAAAGGAGAGTCACTAAAAGTTTAGTGTAATACTTAGAGGGTGCCTCAGAGGAGTGGACGTAGGTTAAGTTGGACCGAACTACTATAAATTGGTGTATTCTTTCTTTTATTATTTATGTACTTTATTTTTATTAAGATTAACTGCTTTGGTGAAATCTCTAATTAATCTTTTTATTATTGATTTATTTATGTTTGTTGTAAGTTTTAAAAAGATTTTTATTTTAGTTAAAGAAGTTTTAAAAATCCAATTCACCTCTCCTTTTGATTAGGCTCAGGACTAGTTCATAAGAGCTTAACATCCCTAACAAACATTCAAGTGGTATCAGAGCAGGATTCATAAAATTAAGTTTGAAATTTTTTTGAATTTTGATCAATGACTAATTTTTGTAATCGTAATATTACGGAAGGTTATTCAATCGATCACCCGATCACCTTTATTTAAAAATATTACTTTTAATTTTTAGAAAATTCGTATGTTTGCTTTCTTATAATCAATTAATTATCGAATATGGAAAATTATTTTAACTAGTTATTATGAACTATCACGTGTTATAGATGGAATTAAAACTGATATTCTTTTTAATCAATGGAGTAGGGAAGAAAGAATCAATGTTGAATTAAATGCTAAATCATTAAACTGTTTTTTCTATGCTTTAAAATTTGAAGATTGTTTGTTTGTATCCATATGCACTATTGGTAAGATAATTTAGGATAAATTACATACTATATATGAAGGCAATAGTTAGATCAAGCAATCCAGGTTAAACTTTTTAATGCATAATTATGAACTATTTTGTATAAAATCTTATGAGACGATCTTAAACAAGTATACTAGGTTTATTCAAATTGTGACATCAATGCATGCTTTTGGTAAAGAATTTTTAAACTTTGAAGAAGCCAGTAAAATTCTATGTTGTCTACTTGATAAATTTGATGCCAAAGTTGTTGCTATTTGTGAATAATAAAAATTTGAATGAATATTCTATTGATAATTCGATTGGCTCACTCATTGCCTACGAATAATATTTGGGTCAAAGACTTTTGGATGCAGGTGAAATGATAGTGCTAAAAAATAAAAACACAAAGAAAAGTGACTTAGTTGGTAAGGAAAGCGATGACTTAACAAGCAAATTGGAAAGCCCACTAAAGAAAAAGCATAAGCATCAACAAAAGTCAAATGAAGGTAAAAATAGAAAGAAAGTTAATATTTTTCTGATATTATTTGCTATGGATGTAGAAAACCTAAATATAAGAAAAATCAATGCCCTAATTTGAGAACTCTTCCTGCAAAAAATAAATAAATAAAGCTAAGAAAATTGTAAAAAGGGTAAATAATGAAAAACAAAAAAATCTCTTGAGCAGACCTAGCTTTTGAATCATCAAACTAGGAGAAAGATGATGTTTAAACCCTCATCTATGTGTTTATTTATTTATGTATGCATGTTTTTTGTTTGTTATATTTTTATTTATTTTTTGTGTTTTCTTTGGGTTTTTTTTTTCTCTTTTCTTTTTGTTATATTAAAACATTAAATTTGTCTTTACTTTTCTTTTTATGAAGTTTTCTCTAATCAATACACACATATCAATTTTTTATTTTTAATACACTTTAGAAAATCAAATATTTTTTTTTTTAATTTTTTTTTTCTAAAAATGAAAATTGTATCTCCTATTTTTCTTGAATTTGTATGTAAGTTATGAGTGACTTCTCTAAAAACAGTCAAAAGAAGGAAAATCATGATTTTGTCTCTTTATCTCTTTTCTTAAAGAGGTTATTTTATTTTTAATTCAAAATCTTCATCATATTAAAAATTGAATTCTAAAATTGAACTTTTTCATCTCCTTATATTTTTTCTATCGTATAGGGATCTTTTGCAAGTTGTTGAATCCATTTCATAATTTTCTTAATCAAGTAGTTCATTTTATCAGTATAATGTGTTTGCTTTAGTTTTTAAAATTAAAGAAATGTCATATTTGATTGAAAAAGTGGCCAATGATGCTAAATCAAAAGATGCGCAATGATGTCAAATTGAAAAAGATACACAAAGTGTATCAAAAAAAAAAAATTAAAAGATGTGCAAAGTGCATCAAACAACTGACATGAGGTATAAAATGAGCCCACAAAAAGTAAGCTTACCTTTCTTGTACTTCTTAAGTTTTAAGAAACCCTTTAACTATTGATATCTTTGAAACATGAGTTTGTGAATCATGATTTTGTATTCACTAATTTTTGCAATAATCTTCTATTAGATATATTTCATGAAAGGAATTTTGAAAAGATTATTATTTCTTTTTTTAATTTGTTTTTTGATTTAGATATTATATTAAAAAGTTTTTTAGCCTTTAAAAGAACTTGAGCTTAGATTAACAATTGTTGAATTTCTAATTTTTCTGGGTTATGCATTGTCAATACATTTCTTATTAAGTTTTTTAATAAAATCAAGAGGTAACTTTCTCATTTAAAGACAATTTAAATTTTCAGATTGATTCTTCTAAAAACATCTTCTTCACCAGATCAGGGATCATTTGATATTTAGTTAGTCAATTTTTTTATTATTTTAGTTTTTTGTGCTCCTCTTCTTTTTAATAATATCAAAGGGAAAGAACCTACTATTATTTTTATATTTATTTTATTATACTTGTTTAATTTTAAAATAATTAAATAATTAAAAAAAAGGAGGAAAGTTTTATTTACCCCTATTTTTAAAATTTTATCTTAGTGAGGGAGAGTTTAGGAGAAAATACTTTTAGTTTTTAATTTCACCAATAATGTTTGCCATCATAAAAAAAGGGAAGATTGTTGTGACTCCAGCTCACAAATTATGTTTATGATGATAACAAACATCTTTATATCTCATAGTATTTTTTATTCTTTATTTATTTATGTGTATACTAACATTTCAGGAATACTATGCAATATCAAACAAATAATCAGAGCTCAAGATTGGGTTGAATAGTGTTATACTGTAAAGGGTTTATAATATTTATTGATGTAATTTTGATTTCTTGAGTCAAGTCTTATAAGAGATTTTGCTTGTTTGGTGACCATGCACACACACACTCAAGGGAGTAAGATCTAGTCATAACTAGAAGTCCAAGTTTTGAACTAAACATATTAGATGATTTTGGATCATCCAAGACGATCCTTTATAATATTGGAAAACAGCCGCAAATGAAAGTTTAGGCAAGGATTTAAGATTCAATTTTTGTTCTAATTGTTCCGGATGATCTAGATTATCCTGGACGATCCATATAAATTATGCCTAAATTGATCATGTGATTAGGGGATTAATTATGATTAGATTTTTTAATCAGATCATCCTAGATGATCTGTATATCGTACAAGATGATGTTTGTCGACATACTTGATTTTCCTAAATCATGCAAGATGAAATACCATAAATTTTCATCTAATCATCCAGGATGATCCATAATATCATCCCGGATGATTTGTACAAATTTGTACTGATCATCCTGGATTATCCTGATATCATTCAAGACTATCAGGTCAAAATTTTTACATCGTGCTAGATGCCTGTGATCGTCAAGGATGATTTTTGGTGCCAGAATTGAATTTTTAGGGTTTTTTGAAGCCCTATTTTTAAGCACATCATACAAGAAGATCTTGAGATCATCCTGGAAGATATTTAGCACAAAAATTAGGATTTTCTAAAATCCACTTTTTAAGAACATCATACGGGACAATCTTTGCCACCAAGATTAATTTTTAGGGTTTTTCAAAGCCCTCTCTTTAAGCTTTGTCAAGGCACTTTATAAGTGTCTTTGGCAGCCATTGAAGCTTCATTCTTCTGGAGAAACCTTGTAGTGAGAATTTAAAAGGGAGAGAGAAAAGGATGGAGTTTGAGAGAGGGAGAAGATCCATGGAGGGGGTTTCAAGGGAGTGTAGAGGGGGTTTCACACTATTGCTCCGGTAAGATTGCACCTTAATACCATTGGATTCAATACTCATCTTAAGAGAAGTTTTGGGAGGAAGAAGATATCTTTGGTGTCAAAGGACCTAGCTACTCCGCCACATCGGGGAAGGTGAAAGTGATTTTGTAAAGACATCTCCGCCTAGCTGTGGGGGCTAAAGGAGAATCACTAAATGTTTAGTATAATACTCGAAGGGTGCCTTTGAGGAGTGGACGTATGTCAAGTTGGACCGAACCACTATAAATTTGGTGTATTCTTTTCTTTATTATTTCTACACTTTATTTTTATTACGATTAACTGCTTGGGTGAAATCTCTGCTTAATATTTTTATTATTGATTTATTTTATTTATACTATACGATTTTAAAAAAATTTCTTTTAGTTAAAAAAGTTATAAATATCCAATTTACCCTCTCTCTTGGTTAGTCTCGAGACTAGTTCATAAGGGCTTAACATCCTTGAAGAACTTTCAGCTTAAATAGGGCACCCTCACCCCTCTCATTCGCTCCAAAGTTTTTGAAAACACTCATCAGAGCTCCTTGAGAATTTCTATCCCATTCCCCAACCTCCCAAACTCTTCCAACCATCCATTTGAGCAAACTATGGTGAAATCTGTTTGTATCCTGCTCGAAACCCTACCTCCGGCCTCAACATCTGAAGAAAATTTCTTCACTATCATCCCCTCAACTTTTCTGATAGAAAAACCCATTCATTCAGGCTTTCTACATGGTGAGAATCCCTTCCCGAGCTACTAGCTAGCTAGTGTTGGTCAAGTGTGAAAGGAACTTTTAATCCAATGTAATCCCACTATTGGATTGAAAGTCCTTATCATCCTAATCCTTCTTATGAAATTCATGAGAGTTTGCCAGTGGGATCTCTTGGATCACTTTGGAGAATGTGAATAACTTCAGGTCTATACAAGAGTTTGAAGACGTAATACTAACTATTGATTTTAATCGATAATTCAGATTAGATCTCACAGTTATAGAGCCATTTGATTGTAGCTGCTCAATTAAAAATCTAACGATTATAATCTATCTTATGTTTACACAGTCAGCCATATTGATTAGCTGGCCAATTAGATGGCGCCTACGTGTAAAGCACCAGATGACTGTGTAAATTTGGATTTAATTTTATAAAAATTTCAGAATACTTTGGAAAATCATATCTCCCTCCACACTTAACCAATTTAGGTATTCTTAGGCTCATTGGAAAGATCATAGGGAGATCTCTAAAATCCCTACGATCTCAAGCCATATTTAATTTTATATTAGTGTCAATTTTAATTTGAATGTTTATGGTATTATTGCATTTGTCTTCTTAATTAGTATCCCCATTGCTTGAGATTTAGGGCGATTGAATTTGTACATGTCCTTGAAATGTCCAAATTTTATCCCCCCTATTTTAGGTGTTTAAGGGAATGTTCTTGCCAATTTAGGCTTAGGGGTCATAGTTTGACCTTTAAGTTTAAAATTGGTTCTATGATCTTTCTAATAGGATTTAGTATTTGATTTTTTTGTGTTAATTGTACTTAGTTTAGAGAGTTTAGAGCCACTAATTTCATCCCCATCCAAGCTGTGATGCCCCATAATCTAATTTAGAAGAATTATTCATTTATCTTTTAATAAATAATACCAGAGCTATCTAATATCATACATCAATATTAAATAGCGAAATAGATTCTATAATTCAAAATATTAATGTACACACTATATTCATTCTTAAAAAATATATATAATACTCAAGATTTATACAGTCATACCATAACTATTATGTCTTGGGTATAAAAGAAAAATAAAAAGGAATATGACATAAAGAATCTTGACTAACCTCACGCTCTTGCTCCCATAACCTGACATGAAATCATTTAACCACATATAATGAGTTTAAAAAGCCTAGCATGTCACCAAAATCTACAACTGAATTCAAAGCACGATAAAAGAGGAATAAGTATGTCAACAGTCAAATAATAACAATTACATACATATGATTATTATATCAATACAAAAAATGTAAAACTCAAATGTATTAACAGTAGAATCTGTAAATAATAAAACACTATGGTATAACAACAGGTAAAGTAGTAACCCAATATAAGTGTCAAATTTATAAATCAATCATGTCTCCTTAATCAGATAAAATATGAGATCAAAACATCGATAAAGACTATAAAAATTAAGTCAATATGGTAAAATCATATAAAAATATACACATGCTATCTAGGCCTCTTATATCAAGTGCTCAATATATCACATGTGAAAGTTCGTTAAGGATGTTAAGCCCTTAAGAACTGGCCCAAGGCTAACAAAGAGGGGGGGGGGGTGAATTGGTATTTTAAAAAATCTTTTTTATAATCAAAGAATAAAACTTAAAATCAAAATCACCACATAAATCAAAGTGCGAAAAAATAAATGCAAAAATCAAAACAAAAAAAGATCACACCAGATTTATAGTGGTTCGGTCAACATGACCTACGTCCACTCCCCGGAGGCACCCTCAAAGTATTGCACTATAAAAGTGACTCTCTTTTTGCTCTCACAATAAGGCGGAGAAGCCCTCACAAAAACTCTTTTTTGCCAACCCCGGGGAGGCAAAGAATACAACTCCTTTTGCTTCCTCCTGAAGTAGTCAGAGAACCTAACTCCTTTTGCTTCCTCCTGAAGTAGGCAGAGAACCCAACTCCTTTTGCTTCCTCCTGAAGCATGCAAAGAACCTCAACTCCTTTTGCTTCTTCTTGAAGCAGGCAGAGAACCTCGACTCCTTTTGCTTCCTTCTGAAGCAGGCAGAGAACCTCGAACAATTGCTGAAGCTTACTTCCCTTGAACCCCCAAGGACGAAGGACGAAGACTGGAGAAGATGCCTTAGAACCTTGCTTGGAGCAATCTTTGTGAATCCCTCTCACAAACTCCCCCTCATAAGTTCCTCCCTCTCTCTCCCTCTCCTCTTGGCTCTCTTAGGTCAAGAAAGTAGCTAAATCTCTTTGCATGAGAAAATTTTGGTCCTTTAAATAGAATATCAAGAGCCTACATTATCGTCCAGGATGATAGGAATATCATCCTGGCCGATCAGTACAAAGTAAGCTCAATCAGCCAGGACGATTTGGGATGATCAGCAGAAAATTGGTTACATCATCCAGGCCGATACAATATCATCCTGGCTGATTAGTTCAAATATGAGTACAATCATCCTGAACATTGCCCGGAATAGATGCTGGCCGATGTCAATCATCCAGGACATCGTCCCGGCTGATCCTGCGATCGGCCCAGTCGATGTAATTGTATCAATCAGCCTTAATTACTTTCTATAATTACCAAATTAATTTAGGCATAATTGTGCTTCATCGTACAGGCCGATATTGAGATCATCATGTCTAATATACTAAAATAAAGAATACCTAAATTGATCATGGCGGCTTATTCTTTCTGATTTGAGCCTATCGTCCTGGCCGATACAAGGATCATCTAGGATAATTTGCTTGATGACGGCTGCTTAACCAGGATGCCTTATTTTATTTTTAGTCGGACCTTCCTTGCCAATATGCACATCGTCCAGGCCGATGTACTCAAAATAGAACTCAAAAAACCTCTCAAGTGTGTTTGTGTAAAGTTTCTTAGCATCAGCAACCACTTTTATAAATGACTCAAGAAAAAAAAAAACATTACAGACTGACTCAAACTAAATCTACCCAATCTTGAGTTGTGTTCGATCTTGTGGACCTAAAAAGTTAGTAGGAAAGACAGTCGTAGAAAAATATGAATGTTTGCTATCATCAAAAGTCTAATCCATAATCTCAGATTCGCAACAATCTCCCCCTTTTAGATGATGACAAATATAATAAAAAAAGTTTAAGAAGTTATTGCATTTTAATGGAAGTAGTTTAACAAAAAAGCAGTTTACTAAATTCCAGAATTAAAGTACATGGTACAGCAGACTACTCCCCTTTTTGACATCACAAAAAGAAGGAGGAAAAAAAAACAGAACATAAATAAGCTATAGAAAAACTATCAAAGAAACAAAGTTTTTTTTTAATCAAGGCATGAACATGATATAGTCTTCAATGTGATTGATTTAAAAAATTTATAAGTTAAGGAGTTAACAACATCAAAAATCTAAAAAATGGTAAAATATCCGGTCATGTTAACCCTAAGCTCGGACTTCTTTTACGATAAAATCATCTTTTGAAATAAAAAGGCTTAACTAAAAAAAATTAATTAGATAAGAAAAAGAGGTTCGGTCAAGGCTTAGTTTCAGAAAAATATCTTATTGAATAGTATATCAAAGTAGTTTGTTACAATCATGAAATTTGAAATCAAGTCCTTGAAAATCTCAAGTGAAACATTAAATATTCTAAGTTTTAAGAGTTTGAAGAAAGGAAGATAGCTTGCTTTTTGATGGGCTCATTTTATGCCTCTTATCCATTGAATGACGCACTTTTTATATCTTTTGACTTTTGATAAACTTTATATATATATATATATATTTAAAATTGGCGTCATTGTGCATCTTTTGCAAGCTAGATTCTTTTCTAAAAACTCTTAAATATTCTTAGTTGTGAGTATATTTTTCAGATATTAGAGAAGAAAAACTCACTCTCTAATATAGGGAAGAACAAACCACAAAACAAAATAAAAAATCATATGATAGATGCATTGACAGGATAACAAAAAATCTTGAAGTAACATAAAAACTTTGACTATTATAATATAAGATAGATTACTATAGCAAGGTAAAAAAGATCTCAATTACAAAATCTAGTTGTTAATTTGAGATACACTTTTTGTTTAGAAAAGAAAATTTCTCCACCAAAGTAGGTTAGAGAAAGAGACACAATCAATGGTGTTTTTACCCTTTAGTAGATTAAGAGATGTAAAATATTGACTACAAATTTTCAAAAAGACAAAAATAAGGTATACGATATCAATTCAGTGATGATTAAAAAAAAATTAAGGCATACAAAAAAGTAAATTACCAAAAAACAAAGAGAACATAAAAAAAATAAACAATACAGGAAAAAAATCTAATAAAAGATAAAGCAAAGTAATCAGCAGATAATAAAAAAAAATCAGTAGAGATCAAGTTCATGCATTAATGTCAATTATACCCAATATGGTCCTTAAAGTGCTGAAAGTGTCGAAGGCCAGTGGTTTAGTAAATATGTCAGCAAGAGTATTCTCAGTCGCCACATGGTGTAACTCAATGTCTCCCTTAGTCACATGGTCTCTAATAAAGTGATTCCTTATGTCAATGTGCTTAGTCCTTGAATGTTGGATATGATTCTTAGAAATGTAGATGACACTAGTGTTATCACAAAGAACTGAGATGGTGCCTACAGGTAATCCTAAATCTAGTACTTACTGTTTTAACTAAAGGACTTGGGCCACACAACATCCTAAAGCAATATACTCGGCTTCAGTAGTGGAAAGAGCAACAGAGTTTTATTTCCTACTAGACCGGGAGACTAAAAATTGTCCTATGAATTGACAAGTTCTAGAAGTTCTTTTTCTATCCACCTTACATCTTGCAAAATCAGAATCAAAATATCCAATAATCTCAAAAGAAGTGCTATGCCTGGGGTACCATATTCCTAAGTTTTGGGTCCCTATAAGGTACCTAAGAATTTTCTTAACTACAATCAGGTGGGATTCCTTAGGATCAGCTTGAAATCTAGTACAAAGATAAACACAGAACATTATATTGGGTCGGCTTGCAGTCAGGTAAAGTAGAGATCCAATCATCCCTCTGTACATCTTTTGATCAACTGATTTTTCATTTGGGTCTTTGTCCAACTGAATTCCTGAGAACATGGGAGTATTAATTGACTTGGTTTTGTTCATTTCATACTTCTTCAAGATGTCTTTTATATATTTTGATTGATTCATAAAGGTTCCATCATTCATTTATTTTATACTAAATCCCAAAAAGTAGGACAACTCTCCCATCAAACTCATCTCAAACTTTTTACTCATTGTTTTAGAAAAATCATCATATAGCCTTTTATTAGAAGATCCAAAAAGTATATCATCAACATAGATCTGAACAATGAGTAAATTATCTCCTACTTTCCTCAGGAAAAGGGTGGTGTCTACGCTCCCCTTAACAAACTCCCTTTTTAGTCAGAATGTGCTAAGCCTCTCATACCAAGTTCTAGGTGCATGCTTTAATCCATATAAGGCCTTCTTTAATTTGAAAACATGATTTAAAAATTAAGAACTCTCAAAACCTGGGGGTTGTTCTACAAAAACATCCTCTTTTATTTTCCCATTTAAAAAGGCACTCTTAACATCCATTTGGAAAAGCTTAAATTCCTTATAACAGGTAAAGGCTAATAGCACTCTAATGGCTTTCAATCTAGCTACAGGGGCAAAAGTCTCCTCAAAATCTATCCTTTCTATTTGGTTATACCCCTTAGCCACTAATCTTGCCTTATTCCTAACCACCACTCCAGAATCATTTACCTTATTCTTAAAAACTCACTTGGTTCCAACTATAGTTTATTCCTTAGGTCTTTCTACAAGCTCCCAAACATCATTCCTAACAAATTGGTTCAACTCTTCCTCCGTGGCTAAGATCTAAAACTCATCAGAAAGGGCTTGATTTATGTTGGTGGGTTCAGTCATTGAGATAAAGGCAGAGTGGTTCACTTCCTTCTTAAGTCCATTTCTAATCCTAACTCCATCAGAAGGGTCTCATAAGATCAGATCTTTAGGGTGACTCGAAGTGTATCTCCAATCTCTAGGCAAAGTGTGTGAAGGTTCAACCCTTTCCTCTAGATCTATATTTTTGTACTTTTTGGGTAATCTCTCATACTCCTTTAGTGTTCTGGTGCTCTACCCTCTTCTCTAAATTTTCTACTCTAGTGATAATCTCTCCAACATCATCATCATCCTCAACTTTAGGCTTTCTAGGATCAGACTCATCAAACACTACATGAGTAGTTTCTTCCACCACCAAAGGTCTCTTATTAAACACCCTAAAAGAGTTCCCAACACTAGAATATCCTAAGAACACTCCATCAAATTTTGGGTCAAATTTTCCTAAATGAGACTTCCCATTGTTGTGAATGAAAACCTTACAACAAAAGACATGAAGGTGGAAAGATTGGTGTCCTACCCTTAAGGATATCATAAGGTGTCTTATCTAATTTGGCTCTAACATTCACCCTATTCAACACATAACAAGCTGTGTTAACCGCTTTAGCCCAAAAGTATTTTGGAAGGAATACTCAGCAAGCATGGCTTTAACGGCTTCCACTAAGGTCCATTTCTTTCTTTTAGCTACCTCATTTTGCTGACGGGTCCTAGGAGCTGAGAAGTTGTGGCTAATCCTCTTGTCCTCATAAAAATCTCAAAATCTTTCATTTTTAAACTCACCCCCATGGTCAAGATCTCACAACCTAGCTTTTCTTAATCCAAGTGAAGAAGGCTCTAAACTCATCAAAAGACTCATTTTTTGTGATAGAAATCTAGTTCAAGTGAACCTCGAGTAGTCATCGACAATTACAAAACCATAGACTTTCCCTCCCAAGCTGACAATGCTAATGGGTCCAAACAAATTCATGTGAAGGACTTCTAAAGAACTAGAGGTGCTAATGTCCTTAATATAGTGAAAAGTGGAGTGAACTTGCTTTCCTAATTGGTAGGCATCATAAAGGTGGTCTTTTGAAAACTTAAGTTTGGGGACACTTCTAACTAGGTCTTTTTGAGTCACTTTCCTAAGGGTTTTCATACTAGCATGATATAATCTCCTGTGCCACAACCATGAATCATCAATAACAGTTTTTAAGCAAAATGAAGCAGCACTTTCAATGTTATTTAAATCAAGCATGTAAACATTGTTGACCCGCTTTCCCTGCAAAATATTGTTATTATTTAAGCTGATAATGCATGAATTTGCCAAAAATTTTATGATGAAGCCCTTGTCGCAAAGCTGACTGATGCTGAGCAGGTTGTATTTCAATCTATCTACATGCAAAACAATTTCAATTAGAAGATTCTTGGAATTACCAATTATACCTGCTCCTACCACCTTCCTAGTGGTGTTGTCTCCAAGAGTCACCTTGCCTCCTGTCTTGGTTTCCAGCAAAATGAAATGATTGGCACCAGTCATATGTCAAGAGCATCCGCTATCCAAGTACCACATGCTCTTACGAGGCCTTTTGTGAGAGCTTGCCTATAAAATTATCAGTTGTCAGATTTAGGAACCCAAGTATGTTTGGGTTCCTTCTTATGAAAAGTAGAATGCAATGCATGCTGTGAATCATGTAACTTGGGTCTCCAGATCCAATGTGGACTATAGTGAATGGTGCAAGCGTGTGCTATGTGTCCTAGCATGATGCATGAAAAACATCTGACTCCAAGAAAAGGATGCACTAATCTATGGTGATGCTTTTTAAGTGATGCATGAAATGAAGGTTTTTATTTTCAAAAGCTTTAGACTTTTTAATTTTTTATATTCTTTTTCTAAATTGGCATGCATGATTTTAAAGAATTATGAGTATCAGATAAATCATCATGTTTTTTGTTTAATGCATCAAACTCATCAAGTAAATCCATGTGATTAGAATCAATTATAGAATGATTTTTAAGAAAAATTTCATGCTCTTTTTGTAAATTTAAAAATTCTAATTTCAAACTAGCATGAATTTTCTTGAGTTTTTTATATGATACATGCATGTGCTCACAAATTTTAAGTAATTGATCATAAGTTGGTTCATAAACCTCTTCTTGGTCACTTTGACCAAGATTATTGTCTGCCATTAAGCACAAGTTTGTTGTCTTCTCTTCTGGTTCAGTCTCAGAGGAGTCTGATGTAGAATCCGCCCAGAACGCCTTTTGGAATATCTTCTTGTCCCTTTTCGACTTGGGTTTCTCCTCACCCTTTTCCTTGCTTGGGTGAGACTTGAGTGTAGGGCAATCAATTTTAACATGTCCTGGCTTCCTGCATTCAAAATAAATTATATCATTAGAATTTTTGAAATTTTTGTTACCCTTACCTTTATTCCACTTCTGATGATTCTTGAGCTTCTTCCTTAGAAAGCTCTTAAATTGCCTTGTGATTAAGGCAATATCTTCATTTTCAGACCCTGATGAGTCAGTGTCCGAGTTGTTCGCCTTAAGTGTCACCATTTTCTCCTTCTTCCTCTCACATGCATCAAGATTTCTTTGATTTACCCCTTACTCGTAAGCAATGAGCGAACCAAGTAAGTTATCGATCGAATATGTATTTAAATCTTTAGATTCAAAAATTGCAGCGATTTTAGCATCAAAGGAGGAAGGAAAACATCTTAAAATTTTGTTTACTTTTTCATAGTTAGTAAGTTCTCTTCCTAAGACATGTAATGAAGTAACAATCTGAGTAAACCTTGTATACATTTCATAAATCGTTTCATTAGGTTTCATATGAAAAAGTTCATAATCATGCCATAAAATATTCAAACGAGATTACTTAACTTCATTAGTGCTTTCATAGGTGATACATAATTTATTCTAAATTTCTTTACTAGTAGTGCAAGTGACAACATGCATGTAATCTTCAGATTTTAAAGCACATAAAAAGTAGTTCAAACACTTTGCATTAAGTTGTGCTAAATCGCTTTCATCAAAAGTCTATCCAGTAAAAGGTACTTCAGTTTTAATTCCATTAAGTTCTCAAGAAGGTGAAAAATATCATTCTTTAATAAGCATCCACATATAGTCAATTAATTGTAAAAAAGTAGACATGTGAGTTTTCTAAAAATCAAAAGGAAGATTATTAAACAAAGGTGGTTGTGTTATATAATATCAATCTGTTGTATTACAATTACCATTGTTAGCCATGGATAAAAATTCAAAAAGTTTTCAAGCTTAATTTTTATGAATCCCTTTCTCATATCACTTGAAAGTTTGTTAGGGATGTTAAGCCCTTAATAATTGGCCCAAGGCTAACCAAGAGGGGGGGGTGAATTGGTATTTTTAAAAAAATTTCTTATAATCAAAGAACAAAACTTAAAACCAAAATCACCACAGAAATTAAAGTGCGAAAAATAAAATGCGGAAATCAAAACAAAGAAAGATTACATCAGATTTATAGTGGTTCGGTCAACTTGACCTACGTCCACTCCCCGGAGGTGCCCTCAGAGTATTGCACTACAAAAGTGACTCTCCTTTTTCTCCCACAGTAAGACGAAGAAGCCCTCACAAAAACTCCTTTATACCAACCCCGGTGAGGCAGAGAACCCAACTCTTTTTGCTTTCTCCTGAAGCACGCAGAGAACCCAACTCCTTTTTCTTCATACTGAAGCAGGCAGAGAACCAAACTCCTTTTGCTTCCTCCTGAAGCATGCAGAGAACCTCAACTCCTTTTGCTTCCTCCTGAAGCAGGAAGAGAACCTCGACTCCTTTTGCTTCATCCTGAAGCAGGCAGAGAACATCAACAAATTGCTGAAGCTTACTTCCCTTGAACCCCCAAGGATGAAGGACGAAGACTGGAGAAGATGCCTTGGAACCTTGCTTGGAACAACCTTTGTGAATCCCTCTCATAAACTCCCCCTCACAAGTTCCTCCCTCTCTCTCTCTCTCTCTCTCTCTCTCTCTCTCTCTCTCTCTCCCTCTCCTATTGGCTCTCTCATGTCAAGACAATAGCTAAAGGTCTCTTTGCATGAGAAAATTTGGGTCCTTTAAATATAATTTCAAGAACTGACATTTTCGTCCAGGATGATAGGAATATCATCCTGGTCGATCAGTACAAAGTAAGCTCAATCAACCGGGACGATTTGGGAAGATTAGAAGAAAATTGGTTACATCGTCCAGGTCGATACAATATTGTCCTAGACGATTAGTTCAAATCCGAGTACAATCATCCTGAACATCGCCCAGAATAGATGCTGGCCGATGTTAATCGTCCAGGACATCGTCCCGGTTGATCCTACGATCAGCCCGACCGATGTGATTGTATCAATCATCCTTAATTGCTTTCCATAATTATCAAATTAATTTAGGCATAATTATGCTGCATCATCCAGGCCGATATTGAGATCATCATGGCTGATTTACTAAAATAAAGAATATCTAAATTAATCATGGCGGCTGATTCTTTCTGATTTAAGCCTATCGTCCTGGCCGATACAAGGATCGTCTAGGACGATTTGCTTAATTGTTGCAGATTTGATTTCATAAATTATGGTTTTGATGATATCAAATAATTCGACTGCCTTTTCTACTGACGTTTTAGGGCCAAGAAATCAGACGACAAATGGAATCAGCTCAAAATTGGGTAGATTAGGGTTGAGTAAAACTGTAACTTTTCTTTTCCCTTTCTTGAGTCAATTGTAATCTTGGAAGTGTCTGATGCTAAGTAACCCTACACACACACACACACTTAAGTGATTCTTTTCTTATTGATTTAGAATTTCTATTTTTACTCACATCATCCCGGATAATATTTATATCGTCATTGATGATCAGATTTAAAACAGAAACCCTAATAAGGACTCCTAGTCAAGGCAGCTGTTATTAGGATATCGGCCTGGATGATACATGTATCAGTCAGGATTATATGCTTAAAATATAAAATTCACCGATATGATCTATTTAGGCATTCTTTATTTTTGGATTTCGGTCAGGACGATCATGTATCGTCCTGGACGATTTGATACAATTATGCTTAAATTGATCAAACAATTAAGGAAATTAATTAAGGATGATTGATACAATCACATCATCCGAGACGATCTCAATATCATCTGGGACGATCAGTTCAAAAACCTTAGTTGCTTCTGGACGATCAATATCGGCCAAATCATATTCAGGGCGATATTCTGGACGATTTACCTCTGATTTGAACTAATTGTCTGAGACGATCGTGAGATCGTCCAGGACAATCAAGCTAATTTTGAATCATCCAGACCACCATTCAGGGCGATGTTCAGTACGATAGTCCATGATTTGTACTGATCGGCTTGGGCGATATCTATATCATCCTGGACGATAATATCGGTTCTTAAAATTATATTTAAAGCATCCGATTTTTCTCATTTATGAGACCTTGAGTGCTGCTGTCTTGACCTAAGAGAACCTTGGGAGAGGGAGAGAGAGACAGAGGAACTTGTGAGGGGGACTTTGTGAGAGGGTTCACAAGGATTACTCCAAGCAAGGTTCCAAGTCGTCTTCTCTGGTCTTCGTCCTTCGTTCTTGGGAGGTTCTTGGGATGTCTATTTCAACAAAAGGTCCGGGTTCTCTGCCCGCTTAAGGAGGAAGAAAAAGAAGTCGGTTCTCTGCCCGCTTTAGGAGGAAGCAAAAGGAGTCGGTTCTCTGCCGCACCAGGGTTGGTGAAAAGGAGTCGGGTGTAAAGGCTTCTCCGCTTAGCTGTGGGAGCTAAAGGAGAGACACTTACTTAGTGCAATACTTGGAGGGCGCCTCCAGGGAGTGGACGTAGGTCAAGTTGATCGAACCACTATAAACCCTTGTGTTCTTTTTACTGCTTCTGCATTTTAATTTTCTGCACTTATTTTTCTATGGTAATTTTGGTTTGTGCTTATTGTGATTTGATGTAAGAAAGAGTTTTTAAAATACCAATTCACCCCCCTCTTAGTTAGCCTCGGGCTAGTTCTCAAGGGATTAAAATCCCTAATGAATTTTCAAGTGGTACTAGAGCGGGATTCATAAAAACCGAGTTTGAAAAATTTTTGAATTTTGATCCATGGCTAACTTTGGGAATCATAATACAATGGAAGGATATTCTATTACACGACCACCTTTGTTTGACAATCTACCATTTGATTTTTGGAAAACTTGCATGTCTACTTTTTTACAATCAACTGATTATCGCATGTGGATGCTTATTAAAGAAGGATATTCTCCACCTTCTCGTGAACTTAACGGAATTAAAACTGAAGTGTCTTTTGCTGAATGGACTTTTAATGAAAGAGATTTAGCTCAACTTAATGCAAAATATTTGAATTGTTTTTTCTGTGCTTTAAAATTTGAAGACTACATGCGTGTTTCTACTTGCTCTACTGGAAAAGATATTTATGATAAGTTGTGCATTACTTATGAAGGAACCAATGAAGTTAAGCAATCTCGTTTGAATATTCTCTTGCATGATTATGAACTTTTTCGTATAAATCTTCTGAATCAATTTCTAATATGTATATAAGGTTTATTCAAATCGTAACTTCTTTGCATGCCTTAGGAAGAGAACTTTCAAACTATGAAAAAGTGAATAAAATTTTAAGATGCTTGCCTTCCTCTTTTGATGCAAAAATCACTGCAATCATTGAATCTAAGGATTTGAACACTTATTCGATTGATAACTTACTTTTCTCATTTATTACTTACGAGCAAGGGATGAATCAAAGAAATCTTGATGCATGTGAGAAAAGAAAGGAGAAAACAACACGAACTCTAATTCTTCTGGGTCTGAAAACGATGACATTGCCTTAATCACAAGGCAATTCAAAAGCTTTCTAAGGAAGAGTCACAAGCATCATCAAACTTGGATAAAGGTAAGGATAACAAATATTCTAAAGGATCTTCTGATATTGTTTGTTTTGAATGCAGGAAGCATGGACATGTTAGAGCTGATTGTTCTACACTTCAGGATCACTCTAGCAAAGAAAAGAGTGAGGAGAAACCTAAGTTCAGGAAGGACAAGAAGAGAATTCAAAAGGCGTTCTGGATAGAATCTTTCTCTGATTCATCTGAAACTGAGGAAGAAACAATAAACTTTTGCTTAATGACAGAAGATCATCTTGATCAAAGTGATGAAGAAGAGGTATGTAAACCAACCTATGATCAACTGTTTGAAATTTGTGAGAAAATTCATGCATCATACAAAAAACTTAAGAAAACTCATGCTAGTTTAAAATTGGAGCTTTTGAATTTACAAAAAGAGCATGAAATTATTCTCAAAGGTCACTCAACGATTGATTCAAATCATATGATTTTACTTGATGAATTTGATGAATTAAATAAAAAGCATTTGGAATTGTTTGAAGAGCATGATTCATTAAAAGCATCACACACCTCACTTGAATCTGATTTTAAGAAATCTAAAAAGATGGAGCAAAACTTGAGGATTGATAATGATGCCTTAAAAAGTACTAACTTGAGGATTCAAAATGAATTAGATACACTTAAGCAAACTTAGATGCCACCCACACTTGATCAAAAACCAAAACCTAGAAAGAGGCATTACTACCCAAACCATTTAAGAAATCTTTTTCCTGATGTTAGATGCTTTTCAAGTGGCATTCTAGGACACATCTTACACACTTGAAATATTCACCATAGTACAAATTCGGTGTGGAAACCCAAATTGCATGATTCACAGTATAACTCATATACATTACATTCTACCTTTCATAAGAAGGGACCCAAACCCATTTGGGTTCCTAAATCTGATGGCTTTTGATCTTTGCAGGAATGCTCTCATCAAAGACCTCGTGAGAGCATATGACTCTTGTACAAACGGAGGCTCATATCTCATAATTGCTTAAACTTGCTGCTTAATAAATTCTTGAAATGCATGTTTTGATTATCGCTGTTTTATGTCTTTTGTGCTTGTTTCTTTTTAGTTATTTTTGTTTTTTCTTTCCTTTTCTTTATGATGATTTTTTAGTTCTTAAATTTTTGGAGATTTATAGCCAATGATTAGCATCTCTAAATCAGTTAAAGGGGAAAACATCATTGATGGTTCCCCCCCCCCTCTAACCTCTTTTAGTGGTATAATTTTTCTTTTCTAAACAAAACTCTATCTCAAATTAACAACTGGTTTTTAAAATTAAGATCTTTTTATCTTGCTATAGTAATCTACCTTATATTTATAATATCCAAAGCTTTTATATATCTTTCAAGTTAAATGAAATCTTGCCATTGCACTTATCATATAATTGCTAAAGTCTGCTTTGTGATCTATTCTTCCTTATATTAGATAGTGAGTTTTTTCTTCTCTAGTATCTGGAAGATCTACTCACAACTAATTATATTTTATGAGTTGTTAAAAAAGGGATCTAGCTTGCAAGAACAAAAAAAATAAAAAAAATAAAAAGGCCAATGATGCCAAAAATAGAAAGATGCACAATGACGCCTAATTGAAAATTTTTTCAAAAATCAAAAGATGCACTAAGAGCGCCATTCAAATTGACAAGAGGCATAAAATGAGCCCACATAAGATAAGCTTACCCCTCTTTCAAACTTTTAAAATTTTAGAAGAATTCATTGATTACTTGATATTTTCAAAGGCTTGATTTCAAATACCATGATTGAGACAAATTGCTTTGGTATATTATCCTATAAGTTATTTTTCTATTGGGGCAAGTTTTGAACGGATCTTCTTTTTACCAAATTAAGTTGATCTGAGATAGGCCTTTTGTTTTCAAAAGATGATTGTGGCCTGAAAAAAGTCTGAGCTAGGGTTAACAGGATCGGATATTCTACTGTTTTCAGATTTTGACATTGTTAACTCATTGATTTTTTGAATCTTTAAAATTTAATTATTTGGGAAATTTATCATATGCCGCTTGGCAAATATTTAAATTAAAAAAAAAAATTCTTTATTTGTTTTAATCTTTTTTGATTTTGTTGTTTTTAGATTGGTTTTATTGTTTGTGGTTATATTGTTTGTGGATTCTCTCTGATCATCTCCATCTTTCCCTAATTTTCCAAATTTTGTCACATCGTCCTGGCCGATTTTTTTATCATCCTAGACGATTGGACCATCTCTGTTCTAAATCCATCTGCTGGCTTTTTTCTGACTTTGCTGAAACTCATCGTCCCGTACGATCCAATATCATCCTGGATGATATGATTGTCATCTGCTACAATCATTTTTATCGTCTTGGTCAAATTCTATTTTGTACTTGCCAATGCATTTATGGACATCATCCTGGCCGATACACTTGATTGTCCTTGACGATACACGTGTCAGCATGTTTTGAGTCATTAAAATTATCCGGGACGATCCATATTTGGACAATCATCCCGAATGATCCACTGTTCGGCCTGACCGATACACGTGGCACATGCTTTAAAACATTTTAAATTTGGCTGGTACGATCAATTATTGAGCATTATCCTGGATGATCCACCTAATCGGCCCGGACGATCTTCTTTTTCAATGGTCATCCGGCTTGACTCCTCGGGACAATCACCTGAGTCTTATCGTCTTGGACGTTATGTGATCGGCTCGGACGACTGGACCGCCTTTTTGACCAATCGGCCTGTATGTAATAATTTAACCATATCAACGTGGATGATTATATGATCATCCTGGATGATCTGATCGTTCCTTTAAATTCAGGCCTCCAACCACTAGTTTTCTCACAAATCTTTCCTTCCATCTTTTGCTTAATGTTTTTTTAATATGGCTGGAGGAAAGTGTGTTCGTCAGACATCAGAATTTCCTCAAGGGCCACTCTGGACCCTCGTTTTCGGGAAGCTTATCATCGTTATAAAGAATGCGACATTACTCTTTAAAGAACGATCAATCCTGCCTACCTTTCTTATCTGGTACTAGACCTTTTTGCCCATACCTGGCTCTGCTTTATTCTTACCCTGGCTATACCCTTTTTCTCTAAACTTCTGTTTCAATTTTTTGCAAACCACCGCATGAATAATTCGTACACTGCCCTCACCTCTTATGTGAATCGACACCCTGTCAAGATCACATATCAAGACTGTGCTGAACTTTTACAGCTATCCACCATCGGGGATAAGCTGCATACAATTGTCTCTGATCCTGACTATAACTGGTATGTTGCAAATCATTTTTTACGCCACACTGACTCACCCTTTCATGTTGGAGATACTAGCACTTTAGTCAAAGATGCTAGGACAATCCAACATGTCCTTAACACTTCCATCATTCCAAAAGTCAGAGACCGAGTACACATCACTCCACTGCTTTCACTTACTACCTTTTACATTCTAAACCATCGAGATTTTAATGACACTGACCTGAATTTTCAGTACATCGATCATTTGACATCAATCCGCGATCCAGGCCATAAGAGGAAACCCAATCTCTCTCTAGGACACCTCATTACTTATGTTCTGCAAACTAAGTACAATCTTCAATATCCTGCTCCTCCAAACCATCCGCCACCTCTTTACTCAAACAATTCATTCAAAGTCCTTCATAGTACTTATCTCCACCCAGGGGATGAGGAAGCTCAGGGGGGCAAGGAGGAAGAGGCTCCCGCTCCTATTCCTGAACCTGCTCCTCTCCGCCAGCACTCACAGCTAGATCAGTTAGTAGAGAGATTTGACTAGTTGGAGGCCCGGTTTGACACTTTTATTGCTCACCACCAGCAGCGTCATGATGAGGACATGGCCCATTTTGATGCCTATGCAGTACACCAGCAGCAGCAGCTCGACCAGGACATGGCCTGGTTTGGCTCACAGTTTGCTGCCATGTTCAGTTACTTCCAGCAGCCACCACCACCACCTCCGTTGGATGATCAGGGTCCCTCATTTTTCTAGTTTAGCATCTATTTTCTGCAGTTTGTTTTTTCTACATTGTGTTTTTTATTTTAGTTCTAGTTGCTTTAGTTTGTCTTTAGTTTCCTCCTCCTTTTTGAGATGTCAAAAGGGGGAGTAGTAGGTTTGTATGTTTGAACTTTTATTCTGAATCTTGAAAGCCTTTCTATTTTTACACTGCTATTTTTGAAATAATCGTCAGAGTGTTTGCCATCATCAAAAAGGGGGAGATTGTTACAGACTTGGTTTCATGAATTATAGTTTTGATGATATCAAACAATACGAATGCCTTTTTCTACTGACATGTCAGGGCCAAGAGATCAGACAACAAACAGAACCAGCTCAAGATTGGGTAGATTAGGTTGAGTCAGTATGTAACTTTTCTTTTCCCTTTTTTGAGTCAATTGTAATCTTGGAAGTGTCTGATGCTAAGTAACCCTACACACACTCACTTGAGTGATTCTTTTCTTACTGATTTAGAATTTTTGTTTTTACTCACATCATCCCGGACGACATTTATATTATCCTGGACGATCGGGTTTAAAATAGAAACCCTAATCAGGACTCCTAATCAAGGCAGCCGTCATTAGGATATCGGCCTGGATGATATATGTATCGGCAAGGATGATATGCTTAAAATAGAAAGAATTCGCAGACATGATCTATTTAGGCGTTCTTTATTTTTGGATATCGGTCAGGACGATTGTGTATCGTCCTAGATGATTTGATACAATTATGCCTAAATTGATCAGACAATTAAGGAAAATAATTAAGGATGATTGATACGATCACAACGTCCGGGATGATCTCAATATTGTCCGGGATGATCAGTTCAAAAATCTTAGTTGCTTCTGGACGATCAACATCGGCCAGATCATATTCAAGGCGATGTTCTTGACGATTTACCTCTGATTTGAACTAATCGTCTGGGACGATCGTGAGATTGTCCAGGTTAATCGTGAGATCGTCCAGGATGATCAAGTTAATTTTGAATCATCCAGACCCCCATTCAGGGCGATGTTCAGTACGATAGTCCACGATTTATACTGCTCGGCCATATCATCCTGGATGATAATGTCGGTTCTTGAAATTTTATTTAAAGGATCCAATTTTTCTCATGTATGAGACCTTGAGTGATGCTGTCTTGACCTAAGAGAGCCTTGGGAGAGGGAGAGAGAGAGAGATGAACTTGTGAGGGGGAGTTTGTGAGAGGTTTCACAAGGGTTACTCCAAGCAAGGTTCCAAGTCGTATTCTCCGGTATTCGTCCTTTGTTCTTGGGAGGTTCTTAGGAGATCTACTTAACCAAAAGGTCAGGGTTCTCTGCCCGCTTCAGGAGGAAGCAAAAGGAGTTGGTTCTCTGTCGCACCAGGGTTGGTGAAAAGGAGTCGGGTGTAAAGGCTTCTATGGGAGCTAAAGGAGAGACACTTACTTAGTGCAATACCTGGAGGGCGCCTCTAGGGAGTGGACGTAGGTCAAGTTGACCGAACCACTATAAACCCTTGTATTATTTTTACTGCTTTAGCATTTTAATTTTTCGCACTTATTTTTCTATGGTGATTTTGGTTTGTGCTTATTATGATTTGATCTAAGAAAGAGTTTTTAAAATACCAATTCACCCCCCTCTTGGTTAGCCTCAGGCTAGTTCTCAAGGGCTTAACATACTTAACGAACTTCTACGGCTGCTTAACCAGGATGCCCTAATTAGGGTTTCTATTTTTAGTCGGATCATCTTGTCCGATATACACATCGTCCAGGCCGATGTACTCAAAATAAAAAAACTCAGAAAACCCCTCAAGTGTGTGTGTGTAAGGTTACTTAGCATCAGGAACCACTTTTACAAATGAATGTTTGCTAACATCAAAAGTCTAATCCATAATCTTAGATTCGCAGCAATCTTCCCCGTTTTGATGATGACAAATATAATAAAAAAAGTTCAAGCAGTTATGGCAGTTTAATGGAAGCAGTATAATGAAAAAGCGGTTTACTAAATTCCAGAATCAAAGTACATGGTACAACAGACTACTCCCCCTTTTGACATCACAAAAAGGAGGAGAAAAAAAATAGAATAGAAACAAGCTACAGAAAAACTATCAAAGAAACAATTTTTTTTTTAATCAAGGCATGAACATGATATAGTTTTCCATGTGATTGATTTTAAAAATTTGTAAGTTAATGAGTTAACAACATCAAAAATCCAAAAAAAGGGTAAAATATCCGATCATGTTAACCATAAGCTCAGACTTCTTTTAGGGTAAAATCGTCTTTTGAAATCAAAAGGCCTAACTTAGAAAAAATCTATTGGAATAGTAATAAGAATAATACCTCAAAACTTGCATTTAAGAAGTTACACTAAACAAGTTAGAAGTCTTGGCTATTATAATGTTTTTTAGTATTAGTATCAATATTAGTAAATTGTTACCTCAGTAAATAGAGTCGATACTCTTTGCCCGTCGATATAGTAATAATCTCCTTATAACTCACAACAAGTATATCACGTGAATTAGTAGATGATAACGCCAAACCATGTTATTTAAAGTCCTTTAGCCCATTATCCCATAAAGGTCAATCAGTCTCCAATCAATGAGTACACATATATTATTATCACAATATTATAATAATAATAATGACCAGCTATTACTCAAGTATATATCCACATCATTTATAATATATTACAGCAAATAAAATATAATTGAGTATAATTTAGAAAATGATAAATATACTAACGATAGACAATAAAAATAATATCGAGCAAAAATTTATATTTTTAGAATTTGACCAAATTATCAAATATTGCATAAAATAATATTCTAAAGATTTTGTTAAATTAAATCACTATTTTTAGACATCAAAATTAAATTTTGAGTAGACAAAAAATGCTGTATTTTTGAAATCACCAAATGAAAAATTTTAAATAAATACTCAAAATATTCATAATCTTAATTTCTATAACATACAAAAAGTTACGCGGTGAAAGTTTTGCCAATACAAAGTTAATCATATTTTTTGGTAATGAAAATACAAGTTTTATAAAAAAAAATATTAAAAATACAAAATTTTTAAAATCAAAGTTAGGGAAGGTTACTTACAGTAAAATGATCAATTTCTCTAGTATGCTCGATAGACAAAAATTGCATCGTGACCTACAAATTTAGGTTTTCTTTTTCTCTCTCTCTTATCTTTCTCTCTTAAAATTCACTTTCAACTCTCTGTTAGCTGAAATGACTTAAGGGGAAATGGATTTAATGAATTATGATAAAGCATTAAGAAATTTTATAATAAAATAATATATAACATTAATGTAATTCTTTAATTTATTAAATTTTAATATAAAATTCAATCATTTTGGGATTTAAAAATTATAGAAACATATCAATAAAATAAATCATTTTATTTAAAAAATATTAGTGAAATCAGTTTACAAATCAGGCATTTCACATTCCCAAAATCCCCACTTGTACCTACAAGTACCAATTTCTTAAGAATTTTCTCCGATGCCTAAAAATGAGAAAAAAAAATCAAATAAGTAAAATAATATAATCAAAATACTAAGGCAAAGATGTATTACAATTTGGAGTTATAAGGAATCCAAAAACAAATGGCAAAGTCAAATTACGAGCTATTACACAAGCCCAGGGTAGTGATTTAGGAATTTTTGAAGGTAACCTAGAGATTACTTTAGGTGGTTTGGTTAACCACCTTAGAAAGATTAATTTAGGCCCAAATTTTAGGGGATTGGACAATGAGATTAGGTGATCTCATGATCCAAAATTCACTAGATTTGGTGCCCATTTGGTTAATGAACTAGGAACCCCAAAAATCCCTTCCTAGATTTAGCCTAGAGCCTAAATTAATTAACTATTAATTCATATTAAATCCAAAAAAAATCACTTAAGGAATCTAATTGATCCTAATTAAACCCTTAATCCATAAAAAAAGCCTCATGATCAGACCCTTAATTTAGCTTTAATTTAATTTTTAAGAAAAATTGATATTATTTCAATTAATTAATTAAAAATATTTAAAAATTTGAAAAAATATATCTAAATGCTTTCAAACATCCGCATAGATCATTCCTGACCTATAGAAGTGATTCCAAGAAGCTTAGGACTGATTTAGATCAAAATCTAAAAATCCCCTTAATTAGACAATTTTAAAAATTCTAAAAATATCCAAACTTTGAAAAATCACCAATAACTGCCAAAATATCGAATTTAATCAAACTCAAATCCATTCAACTCTAAATAAAATCTAGTATTTTTAAAAAATATCAAAACTACAAAATTTGGCCAAAGTCAAAAAGTCAACTCCTAGTTCAAGAATAGTTCAAAACTTTAAAAAATCATAACTTAATATATGAAACTTCAAATTGAGCAAAATCAAAATCTAATTACTCATTTTAAGATTTAATATTCAAGTAAATTTTCAAAACCTCAAAACCAATCTTAATCTTAAAAGTAAACTTATAACCCCTTAATTAACACATTAAAATAATCAAAATAACTTTAAAATTTTCAAAATCCAATAATGCATTAAAAAAATCCAAAAAATCTTAATTTAATTTTTCAAACCAACAATCAACATAATTAATTAAAATTTATCAACCATTAATTTTCAACCAAGCACATTAGCTTAATCAACCCCATTACTACTAGATAACCCAGACCTACGAGGTTATTAATTTTCCCTCAATGAAGGTAAAATAAACTTTATGGCCTTGGTGAGCAAAAAAGGTAGTAATCATTTAACAATTAAAGCATACCTCAATTAATCTTTATTATCTAATGATCGAGTTTGTTAAAGATTGAAAGGAGAAATTTGATTAGAGCTTAAATAGTAATGTTTTTTTTTTCTTTCAAAAAAAAAAAAAAACATTACTATTTAAGCTCTAATCAAATTTCTCCTTTCAATCTTTAACGAACTCGATCATTAGATAACTTCAATAAACTACCCAGCTTAAGATTAACCATAACCACACATCATTTAGCACACACTTTAGATGGTTTGCTAGGACAACCAACTCTAGTTTAGGGTAGGCTGTCATTTAATTTTACTACCGTTTGCCATATTTTTTTAGTTTTCATTGCATGCAATGATTAAAATTTAATTGTTGTAAATGTTTATTTATTTTAATTTCAATCTGTGAATTGATGTGATGAGCAATAGTTTACCCTTAGATTAGGACCGATCTAGTTGTTCTATGAGTTTTTTTGCAGGTGATCATTCTCATGTAGGGCAATAAAAATGGGGCTAAATTAATAATTATTATAATTGCTACAGGTATTTCAGCTGCTTAGTCCTTAAATAAATAAGAACGTAACCAAGTATGATTTACTTTATTGCACATATATAAATTGCTTTGGATGTGTTTTATTTTTAAATTCTTAGGATAACATTATAGTAGAATCTAGATTTTTCATTTCAATATTATTATAATTTTTTTAAAAGTGAAGAGTTATGAAAGTTAGACATTTAAGTTAGGATACATGTATCAAAAATTAAATTATAAAGAGGAAAGGACACCCCTTAAGGGGATAGTCTTTTTCCATTTGAAAGCATAATTTTGGATAATTTTAATACCCAAAGTGAAAAGAATAACTTTCCATTTGGTGAAAGGGTTTACAACAACAACAACATCAAGCCTTTATCCCACTACGTGAGGTCGGCTACATGAATCCTTTTTCTCCATTGTGTCCTATTAAAAGTCAAATTCTCGTTTAAATCTAATAAAGAAAGGTCATTCCTAATATTTTCTAACCAAGTATTTTTAGGTCTACCCCTACCTTTCTTAACATAAGTCAAATCTAATACCTCTACTCTCCTAACCGGGAGAAAGGAGATGAAATAAAATTACAAATAAGATAAAAGTAAGTTAACGAACTCACAAAGAGATCGTAAAAACCGCGAACATTGGACTCTTCCAAATATGATGGGTATTGCAAATCACCCTCCTCGGGCTTCTTCTCTCATGAACTCACTAAGAGATCACACAAGTAGAAGAAATTTTTCATTCAATAATTCATGATCCATTACAATGCATGAGGCCTCCTTTAAATAGGCCAAGATAGATCAGAACTAAAATGACACAAATGATCTCGGGGCTATATAAGTGACTCAATGCCCACAGGGGCAAACTAGGAAAAATAAAAAACAAGCATAAATAAAATACAAGTAAATCAGAAATAAAGGCTCTGAATCGTAGCCGTCGATCTGCGTCTCTGGCGATGGTACACGTGTCGAAATCTGATGTTCTCATCATTCTCCCCAGGTGGGAGAAAGTTTGACCCCGTCGAGTGAGCGTCTCTAGAAGTCTCGTACCACTCCAGTAGGTCAGGGTCCAATCTCTGCAGCTCATCCCGGTCGATCCACACGTTCTCCATCTCCGGCTTTCCTCCCCTTTGAACTAGGTACCTTTGGCGACCATCGTCTTTAGTGGAAATGATTTCATCGCTAAGTATTGCCTCAATCCTCTCCGCAGTAGGTAAAGTGGGAATGTTTGGGAGTGGGGGTAGGCTGGGTTAGTCTTCAAAATAGTATTAAAAAGTTTAGTAAGCCATGAAATTCCTTCATCTCCTAAGCATTTCCACACCTCTATTGGAATATCATCAGGTCCAACAGCTTTTCCACCCTTCATTTTCTTTAAAGCCTCTCTAACTTCAGTTTTACTAATACGCCGATAAAAACATAAATCTCGATTGTTTATATTTTTGCTACATATATATTTTTTATGATTCTAAATATTATTATTTAATTACAATTTCTTCAAACATATTTTGGATATGTATTATCTTTGTTATTTGTGTGTACTAACATTTCAAGGAAATCATACTATAGATTGTTGAAGACTTCAAACCAGATTATATTAGGTTTCATTGTAATTGGAGTCTGTACTTTTTCTTTTTATTGAGTCTGAGAGAGTGTGATTGTAATTGAGTAACTGTGCACATATAGACACTAGCGAGTGTTTAAAAGTTATAATTTTTAAAACTAATTGTACTGTATAATTTTGGTTTGTACGGGACGATTTGGTCAGTTTATTTACTTCAACGAGCAATTAATCAAAACTTTGGTGAACATTTCTTAAGTACTGTTCATACTGTATGAAGTTGCATTTGTATAGACGACGTCCAGAGTATGAAAATGTGGGAAACATTTTCGTCCACAAGAATATGTAAATTTTTTGAACTATTTATCTGGGATGATATTACATTCGTACAAATGACATCCAGAGTACGAAAATATGGGGAACATTTTCATCCAAACGATAATGTAAATTTTTTGAACTATTCATCCGGGATGATCTAGACTTTGTACAGACGCCATCTAGAGTACAAAAATGTGGGGAACATTTTTGTCCAAATGAATGAGAATTTTTTGATAATTGTTCATATGGTATGATAGGGATATCATACTGTATGATATGCTTATACAAAAATAATTCATACAAGATCATATTAGACAATTTTGAACTATTTTTCCAGGATGAATATCGATCATTTTGTACGATCGTTGATGGTCAAAATTAAAAATTTTAGTTTTCTTGACAGTTTTTTGTATCTTTCATATAAAAGGTCCATAGAAATTGACGTGAAAATTATTATTCTTCGTGATTTTTTAAGAGCAAGTGAAAAAGTTTATTTGGGAGAGTATTTGAGAGAGATTTCTTGCAAGTGGAGTGTGAAGGGTTTATAAGGTTACTCAAACGTAGGGATCTCTTTATGTATTTCGTTACTACTCTTTTCTTCTTCTTTCTAGTTGCTCGAGAGAAGATCTTTGAAGAAGATCTGGTTCTTTGTCAACACTTGGAGGGTGTGAAAGGATGAAAATACTCAGCTGACACTTGGAGAGTATAAATAGATGATGGTACTCTATCAATACTTGGAGTGTGTGAAAGGATGATGTTTCATTGTCACGCCGGGGATTGGTGGAAGAGAGGAATTGTAAAGGTTTCTCCACCTTGCTGTGGGGAAAAAAGAAGAGTTACTTTAGTAATAGTGTAATACCTAAAGAGGGAGTCTTCAAGGAGTGGATGTAGGTCGTGTTTGACCGTACAACTATAAATATTTGTGATAATTTATTTTTCACATTTTTATTTTTTAAAACTTTAGAATTTGTGATAAAAAAAATTACTTTTGTAAAAATATAAAAAACAGTTTTCTATTAAAAAATCCAATAAAATTTTAAATTATCAATTCACCCCCTCTTATTAGCCTTGGGACAATTACATAAGTCTATCAACCTATACGGAATCAATAAGTAGTATCAGAGCTTTATTTTAAAACTATAAGTTTAGACAACTTTTTAGAAATGATGATGACTATATTTAGAAATCGAAACACACCTGAAGGGTATTCGATCACTAGACCTCCATTATTTGACAATATCCCTTTCAACTTTTAGAAAACACGTATGTGTATTTTTCTTCAATCGCTTAACTATTACATGTGGATTTTAGTTTAGGAAGGGTGTACTGTTACGACTCAGGCTTTTGAGTGTATGATTTTGATTAAAACAAATAATATTGATTAATTTTTTATTTCTCCAATTATTTGTAGTGCATATTTGTTTGTGAGTTTACTAATATTTCAGGTACATCATGCACCGTTCTTTAAAGATTCAAGGTTCAAGATCATGTAGATTTTGTTGTATTAAATGAGTCTATAATTTTCATTTCTTGAGTCAAGTCTTGTAATGATGTATGTTAGTTTGTTGACCTTGCACACACACAGAGGGAGCAAAAAATGATTCTAAATATTTTTAATTTTTCTAAACATCATACGGTACGATCTGGATCGTACTATACGATTTGATGTAGAAAAAATTAATTAAAATATTTAATTTTCCTAAAAAAATTATACTTAAAATATAACTAATTGTACTGTACGAACTCCACATCATATTGTATAATCTGTTATAATTAGAAAGCCCGCCGTCCATTAAATTAGGAAAAATTTTGAATTTGAAAAGTTATTTTAATCGTACTGTATGATCATAATCGTAATGAATGATGTTTAAAATATTGCTTAATTTAATCCTATGATTATTCAGTCAAAGCAGCTTAATTTTGATATTTTGATCGCACTATACAAACTGTATCATACTGTATGATGAACAGAGACGATTTTGGCCGTCCCAAGCTTCGTCCTGGATGAATTGCTAGTTTATTGAACTGTTCGTACAACACATCGTATAGGACATCGTACATCATGAACTTCAACTGAACTATTTGTACTGTACTGACTGGACATCGTATAATACTAACAGGTCAATTTTTGCACATAGTAATTGTTGAAACTTATTCAATATGAATAGGTTGTTAAACATAAGCTTATGTCCCAACGGCTAACCAAGAGGGGGGGGGGTGAATTGGTAATTAAAAATTTTACCCCTCTTTTTAAATTTAAAACCGAGAAAATAAACTTTAGGGAATTTTATAGTAAATGTTTTTCAACCACAAGTTAAAAACAGTAAAGCAAAAATAAAAGCAGCTGAAAAATAAAAGACACGAAATTTATAATGGTTCGGTCAAACAAGAAATTTAGAAGGAAGAGAGAAAAGAGTGAAGTATTCAAAAATCATAAGTAGAGATTCTTATCTTTGAGTTCCAAGTGAATCCTTCACAGTCCAGTAGTAAGAAATCTCCTACAAACACTCTCTCACACTCTCTTCTTGACTACCCTTTCAATTGGCATGAAGATCAGTAGGCAAAAAGATTAAGTGATAGTCTAAAGTGGACTATTTATATGAAAGACAAGAAAATCTGTCTAAAAACTGCAAATTTTCAAGTCAACACGAAGTTGATCGTCCCATACGATTATGGATCGTCCTGGATGATTTTACTTAGCACAAATATGAATTTCATTTGAATGAAAATTTTTCAGAGAACATTTCATCCTAGGATGATTAATATTCATCCTGGACGATTAGGACTTAAAAAAATTTTCTTCGACTCATGTTCATTCGATTGCTCTTTAGAGGAGATAACTGACTTGATCTTCCCGTACGAACTATGTTCATCCCGTACGATCAGTATAAATTTTTAAAGATCTCCTTAAGTGTGTGTGTGTGTGTTTATTCACTCAATTACAATCACTCCTTAAACTTAATTCAAAGAAAAGTACAAGCTTCAATTCACAAAATCTCTCATGCTAAATTTGATTTGAAGTCTTCAGTAGTCTGGAGTTTGATTTTCTTAAAATGTTAGTTCACAAAAGAGCAAAAAACAAATCTTTCAAAAAGTGTTAGGAGATATCAATACATAAAACAATAATATTTGGAATCATCAAAACTATACAAGTTGCAAGAATGTAAAACATGCAAATAACAATTCTCTTAACAATCTCTCCCTTTTTGATGATGGCAAAACAATTATTATTTATATAATTTCAAATTCTAAAATTCTCCTAAAATCTCACTGAATTGATACAACAACAACATCAAGCCTTTATCCCACTACGTGGGGTTGGCTACATGAATCCTTTTTCTCCATTGTGTCCTATTAAAAGTCAAATTCTCATTTAAATCTAATAAAGAAAGGTCATTCCTAATATTTTCTAACCAAGTCTTTTTAGGTCTACCCCTACCTTTCTTAACATAAGTCAAATCTAATACCTCTACTCTCATAACCAGGTCATCGCAAGGCCTCCGTTTTATGTGACCAAACCATCTAAGTCGACTTTCTCTAATCTTATCTTCTACTGGAGCTACTCCAACCTTTTCACGTATATGCTCATTTTGTATCCTATCTCTAAGGGTAAAGCCCCTCATCCACTTGAGCATCCTCATCTCTGTCACACTTAACTTAGTATTATGCTTCTCTTTTAAAGGCCAACATTCAGCACCATAAAGCATTGTAGGCCTCACTACCATCTTATAGAATTTTCCCTTAAGTTTGAGGGGTACATTTCTATCACATAACAAGCCCGATGCATTCCTCCACTTCAACCATCCAGCTTGAATTCTGCTGATAATATCCCCATCTATTTCACCATCACTCTGAATAATAGATCCAAGATATCTAAAACGTGTACTCTTATTAATGACTTGATCGCCCAAAGTGACAATCCCCTCACTAGGTTTATTACTACTAAAATCCCCCTGAATTGATGATTACGTAAAAATAAGGAGGTAATTTAATCATAATTTTTTATTTTTAAAAAATTTTAGAGATACAAAACAAAAAAAAAACACATCAAAACAAAACAAAAACACATAAAAACAAAACAAAAACATATAAAACAAAAACATATATGAACAAATAATTTCTGCCCCTTTTTGACAAACAGCAAAAAGTGAAGAAGAAAAAGATCAGAAATGTAAGCAGTCATGAAAATTATTTGATAATTGAACCTTGAAAGTGATTGAAATAAGTTTTGTAAATAAAATTAAAACATTAGGCAAATCATAGTAATTCATAGAATTTAAGAAGAGATATAACATTTATAATAAAAAGTATATATAAAAAACATGAGTCAATTTAGACACTAAGATAGAGAAAATCATTGCAAAAAGGATGAATAGAAAATTTGAATATTTCAAATTTCAATACGAAGTATAAATGTACAGTAGATCAATTTGAATTAAGAGATTAAAAGAAAATGGAAAGAAATAACTACCACATGTGGCGCTTTGTGCATCTTTTTCAAATTTGTGGCACATTTTTTACATCTTTTTACTTGTGGGCTTATTTTGTGCCTCTTTTTCAACTTGCGAACCATTGCGCATTCCTTTTAATTTTTGTACATTTATATATATTTTTAAGAGTAATTTTGATCTTTCCAAAATCAATAATAAAAAATTTCAAATTTTTATAAGTGCATAAATATTTATTGATAAGTGAAATACAAATAAGAAAACATCACATATGCAATAATAATATTAGACATTAATGTAGTCTAAATAAGAGATAAGAAATTGACAATCTTAATTACATAAATTTATAAGCATCACTTAAATTTAGAAAAATTAAATTTTCTAATGAATTCAATTTTAACTTGCATTTCAAGTATAGCACTTTTAAGATAAAAAATTATAACGATTGTCATATGGACTAACACACATTTCAAAAACAAGATTAAAGCCAAAACAGGATAACTTATATTGATATCAATATGAAGGATATTACATTCTAAGCATGTGATATCAATACATCATAAGATTTAAAAACAAAAACATCTAAGGAAAAGAAAGTACAACACATTTTCCTAAACACAAAACTAACACATCAACTAGAGAAAATAACAAAAATAAGTACATAAAATTTAGTACGAGTGTCACTTAGAAGGACCCTGATCTAGAGGAGGAGGAGGAGGAGCAGCAACACCAAAGATGTTAAAATAAGTACTCATCATAAGCACATTGGTACTAATATCATTCATTTGTGCTCTCATAAACCCATGTCTTGTGTGTACTGTATATCTTGTTGCTGTATATGAGCTTCAATTTGATCAAACCTTTGATCAAAGTGAGTCTCTAAACGATCAAATATTTGAACCAAATCCTGATAATTTGGTTCATTAGCAGGCGCAGGTGTCGCTTCTTATTCTTCCTCAGTATCACTAATGACATGTGTTTTACTTGGTTCTTCTTTGAAGATTACTCTAAATGATCCATCGTTATAGTAGAGCAGTTCTTCAAACTCTTGATCAGGATGAACCAAATTATATTTCTTATCCAGAATAAAGGCAACCAGATGTCCTAAGGCAATGTTCTTCTTTCTTTTATGTTCGACATGACCAATTCAGAGAGTCCATAAAGATAATCAAGGATTAATTGGGCTTTATCTATAGGTTCTTGAGTCATGATCAAAAAGGTTACCATAGAAAGAATAGGAGTAATGTTAATTCTATCACATGCTTTAGGAATTATAGAAGTTCTAAGAACATGCTGGATGATACGAGCATTACGAACGAGACTGGATACTTTCGGCATATGCTCGTTAAAATTGATTCCTCTAATCACTTTATTAATTTAATACCATTGATATTTAGTTGAGGTGATCAAGGTATGTGCTCTAGCTCCCTCAGTCCTTAAGTTTAAAAAGGCTCCTAAGTCCGCTTTGGTGATTTTAACTTTTTGCTTAAAGATAAAAGAACAGATAACAGTATGGTCGAAGTTGAAAGACATGTTTGCCAGGAAGTAGTAAAAGGTTTCTTTGTTGTAGAGATAAACTAGGGTGAGGATAAAACCAAACTGAGTTGAGGCAAACAAGTTCATTACCTGAAAAGTTAATTATTCCTGGATAAGAATTCTAGAGGGTGTGATCTTGGCGGAGACAAACCTAGGGAAGGATTCTTCATTGGCTTTAGAAAGAAAGTTCTTAGATTAATTCTTAGGTGGACCCCTGGACAGAGTCTTTTAACGCTTGCTAGAACTTTCCATTAAAAAAAAATGATCTGAAGTAAGAAAGAGTTGAAAGTGAAGTGAGAGTGTGACTGTTAAGTTCAAAAGCCCGTCTATTTTTTGAAAAAATGACTGTTTGTACCAGATGAAATTTTACGTTCGTCCCGTACGAAATATATTCGTCTCGTATGAAAAACTTTCATATGGACAAATAAATGCGACCAAAATAAAATAAATTTTTGTAATCACACAACTTACGAAGCATCCTTTCGTACAGACTTTTAACCAGACTGATCGTACATACGAACACGTGTTCGTCCCGGGACGATCAGAACTTATGATCGTTTAAAGGAGATTTCACAAGGTTGCTCCGGCGAGCTTGCACCTCAGTACCATCGAATTCAAGGTTCGTCTTGAAGGAAGTCTTGGGAAGAAGAAGATCTTGTTGGTGTCAAAGGACCCAGCTCCTCTGCCGCATCGGGGAAGGTGGAAGTGATTTTGTAAGGGCTTCTCCTCCTCGCTGTGGGGGCTAAAGGAGAATCACTAAAGGTTTAGTGTAATACTCGGAGGGTGCCTCCGGGGAGTGGACATTGGTGTGTTCTTTCCTTTATTATTTCTACACTTTATTGTCATATTCTTTTTTTATTATGATTAATTGCGTGGGTGAAATTGATAATCTATCTTTTTATTGTGAATGAAATTTGCTTCCGCATAAAATTATAAAAAGATATTTATTTTTGTTTAAGAAGTATTTTAATCATCCAATTCACCCCCCTCTTGGCGCATCTAGTAATTTCATATACAAGGCCAACTAGACTTGTAGATGTATTAGAGTTGAAACACCTTTTACTGACTAGACTATAGAAGAATGTGAGTTAGTACAAGTAAACACAAAGTGTTCAAATAGTTTCTTTTATGCACTTAAGTATGAAGATTACATGCGAGTTTGTACTTGTAAAAGTGGAAAGGACATTTATGATATGCTTTGTATTACATATGAAGGAACTAATAAAGTAAAACAATCTAGATTAAATATCTTGTTACATGATTATGAATCATTTCGCATGAAACCTAATGAATCCATTTCTAACATGTACATAAGATTCACTCAAATAGTCACTTATTTATATGCACAAGGTAGGGAACTAAAGAATGCCAAAATGGTTAATAACATTCTTCCTTGGATCATTAATTTCTTATGAGCAAGGAATGACTCAAAAGAAGATTGATGCAAGAGAACAATGAAAGGAGAAGAACATAACACTGAAAGTGGATGGCTCGGAGAGTGATCAGTCACAAATTAAGGATGAGGATGACATTGCCTTGATGATAAGGCAATTTAGGAGTTTTCTTAAAAGGAAGTAAATGAGACACCAGCAGGGGAAAAAAGGTATGCTCCATAAAAATATTAAGGTTTCTAATGATATGATTTATTATGAATGTAGGAAACCCAGACATATAAAAATGGATTGCCCTAATCTTAAATCCACTCATTGCAAGGAGAAGGTAGAGGAGGAAGTAAATGTGAAGAAGGGAAAAAAGAGATTTCAGAGGGCTTTCTAGGTAAACTCAGCTTCAAATTCGTCAAAAATAGAAAAGGAAGAAGAAGTCACTAACTTATGCTTAATGGCCGATAATCTTGTTCATTCAGATCAAGAAGAGGTATGTTACTTAACCTATAATAAATTGCTTGAAGTTTATGAAATAATTTATACTGTATATAAAAAACTCAAGAAAATACATACTAGATTGAACTTAGAATTGCAAGAGTTACAAAAAGAGCATGAAACCCTTAAAAAAGATCACATACAGATTGACAACAATCACATGAGCTTACAAGATGAATTTGATGATTTAAATAAGCAAAATTGAAAGTTTGTTAGGGATGTTAAACCCATGTGAACTAGCCCAAGGCTAACCAAGATGGGGGGGGGGGGGGGGGGTGAATTAGTATTTTTAAATTTAATCACCACAAGAAAATCGAAGTGCAGAAATTTAATGCAGAAAAGCAATAAGAAAGAACACAGATAAATTTATAGTGGTTCAGTCAACTTAACCTATGTCCACTCCCCGGAGACCCTCCTCCGGGTATTGCACTAAACTCAATGACTCTCATTTTGCTCCCACATGAAGGCAGAGAAGTCTGTACAAACCTCCTTTCCACTAACACCGGTGAGGCAAAGAACTGAACTCATTTTATTTCCTCCTGAAGCAGGCAGAGAAACCAACTCCTTTTGCTTCCTCCTAAAGAAGGAAAATGACCTTGATTAGTTTCTAAAGTAGACCTCTCTTAAACCTCCAAGGAACTAAGGACAATGATCGGAGAAAATGACTCAGATCCTTGCTTGGTGCAACCTTTATGAAACCCCTTAATAACTCCTACTCAAAAGATCCTCTCTCTCTCTCTCTCTCTCTCTCTCTCTCTCTCTCTCTTCTTTACTATCCCTCTCCTCTTGGTTCTTTTAGGTCAAGACAGCAGCAAATTATATAATCTTGAGTAAATAAGAGAACTTATATATAATTTGGATTTGCTCTTAATTGTAACAAACTGACATTATCGTCCAAGATGATTTATGGATCGTTCTGTACAATTAGTTCAAATTATTAAGTATCATCCAGAACATTGCCCTGAATACATGCCTAGATGATGGAAAAGTAAACTGATTATCACAAATAATTTCATAATCATCCCGAATGATTAATTCAAAATGATAAATATCATCCAATACATTGCCCTGATTATATGTCTAGACGATGCAAAAATAACTGATCGTCTAGGACGATTTAGGATCAACCTGGACGATTAGTGAAAAAATAAACACATCATCCAGAATATCATTTTTGTCGTCCAGGAAGAAACTGAGGTTTATTTTACTGAAGTATGGTCGAAGTTGAAAGACATGTTTGCCAGGAAGTAGTAAAAGGTTTCTTTGTTGTAGAGATAAACTAGGGTGAGGATAAAACCAAACTGAGTTGAGGCAAACAAGTTCATTACCTGAAAAGTTAATTATTCCTGGATAAGAATTCTAGAGGGTGTGATCTTGGCGGAGACAAACCTAGGGAAGGATTCTTCATTGGCTTTAGAAAGAAAGTTCTCAGATTAATTCTTAGGTGGACCCCTGGACAGAGTCTTTTAACGCTTGCTAGAACTTTCCATTAAAAAAAAATGATCTGAAGTAAGAAAGAGTTGAAAGTGAAGTGAGAGTGTGACTGTTAAGTTCAAAAGCCCGTCTATTTTTTGAAAAAATGACTGTTTGTACCAGATGAAATTTTACGTTCGTCCCGTACGAAATATATTCGTCTCGTATGAAAAACTTTCATATGGACAAATAAATGCGACCAAAATAAAATAAATTTTTGTAATGACACAACTTACGAAGCATCCTTTCGTACAGACTTTTAACCAGACTGATCGTACATACGAACACGTGTTCGTCCCGGGACGATCAGAACTTATGATCGTTTAAAGGAGATTTCACAAGGTTGCTCCGGCGAGCTTGCACCTCAGTACCATCGAATTCAAGGTTCGTCTTGAAGGAAGTCTTGGGAAGAAGAAGATCTTGTTGGTGTCAAAGGACCCAGCTCCTCTGCCGCATCGGGGAAGGTGGAAGTGATTTTGTAAGGGCTTCTCCTCCTCGCTGTGGGGGCTAAAGGAGAATCACTAAAGGTTTAGTGTAATACTCGGAGGGTGCATCCGGGGAGTGGACATTGGTGTGTTCTTTCCTTTATTATTTCTACACTTTATTGTCATATTCTTTTTTTATTATGATTAATTGCGTGGGTGAAATTGATAATCTATCTTTTTATTGTGAATGAAATTTGCTTCCGCATAAAATTATAAAAAGATATTTATTTTTGTTTAAGAAGTATTTTAATCATCCAATTCACCCCCCTCTTGGCGCATCTAGTAATTTCATATACAAGGCCAACTAGACTTGTAGATGTATTAGAGTTGAAACACCTTTTACTGACTAGACTATAGAAGAATGTGAGTTAGTACAAGTAAACACAAAGTGTTCAAATAGTTTCTTTTATGCACTTAAGTATGAAGATTACATGCGAGTTTGTACTTGTAAAAGTGGAAAGGACATTTATGATATGCTTTGTATTACATATGAAGGAACTAATAAAGTAAAACAATCTAGATTAAATATCTTGTTACATGATTATGAATCATTTCGCATGAAACCTAATGAATCCATTTCTAACATGTACATAAGATTCACTCAAATAGTCACTTATTTATATGCACAAGGTAGGGAACTAAAGAATGCCAAAATGGTTAATAACATTCTTCCTTGGATCATTAATTTCTTATGAGCAAGGAATGACTCAAAAGAAGATTGATGCAAGAGAACAATGAAAGGAGAAGAACATAACACTGAAAGTGGATGGCTCGGAGAGTGATCAGTCACAAATTAAGGATGAGGATGACATTGCCTTGATGATAAGGCAATTTAGGAGTTTTCTTAAAAGGAAGTAAATGAGACACCAGCAGGGGAAAAAAGGTATGCTCCATAAAAATATTAAGGTTTCTAATGATATGATTTATTATGAATGTAGGAAACCCAGACATATAAAAATGGATTGCCCTAATCTTAAATCCACTCATTGCAAGGAGAAGGTAGAGGAGGAAGTAAATGTGAAGAAGGGAAAAAAGAGATTTCAGAGGGCTTTCTAGGTAAACTCAGCTTCAAATTCGTCAAAAATAGAAAAGGAAGAAGAAGTCACTAACTTATGCTTAATGGCCGATAATCTTGTTCATTCAGATCAAGAAGAGGTATGTTACTTAACCTATAATAAATTGCTTGAAGTTTATGAAATAATTTATACTGTATATAAAAAACTCAAGAAAATACATACTAGATTGAACTTAGAATTGCAAGAGTTACAAAAAGAGCATGAAACCCTTAAAAAAGATCACATACAGATTGACAACAATCACATGAGCTTACAAGATGAATTTGATGATTTAAATAAGCAAAATTGAAAGTTTGTTAGGGATGTTAAACCCATGTGAACTAGCCCAAGGCTAACGGGTGAATTAGTATTTTTAAATTTAATCACCACAAGAAAATCGAAGTGCAGAAATTTAATGCAGAAAAGCAATAAGAAAGAACACAGATAAATTTATAGTGGTTCAGTCAACTTAACCTATGTCCACTCCCCGGAGACCCTCCTCCGGGTATTACACTAAACTCAATGACTCTCATTTTGCTCCCACATGAAGGCAGAGAAGTCTGTACAAACCTCCTTTCCACTAACACCGGTGAGGCAAAGAACTGAACTCATTTTATTTCCTCCTGAAGCAGGCAGAGAAACCAACTCCTTTTGCTTCCTCCTAAAGAAGGAAAATGACCTTGATTAGTTTCTAAAGTAGACCTCTCTTAAACCTCCAAGGAACTAAGGACAATGATCGGAGAAAATGACTCAGATCCTTGCTTGGTGCAACCTTTATGAAACCCCTTAATAACTCCTACTCAAAAGATCCTCTCTCTCTCTCTTTCTCTCTCTCTCTCTCTCTCTCTCTCTCTCTCTTCTTTACTATCCCTCTCCTCTTGGTTCTTTCAGGTCAAGACAGCAGCAAATTATATAATCTTGGGTAAATAAGAGAACTTATATATAATTTGGATTTGCTCTTAATTGTAACAAACTGACATTATCGTCCAAGATGATTTATGGATCGTTCTGTACAATTAGTTCAAATTATTAAGTATCATCCAGAACATTGCCCTGAATACATGCCTAGATGATGGAAAAGTAAACTGATTATCACAAATAATTTCATAATCATCCCGAATGATTAATTCAAAATGATAAATATCATCCAATACATTGCCCTGATTATATGTCTAGACGATGCAAAAATAACTGATCGTCTAGGACGATTTAGGATCAACCTGGACGATTAGTGAAAAAATAAACACATCATCCAGAATATCATTTTGGTCGTCCAGGAAGAAACTGAGGTTTATTTTACTGATCGTCCCGGACGATCCTGCGATCATCCCGGACGTTCCTGCGATCGTCTCAAACGATATGATTGTTCAATCAAATCTTAATTATTTTCCTTAATTACCACACTAATTTAGGCATAATTTTACTTCATCATCAGGATAATGTTCTGGACGATGTTTAAAAATAAAATATGCCTAAACAGATTTGGCGAATGATTCTTTCTGATTTGAGCCTATCGTCCCAGATGATTTGCTTAATTGAGACTGCCTTAACTAGGATGCCCTAATTAAGGTTTCTATTTTAAACAGATTATCCAGGATGATTTGAGATCGTCCTGGATGATATGATCAAAATTAGAAAAAACTCTAAAATAATCAAAAAATTTCCCCCGAGTGTGTGTGTGTAAGGTTGCTTAGCACAATGACCCACATTATTACAAACGACTTAAGAAAAGGTAAAAGACACTTGACATACATTACAAGCTGGCTCAGTCCTAATCTACCCAATCTTAAGCTGACTTAATTTGCAATTAACCATACGGACCTGAAACATTAATAGGCAAGGCAGTCGTAGAAGAACATAAGTGTCAGAAATAATTGCTTTCATCAAAATTATAATTTCTAAAATAAGATTTACATTAATCTCCCCCTTTTTAATAATGGAAAACAAAATAATTTAAGCAATTTAACATCGAAATTCAAATTTTAATAAAAAGCAAACTAATGGTATAAACAAACACTAAATAAAAATAGTACAATGAAACACCATAAAACACTACCATTACTCCTCCTTTTGACATCTCAAAAAGGAGGAGGAAATTATAAAAGAAAAAAAAAAGAATAGAAACTACCAAAAAAGAAACAAATTACAACACAAAAAAATAACAATAAAATATAAAAATAATATAACGAAAAAGAATAAAAAATGGCAAAAGGAACGAATACAAGTTTTTTTTATCAACGCGTGAATATGATAAATTCTCCATGTGATTGAATTAAAAACTTTATAAGAATCAATGAGTTAACATCGTCAAAATCTGAAAAATGATTGAACAACTGATCCTGTTAGCCCTAGCTCGGACTTCTTACAGGGCCAAATCACCTTTTGAAAACAAAGATCCAACTCAGAAAAATTATTTGCATAAGAAAAAAGGATCCGTTCAAAACTTAGTTCCAAAAAAATATCTTATAGAATAATATAGCAAAGTAATTAGTCACAATCACAAAAGTCAAAATCAAGCCTTTGAAAGTATCAAGTGACACATGAATTCTTTTAAGATTTAAAGGTTTAAAAAAGACAGAAGCTTTCTTTTTATGGGCTCATTTTATGTTTTTTATTAATTGATTAGCGCGATTTGCACATCTTTTTATTTTTGATACATTTTGTATAACTTTCAACTATTTTTGGAGGTCATTGAGCATATTTTCAAATTTTCTTCTTTTTGGGCTCATTTATGCCTTTATCATCCCCCCCCCCCTTTTTGCAAGCTAGATCCCTTTTGAAACTTTTAAATACTCTTAGTTGTGAGAATATCATTCAGATGTTGGAGAAGAAAAACTCAATCTCTAATATAAGGAAGAGTAAATCACTAAGCAAAATCAAATTCATTTAATAAATAGAACAACAAGATTACAAAAGCTTGAAAGTGATTTAATGACTTTGATTATTATTTATATAAGATAGATTACTGTAACAATATAGAAAAGATCTTAATCGTAAAGTCTAGTTATTAATTTGAGATAGACTTTTATTTAGTAAAGAAAATCACACCGCAAAAAAAATTTAGATGATGAGAAACAATCAATGGTGTTTCTCCTTTTAACCGATTTAGGGATGTCAAACATTGACTTCAAATTTTTAAAAATAAAAATAAAGCACAAAATATCATTTCAACAGTGATCAAAAAGAAAAAAAAAAGGTGAAAATGGCCGAAATAAAAACATGAAAAGAACAAAAAATAAACTACTAAAATTAAAGTCAACAAAAAGAAAAGAAAATAACAAACAATAGATCAAAAAATAAAATTAAAAAAATAGTAAGCATTAAGTTCATGCATTTATGTCAATCACACCCAATCTGATCCTTAAGATTCTGAAAGTGTCAAAGGCCAGTGGTTTAGTAAAGATGTCATCCAGTTAATTCTCATTTGTCACATGGTGTAACTCAATGTCTCCTTTAGTCACATGATCTCTAATGAAGTGATGTCTATATCAATATGTTTGGTCTTTAAATATTGTATATGATTCTTAGAGATGTATATGGCACTAGTGTTGTCACACATGATTGAAATTATGCATACAGGTAATCCTAAATCCATAATTTGTTGCTTCAACCAAAGAACTTGGGTCACACAACTCCCTAAAGTAATGTACTCAGCTTCAGCAATGGAAAATACAACAGATTTTTTTTCTACTGTATTAGGAGGCTAAAGAATATCCTATGAATTGGCAAGTCCTATAAGTACTCTTTCTATCCACAGTACATCCTGTAAAATCAAAATCAGAAAATCCAATAATCTCAAAAGAAGTGTTGTTCCTAGGATACCAGATTTTTAAGTTTTAGGTCCCTAAGAGATATATAAAAATTCTCTTAACAGCAGTCAGGTGGGATTCTTTAGGATCATCTTGAAATCTAGCACAGAGACAAACATTAAACACCATATCAGGTTGGTTAGCAGTCAGGTAAAGCAGTAATCCAATCATTACTTTATACTTCTTTTGATCAACAAATTTTTTATTTGGGTCTTTATCCAACTGAACACTGGAGGTCATGGGATTATTTATTGGCTTGGCTTTATCCATTTCATATTTTTCAAAATATCTTTAATGTACTTTGATTGATTTAAAAAGGTTCGATCATACAATTGTCTTATGCTAAACCTTAAAAGGTAGAATAACTCTCCCATCATACTCATCTAAAACTTCTTACTCATTATTTTAGAAAAATTATCACATAGTTTTTATTAGAAGATCCAAAACGTATATCATCAATATAGATCTGAATAATGAGTAACTCATCTCCCACTTTCCTCAAAAAAAGGGTGGTGTCTACTCTCCCCTTAATAAACTCCTTCTCTAGTAAGAATGTGCTAAGCCTCTAATACCAAGCTTTGCGTGCATATTTTAATTCATATAAGACCTTTTTTAATTTGAAAATATAATTTGGAAATTGGGAACTCTCAAAACCTGAGGGTTGCTCTACAAATACATCCTCTTTTATTACCATTTAAAAAGGCACTCTTAATATCCATTTGGAAAAGATTAAATCCCTTATAACAGGCAAAGGCTAGTAGTATACTAATGACTTCCAATCTAGCTATAGGGACAAAAGTCTCCTCAAAATCAATCTCTTCTATTTGGTTGTACCCCTTAGCCACCAATCTCGTCTTATTCCTAAACACCACACCAGAATCATTCATCTTATTCTTAAAGACCCATTTGGTTCCAACTATACTTTATCATTTTGGTCTTTCTACAAACTCCTAAACATCATTCCTAACAAATTAATTTTATTCCTCTTATATGGCTAAGATCCAAAACTCATCAAATAGGGCTTGATTGATGTTTGTGGGTTTAGTCATTGAGATAAAGGCAGAGTGGTTCACTTCCTTCCTAAGTCCATGCCTAGTTCTAACACCTTCAGAAGGGTATCATAAGATCAGTTCTTTAGGATGACTCACATAATATCTCTAATCTCTAGGCAAATTGTGTGTAGGTTCTACTCTTTTCTCCATATTTATATTTTCTACTCCTTGGGTAATCTCACATACTCCTTCAGTGTTTTGGGGCTCTACCCTCTTCTCTAAATTTTTAACTCCTTGGGAAATCTCTCTAACACCATCTTCATCCTCAACTCTAGACTCCTTAGGATCAAATTTATCAAACACTACATAAGTAGTCTCCTCTATCACCAATGTCCTCTTATTAAACACCCTGAAGGATTTCCCAACACTTGAATAGCCTAATAACACTCCTTCATCAGATTTTGGGTCAAATTTCACTAAGTGTGACTTCCCACTATTAAGAATAAAAATCTTACAGCTAAAGACATGGAGGTGGGAAATGTTGGGTGCCCTACCCTTAAGAATATCATAGGGTGTCTTATCTAGTTTGGCTCTAACATTCACCCTATTCAACATATAACAAGATGTGTTTACTGCTTCAGCTTAAAAGTATTTTGGAAGTGAATACTCAGCAAGCATGACTCTAGTGGTCTCAAATAAGATCTTGTTCTTCCTTTCAGCTACCTCGTTCTGTTGAGGGGTCCTATTAGCTAAGAAGTTTTGACTAATCCCTTTATCCTCACAAAAGTCTCCAAATCTCTCATTTTTAAACTCTCCCCCATGGTCACTATGGATGGTCAAGATCTCAAAACCTAGCTTTTTTGAATCCAAGTGAAGAAGGATCTAAATTCATCAAAAGACTCAGTCTTATGTGACAGAAAATTAATCCAAGTGAATCTTGAGAAGTCATCGATAATAAAAAAATCTATAGACTTTCCCCCCTAAGCTAACAATACTAATGGGTCCAAACAAATTGATGTGAAGGACTTTTAAAGGTCTAGAGGTGCTAATATCCTTAATAGAATGGAATGAGAATTAGACTTGCTTCCTTAGTTGGTAGGCATCACACATGTGGTCTTTAGAGAACATAAGCTTGGGGACACCTCTAACTAGATCTTTCTGGGTCACTCTTCTAAGAGTTTTCATACTGGCATGATATACACTCCAATGCCACAACCACGACTCATCAATTACAATTTTTAAGCAAAATGAAGCAGTACTTTCAATAATATTTAAGTCAAGCGAGTAAACATTATTGATCCACTTTTCCTGCAAAACAGTATTATTTTTTAAGCTGATAATGCAAGTAATTGCCAAGAATTTTATGATGAAGCCCTTATCACAAAGCTGACTGATGCTGAGCAAGTTATGTTTTAGTCTATCTGCAAGCAAAACATTTTCAATTAAAAGATTTTTGGAGTTTTCGATTATACCTATGCCCACCACTTTCCTGGTGGTATTATCTCCAAGAGTAACCTTTCCTCAAGCCCTAGCCTCCAGCAAAATGAATTAGTTTGCATCTCCAGTCATGTGTCATGAGCATCCTCTATCCAGATACCACATGCTCTCACGAGGCCTTTTGTGAGAGCACTCCTATAAAATCATTAATTATCTTAGAAAGAGGAATACAATACATGTCTGTTATGTTATGAATCATGCAATTTGGGTCTCCACATCCAACATATATTATGATGAACAGTGTAAGTGTGTGAAATATGTCCTAATATGCTACATAAAAAACATCTAACACTAGGAAAAGGGTTTATTAATCTACTCGGGTGATGATGTTTCTTTTTAAAGTTATGTGATACATGCAATGATGGCTTATCATTTTCCAAAGCGATGAGTTTTACTTTTAATGAATTATGTTCAATGACCAACTCAGAATGTTTTTTTATTTAACTCATCAAACTCATCAAGTAATGCTATGTGATTTTTATCAAAATAGAGTGATTTTTAAATATAACTTCATGCTCTTTTAATAAATTTAAAAACTCCAATTTCAAACTAGCATGTGATTTCTTTAGTTTCTTATATGATGCATAAATTTATTCATAAACTTCAAGTACTTGTTCATAGGTTAAATCACATACCTCTTCTTGATCACTCTAACTAAGTTGATCATTCCCTTTCAAGCACAAGTTTTTTATCTCCTCTTCAGCTTCAGTCTCAGAAGAGTCCAATATAGAATTCGTCCAGAATGCTTTTTGGAATTGCTTTTTATCCTTCTTGAACTTGGGTTTCTCCTCACCCTTCTCCTTACTTGGGTGATCCTTAAAGTATAGGATAATCAGCTTTAACATGTCCTAACTTTTTACATTTAAAATAAATCATATCATTAAAACTTTTAAAAATTTTGCTACTCTTACCTTTATTACACTTTTGATGGTGCATTTTCTTCTTTCTTAGAAAGATTTTGAATTGCCTAGTGATTAAGGCAACATTATCGCTTTCAGACCCGAAAGAATCAGTTCTCGTATTATTGGCCTTTAGCGCCATAGTTTTCTCCTTCTTTTTTTTACCTGCATCAAGTTGTCTTTGGTTCATCCATTGCTCATAAGTATTGAGTGATCCAAGTAAGTTATCAACAGAATAAGTACTCAAATCCTTAGATTCAATTATTATAGTAATCTTAGCATGAAAGGAAGAAGGCAAGCATCTTAAAATCTTATTAACTTTTTCATAATTCATGAGTTCTCTTCCCAAGGCATGTAGTGAGGTGACAATTTCAGTAAACTTAGTATACATTTCAAAAATTGATTTAGAAGATCTCATATGAAAAAGTTCTTAGTCATGCAATAAGATATTCAACCGAGATTGCTTAACTTCATTTGTTCATTTATAAGTAATACACAATCTATTCTAAATTTCTTTACCAGTAGCACAAGTTAAAATACGCATGTAATCTTCCAATTTCAAAGCACTGAAAAAATAGTTCAAGCATTTTGCATTATGTTGTGTTAAATTCCTATCATCAAAAGTCCATTCAGTAAAAGGAAGTTCAGTTTTAATGCCATTAATTTTACATGACGGAGGTGAATAACCCTATGTAACAAACATCTATATAAGATAGTCAATCGATTATTAAAATACAGACATGCGAGTTTTCCAAGAATCAAAAGGAATATTGTCAAATAAATGTGGTCGGATAATAGAATACCACAGTATTACGATTACCAAAGTTAGCCATGAATAAAAATTCAAAAGTTTTCAAAAACTCAATTTTATGAATCCTGCTCTGATACCACTTGAAAGTTTGTTAGGGATGTTAAGCCCTTGTGAACTAGTCTAAGGCTAACCAAAAGGGTGAATGAATTGGTATTTTTAAAATTTCTCAAATAAAAACACAATCTTAAACCAAACCAATAATCACCACAAGAAAATCAAACTGCGGAAATTTAATGTGAAAAAGCAGAAATAAAGAACATAAAAATTTATAGTGGTTCGGTCAACTTGACCTACGTCCACTCCCTGGAGCCTCTCCTCTAGGTATTGCACTAAACTCAGTGACTCTCCTTTTATTCCAAAAGAAAGGCAGAGAAGTCTATATAAATCTCCTTTCCATCGACACCGGTGAGGCAGAGAACCCAACTCCTTTTATTTCCTCCTGAAGTAGGAAGAGAACCCACTCATTTTTTTTCCTTCTAAAGCAGGCAGAGAACCTTGATCAGTTACTGAAGTAGACCTCTGTTAAACTTCCAAGGAACTAGGGATGATGATAGGAGAAGATGTTTTGGATCCTTGCTTGGAGCAACGTCTATGAAATCCCTCACAAACTCCCCTCACAAGATCCTCTCTCTCTCTCCATACTCTCACTCTTCTCTTTGCTCTCTCAGGTCAAGACAATAGCAAAAGATACAATATTGGGTAAACAAAAGGTCTTATATAGAAGAGCTTCGGATTTGCTCTTAATTGGAACAAACTAACATTATTGTCCAGGATGATCTACGGATTGTCCTGTATGATTAGTTCAAACTGTTGAGTATTGTCTAGAACATCGCCCTTAATGCATGCCTAGATGATGGAAAAGTAAACTAATTATCCCAAATGATTTCATGATCGCCTTGGATGATTAGTTCAAAATGATAAATATCATCCAACACATTACCCTGATTACATGTCTGGACGATAGAAAAATAATTGATAGTCGAGGATGATTTTGGATCATCTGGAACGATTAGTGCAAAAAGAAAACACATCGTCCAAAACATCATTCTAGTCGTCTAGGAAGAAACTAAGATTTATTTTACTGATCATCCAAAATAATCTTACTATCATCCTGGACAATATAATCATTCAATCAAACTTTAAATGCTTTTCTTAATTATCACACTTATTTAGGCATAATTATACTTCATCATCTAGGATGATGTTCTAGATGATGTCCAAAAATAAAACACACATAAATAGATCTGGCGGCTAAATCTTTCTGATTTGAGCCTATCATCCCGAATGATGCTAATATCATCAATAACAATTTGCTTAATTAAGGCTGCCTTAACCAGGATCCCCTAATTAGGATTTTTGTTTTTAACTGATCGTCTAGGACAATTTGGGATCATACCGGATAATATGATCAAAATAAAAACCTCTAAAATAGTCAAAAAAAAATTTCCTAAGTGTGTGTGTGGAAGGTTGCTTAGCACCATAACCCACATTGTTACAAATGACTCAAGAAAAGGTAAAAGACACTTAACACACATTACAAGCTGACTCAGTCCTAATCTACCTAATCTTGAGCTGACTTGATTTGTAATTGACCTTGTGAACCTAAAATATTAATAGATAAGACAGACATAGAAAAATAGAAGTGTCATAAATGTTTGTTATCATTAAAATTATAATTCCTAAAATCAGATTCATAACAAAAACTAAAATCATTCTATACTGAACTAGAAAAATAATTTAAATCTTTTAAGGATGAATATGAAAATAGAGAACACTATTTAAAATATAATATTAATGTGTTAGAAGATGCTAATTTATTTCTTAGAATTAAGGTGAAAGATCTTAAGGAAAATAGAATAACCCCTACACTTGAAGAATTTACTTAGAGTTAAGTGTTTTTCTTGTGGGATGATTGGATATATTTCACACACTTGCATATTACATAGAAAAACTCATTTAGTGTGGAGACCTAAGATGTACAAAATAAGTCATATCATACATGCATATAATTTTAATTTGCCAAGAGGAGAACCCAAACTTGTATGGGTTCCCAAGACTAATGTTTGATTATTTTGTAAAATTGCTCTCATACAAGACCTCGTGAGAGCATTTGGTATCTGGAAAGAAGTTTCTCAAAGCATATGACTAGAGACACTACATAATTCATATTGCTGGAAGCTAGGAATGGAGGCAAGATTACACTTGGAGATAATACCACTAGGAAAGTAGTTAGCACAGGTACGTTCAGAAACTTGAATAATTTTTTTATTGAGAACTTTTTACTTGTAGAAGGCTTAAAATATAATTTTGTTAGGTATTAGACAACTATGTGATAAGGGGTATAACATTAAATTTTTTCCTATGATAAATGGAAATGATGTATTACATGGAACCAAGGTAAATAATGTATATATGCTAGATTTGAACTGTATTGAAACTCATAATACTTTTTGTTTAAAAACAATTTTTGATGAATCTTGGTTATAACATAGGAGACTTTATCACGCTAACATGAAAAATCTTAGATAAATTACCCAAAAAGAACTTATTAGAGGTATACCAAAATCAGACTTTACTAAATATCACCTTTGTGATGCATATCAATTAGGAAAATAAGTGAAGTCTTCATTTCATTCAACTATGGATCTTAGAACTAGAAAACCATTATAAATAAATCATATGAATCTTTTTGGACCGATTAGCACGGTAAGTCTAGGAGGGAAGGTATATAGATTTATGGTAGTTGAGGATTTCTTGAGATTCACATGGGTTAAATTTTTATTTCATAAGAGTGAATCATTTGAGAAATTTAGAAAAATTTTGACTTAGATTCAGCGGAAATTAGGATGTGAAATTTTAAGAATTCAAAGTAATCACAGAGGTGAATTTGAAAATAAAAAAATGAGTATTTTTATAACTAAAATGGAATTGCTCATAATTTTTTTGCACCTAAAATCCATCAGCAGAATGGGGTAGTCGAAAAAAAAGAATATAAGATTAATTAAAGCCGTTAGAGCTATGTTGACAGAATATTCACTTCCTAATTATTTTTGGTCTGAAGCGGTTAGTACATCATGTTATGTTCTAAATAGGGTGAACATTAGAGAAATTAAATAAAATACATTATGAGATTCTTAAGGGGAGAACACCTAATTTATCATATTTATATATTTTTGGATTGCAAGGTGTTTATAAATAATAATGGAAAATCTCTTTTAGGAAAATTTGATCCAAAATTAGATGAAGGAATTTTCTTGGATACTCTAGTGTTAAAAAATCATATAAAATATTTAACAAAAGAACTTTGGTAGTTGAGGAGACCACACATATCATATTTGATGAATCTAAAATTTTGGAAGAGCTAAGTTTGAAAGAAGATAATTTAAAAATAACACCCAAAGGATTAAGAAGATAAACTTGGAAGAAAATTTGGAGAAAGAAAATCCTTTATCTAGAGAATTGAAATTTTCTAAAAATATCCTAAGTAATTAATTTTAGGTGAATCTAGTGAGTGTGTTAGGACTTGACGTGGACTAAGCAAAGAGGTCAACCATTCTTCCTTTATTTCAATGATAGAATCCACAAATGTTAATCAAGTACTTTCGGTTGAATTTTGGAGTTTGGCCATGTAAGAAGAATTAAATTAGTTTGTAAGGAATGATGCTTGGGAATTGATTATGAGGCCAAAAAATCAAAGTATAGTTGGAACTAAGTAGGCATTTAAGGATAAAATAAATGACTCAAGAGTTGTTGTTAAAAATAAGACTAGATTGGTGGCTAAGGGATGTAATCAAATTAAAGGAATTGATCTTGAAGAGACTTTTGCCCCTATAGCAAGACTAAGCAATTAGGGTTTTGTTAGCCTTTGCCTATTTTAAAAAATTTCAATTATTTCAAATGGATTTTAAAAGTACCTTTTTGAATGAGGTTATAGAAAAGAATGTTTATGTTGAATAACCTCCAAGTTTTAAAAGTTTTAAATTCCTTAATCATGTGTATAAATTAAAAAAGGTGTTGTATGGATTGAAACAGACACCTAAGGCTTGATACGAGAGATTAAGCAACTTTCTATTAGAGAGATCTTTTATTAAAAAAAGTGTGTATGCCACTCTCTTTTTGAAGAAATTAGAAGACGATATACTCATTGTTCAGATATACGTTGATGATATCATTTTTGGATCTACAAATAAAAATTTTTGTGGTGGTTTTTTTAAAATAATAAGTAGTGAATTTGAGATGAGCTTAATGGGAGATCTAAGTTATTTTTTTTGTTTTAGCATTAAGCAAATTGAGAAGGAAAAATTTCTTAGTCAATCAAAGTATGTTAAGGATATCCTCAAGAAGTATAAAATGGACAATACTAAACTAGTAAGTACACCAATGAGTTCCTCAATTCAGTTGGATAGGGACTCAAAGGAAAAATATGTTGTTCAAAAGAAATTTAGAAGAATTATTATATATTTGCCTTATTTGATAGCAAATAGACTAGATATTATATTTAGTATTTATTTGTGTTTTAGATTTCAATCAGATCTAAAAGAATCACATTTGATAGTAATAAAAAAGATTTTGAGATATCTTTTGAGAACTCAAAACTTAGGAATTTGGTATCATAGCTCTTCATTTGAAATAATCAGATACTCTGATTAAGATTTTGTAGGTTATAGGGTTTATAGAAAGAGTACATCTGAAACTTGTCAATTTATAGGAAACTCTTTGGTTTCTTGGTCTAGTAGAAAATAGAATTTCATAGCCTTATCTACTACTGAAGCTGAATACATTGCCTTAGAAAGTTGTGTGGCATAAGTTCTTTGGTTGAAATAATAAGTAATTAGATTAGGATTTATAATAGGTAAAATTCTAATTTATTGTGATAGCACTAGTGTCATTTGCATTTTTAAAGAATCATATTCAATATTCTAGAACCATATATATATATATATATATATATATATATATAGGGCATCATTTCATTAGGGATCATAAAGCCAAAGGAGAAATTTAATTGAATCATGTTTCAACTGAAAATTAATTTGTATATATTTTTATAAAATCACTAACCTTTGATACTTTTAGCACCATAATAATAAGGTTAGGTGTGATTGATCTTAATGCTTAGATAAAATCTACTGGAAACTTGATATATTTTTATTTGTGTTTGATTTTGTTTTTGTTTGTGTTTTTATTTTTGTTTTTATTGTGATTGTTTTTATTTTGGCTTATGTTTTGTGAGTTTTTTGGTCAAGACGTAATGTAAGGTTGGCTGACTTTGAGAAAATTTTCTAGATTTTATTTTCTTAGTATTTTTTTGTACTATACAAAATATTTTTATATTGAATGAATTTTATAGCACCTGTTTGAATATGGGAGTTAAATATGAAACCTCATTTTTTTGGGTTTAATATTGTATGATGTTGCATCGTCCGATACGATTTGTATGGTTTCATCTATACGAATGGGGACTATTTTACTAGGTAGGCTCAATTATTATTGCAGATTATCCTGGATGAATTCATTTTTGTCTGTATGATCGAGGTGTCAATTTTTATGGGGGTAGAACCTAACCGCCTTTAAAATGATCTTAATTTTTCTGATCATCCCAGAAAAACACCTATTCGTCTATACAATCATATAGTCAAAAAGCCTGTACAAAAGGATGCCTCGAAAGTAACGTTTTACAAAAAGTCATTTCATCTTTAATAGTTTTTATTCGTAAGTACGAAAAAATGTTTGTCCCGTATGATTTCAAAATCGTATGTATGATCCAAATTTTGTACAATACAATATGGTATTTTCTTTAAAAAGAAGGGTTTTGAAAATATTTTTCTTTCACTTTCATCTTCACTTCAAAACTTTTAGATCCCATGTCTAGGAAGTGGCTAGTTCTGGCAAGCGTCCTAGAGGTTCCAAAAGTTCTTTTTCTTCTACTTCTATTGATCCTGACTTCTTATCTAAGAAGTTTGAAGATGCTTTCTGCTAAAATCACCCCATCTCGATTACTAATCCAAGATGATCTTCATTTTTTAGTAATGCCACTTTTTACTTCCACACAACTATTATTCATTTTTACTCTCATATATGGATATCACAAACAAACCTTTAAATATTTCTTAGCCAATATGAGTGTAAACGGGGATCATTCTAGGATAAGTTCATTTGTTCAAAGGCGACACATAGAAATTACAAAAGTAGACTTAGGAAACTATCTTCATTTAAGAACCGAAGGGGTTAGAACTCACACCTTGACCTCTAGATTTGATTGTGATTGGATAGAGATTAACAAAGTTCTTAGTGGTATTACCTTAGTTAACCATCTATCTCAAGTCTATACTTTAAATCAAAATGCTAGAGTCATCCAGCATGTTTTAAAAACTTATATTATTTCAAAAGCTGGTGATATAGTGAATATGACTCCACTTCTGTCCACTATCACATATCTTATTATGACTGAAAAACCTATTGATGAAGCCCAGCTCATTATGGTCTACCTTCACAAACTTTCTAAGATTGGTCAACCTCATCATAAAAGGAAAAAGAATGTGGCCTTAGGACAACTAGTTGTCTATATTCTTGAAAAGAAGTATAATCTAGTTCACCCTGAACCTCCAACTGAACTCCCAATTTATTTTACTGATGCCTCTTTTTTATCTTTATTTGGGAGAAATGAGAATTCTAGTGAGGATACTGAGGGTGAAGGGGGAGCACCTGCACCTGCACTTGTACAGTGACCTTATCAGAATTACTTTAAGGAGATAGTTCAACGATTTGATCAGTCGGAGATACATTTTGATCAACATTTTAATCAAATTGAGACTCATTTGAATCAACAAGATGCAATGTATCAGGAAGTTATGAGGTGGATCTGAGGTTAGTTTGACTCAGTAAATACAAATGTAGCTATGATTAATAGCTATTTTTTAATGTTCAATCAGCCACCTCCTCCATACCAGGGCCCCTCTGAGTTTTAGATGTACTTCTTTATTGTTGTCTCTTCTAGTCTGATATATGTGATGCTTCTTTGCTTATGCTGTGATGATGTCTTTTTATGTATATGTTGTAATATTTATTTTAATGTTGTGTTGGTTTAGGTTCTGAGTTTTAAATATAATTTTATTGATATTTATGAGCTGTTTGTATCCATCATTTTAGTTGATATTAAAAAAAGTTGTAATATTTTGTGAATTTGTTGTTATTTTTATTTTTGAAATGTGAAGATGTTTATATGAAAAATCATTTTTAATTGATAAAAAATATGCTATAAATTTCTTGCATTACAAAATCAATTTTATTATAAAATCTAATTATTTAAAAATTTAAATTAATTTATAACTCAATTAAGTTAAGCATATCAATTTCATGTTCTTTTTAGGCAAACAAAAATTTGAATATTTTTATTGCAATCTTGATGTCTTATTATTTTTTGTTTCTTTTTCAATATAATTATTATTGTTATTAGAGAAATTTGATTTTAGATTATTGATTTAGGAAAGATCAAATAAAAAGGTGTATAAAATATGTATAATGAGTACAAGAATTGAAATATGCGCAATGGTTCGCAAAATGAAATTAGACACAAAGTTAGCCCAAATAGAAAAAGATGCATAAAGTGTGCAAGAAATATTTAAAAAGATGTGCAATGCCACTAATTGAAGTTGTATTGTTCTTTCCTTTATCGTTTAATCTTTAATTCCAATCAATCTAATATTCAATTATATTATATATTGAAAATTGAAATGAACTAATTTTCATTTCGTCACTTTTGCAATAATAATCCTTATCTTATTGTCTAAAATGCATCATAATTTTGATTATCTTTTCTTAGCTACGTTGTTCTTTAATTCAAAATTTTTGAATCCTTCTTTTTTATATTATGTAATTAACTTTGTTTTTGCAACTATAGTACAATCACATTCAAGATCAATTCTTATGATTTATCATATGACATCTTTTAATTTCAAATTTCTTCTTCCCTTTTTGTTGTTGTCAAAACGGGGAATAATAATATTGTTTGTATTTGTGTTTGTGTTGTGTTGCTTTGTGTTTATATTTTTAGTGTGTATGTGTTTTGTTGTGCTTTCTTGTGTTTTATTATATTTATATTTTTATTTTTGTCCTTATTTCAATTATATTTTTTTTTCCTTTGTTGTTTGAATTTATATGTTTTTGTGTTTTAAAAATAAAAAATTTGAATTAAAAATTGTGCTCTTCATGGAAATTCTCTATATTCAAAACTGTTCATATTGCATTCCATGACCCCTACTTTGAGATTTTGATGGTGATAAATAATGTCGATTGATTTACTATTAATTGAATATTTTTTTATTTTTGCTCTTGTCTATGAGTACTAACATTTCAAAGAGGTCATGAATTACTAAGGACAATAAGAAGGCTCAAGACTAGGTAGAGTAGAATTTGGAGTCTATAATCCTATAATTTTTCTTTTATTCTTATTTTTTATTTTTTTTTTAGTCTGGCCACAAATTGTATGCAAAATTGAGCAACCATACACACACATAGGGGGAGAGGGTTTTTTAAAAAATAAAGAATTTTTTTTTTTCTGTTGATTGTATTGTATGATCCACTCTGGCTCAATGGCTATATGTAAATAAATCATACTATACGATATTTGTCATATTGTATGATCTATTTCAAATTAAAAACCCTAGCTGCAAGATTAATTTAAGTAAGTTCTTAATTCATAAATTTTGAATTGATCATACTGTATGATCCTATCATATAGTATGAGTTTTTTAATACTTACTTAAATTAACCCCGCGATTAATAAATCAAATCAAGGATTAATTATTGATTGGTAATCATACTGTACGATATGGTCGTACAGTATAAGGTAACGAGGCTATTTTTATCATCTTGAACATCGTACCGGATGATCCCTTGATTTTAGCATATCATACTATACGAAGTTGATCATACCAGACGATGAATAGTGATAAGTTCTCATCATCCCAACGTTCGTCCTATACGAACGTAAGGATTTTTACATATCATACAGGATGATGTGATATCGTATTGTATGATATTATTCAAAATTATTGCCTGTTCATAAATCCGTCGTAACAGGACGAAGACTGTTTTGAACTATTCGTACTATATGATATTGGATCGTATTATATGATCATAATGGCTAAATTGAAACTTTTAGGGTTTCTTGGAGCCTGATTTAAATATCTAAATTTCTATCTTTTGAAATGAATCTGTGAGAGAGGAACGTGATTAGAGGAGGATTCCTTGAGAGAGAGCTCTTGAGAAGATTTTGGGGCTTATGAGAGGAAGGAGAAGGTAGGCTTAGTGAGGGAGAAGGAGTGTAAGGGAGATCAAACGGTTGCTCATAGCTCACTGCACGTTGCTCCTCCTGTGGCCTAAGAAGATATTATGGGAGGCTCTTTAAGGGGGAGATTCTTTTATATTTGTGTCCTTTAAGGTACTCTGCCTTCTCCAGAAGAGAAAAAAATGAGAAGGTTCACTGCTGTCACCGAGAGGGTGACATAATGCTTGGCACTCCGTCAGGCCGGGTTGGTGAACGTGAGATTTGTAAAGGCTTCTCTGCCTTGTTGTGGGGGCAAAAGAAGAATTACTATTTAGTAGTGAAATTCCTGGAGTGGAGGATTCTGGGGAGTGGACGTAGGTCAAGTGACCGAACAACTATAAATTCTTTGGTGTAATTTTTTCTTACTGCATTTTATTTATGTTTTGCATTTTATTTTTGTTAAAACATAGTAAAATTCTTTATTGAACAAGTTAAATTTTCACTACCTATTATTGAAATTGTGTTTTAAGCATTCTCTTGTGTATCAATTAGTTTTCTCATTTAAAATTTAAAAACACAAAAAATTAGAACTCCTATTTAGGATTGTTTTTTTTATTACAACAAATTTCCAATTCACCCCCTCTTATTTTTGTCCTTTGTTGTTTGTATTTATATTTGTTTGTGTTTTAAAAATTAAAAATTGTGCTCTTCATGAAAATTCTCTATATTCAAAACTGTTCATTCATTTAGGGGGAGCAAAGGAGAAATTTATGGTATAAAGGTTAACTCAAATAATAATTATTTTGACATCATAAAAAAAGGAGGAGATTCTTGAGATTGTTGCCATTTAGTTCTTCGCTTTTTTAGATTCTTTCAACATATATATTTTTTATGATTCAAAATATTATTATTTTAATTATAGTTTCTTCTAGCATGTTTTGGATATATATTATTTTTGTTGTTTGTGTGTACTAATATTGAAGATTTCAAATCAGATTATATTAGACTTTATTTTAATTAGAGAATGTACTTTTTATTTTTATTGAGTCTGAGAGAGTGTGATTATAATATAGTAACCGTGCAAACATATACTAGGGAGTGTTTAAAAGTTGTAATCTTTAAAACTAATCATACTGTATGATTTTGATTCGTACGGGATAATTTGGTCAGTTTATTTCCTCCAGCAAGCAGTTAATCAAAACTTCGGTGAAAATTTTTTTAGTATTGTTTGTACTGTACGAAGTTGGATTCGTATAGATGATGTCCAGAGTACAAAAATGTGAAAAACATTTTCATCTAGAAGAGCATGTAAAAAATTTGAACTGTTCGTCTGGGAAGATATTACATTTATATAGATGATGTCCATAGTACAAAAATGTGGGTAACATTTTTGTCCAGATAAACATATATAATTTTTGAATTATTCATCCGAGATGATCTGGACTTCGTATAGACGACGTCTAGAGTACAAAATTGTTGAGAACATTTTCGTCCAACGAATGAGAATTTTTTGATAGCTGTTCGTACAATACGATAGGTATATCATACTGTACGATATGCCTGACATAACCAATATAAATCTTTGTGTCAATTTATTTTTTTGCATTTTTATTTTCTACAACTTCAGTATTTGTGGTTGAAAATTTTACTTTTACAAAAATATAAAATTCAATTTTCTATTAAAAATCTAAGAAAATTTTAAATTACCAATTCACCCCTCTTGGTTAGCCTTAAGACAATTGTATAGGTCTAACAACCTATACATAATCAATAGGGTTTTCTTTTTCAACTGGTATCCAGGTACGATGAATCTAATGAGCTCAAAAAGGAGAAAGACAAAGAGTTGAAGACATATAGTATCCCACTCAAAGTCACTTGTATCTGTCCTACGATTAGAATTCAGGTTTGTAGTAAGTGGTGCCCGAACACTTTTAATTTTTATGAATTCTAGGTCATAATAAACAAGAAATTTGCCTATAGACATTTATTTAATTAATTTGATTTGATTGATGTGTTTAATTTAATTTGATTTTGATTAGATTTTGCCTCATTTTTTTTATTTTTTGGCGATTTGCATATCTAGTTTTATTTTAGTCTGGATTCGATTAGAGGCTCATGAGGTCACGTATAAAATTTTTGTACTTAAAATTAAAATAAATTTTTTAGGCAAATAAAGAAACTCTAATGATCTAAGAAGTAAGCTTGGGATCGCCAGAATTCTGCATAATCATATTAATTACTTCTCTTCCTTGTTAGGCACCTTCCCACCTACGGGTTTTGGCAGACCCATGGCCTTTGAGGTGTAGATCTGTAAAAGGGGATGTTGTGTAATCTCTAGGGAAAAATATTTTAAAGCCTTTTTTAGAAAACTACTACATATTTATTTTATGCATTTAATCGAATCAATCAGCATGCATTGCATTAGAAATTAATTTAAAAATGAGTCTAAAATCTTAACTGAATTTGATTCAAGCATATTCACCTTACATAAGTCAATAAACTAATTAGGATCCGCTCTAAATGTTGGCCCCAATTCTCAAAAACTTTATTAACAATATCCCTACCACTCTTTCATATTGACTAGACTCATGAATTTTAAATCGACTAGATGATTAGCTGGCTCCTCAATCCAGGCCGGGTAAGTCCATATTTTGCACTACATTAGCTAGGTTCGGGCTATTATGGTCCAGTGCCCAATTTAGGTTTGAAATCTTAAATAGATTTTGAATCATAAGACCCCAATCTCCGGGAATATAATCCCAAATCTGTAATAAGGTATTCCAACTCAAATTAAATATTCTCTCAATCTAAAATTTAAAGCCCAACACTTAGATTAGGTTGGGACACTTCTGAATTGTTTTAGAATCTCAAAGTGTCACCTACCTCTCCTCCTTTGATTTTAAAATAAGTGCTTTGATTTGATCTAGTCCCTATTGAAATTCTAAAGTTCACATCTTTTGATATCACTCCTAAAAAATCTCTAAATAGAATTTCCACCATTATTTTAATTGAGAGTATTCCTAGGGAATTCGGCCTCCTTACAATGCAATTAACTACGAGGGCATATACTCATAGGAGATTGAGGACCCAAATCAACTTTTCAAAACTCAATTAGTCACTTTTGGGAAAATTAAAATCAACGATGATCATTATTGTTACATTCAAACAATTGATAATGTGCAATATTTCTCTCTTTGGGGAGATATATCATTTGTTGACAAAGCTTTGAATATGAAATTAATAATAATTCATCTAGATTATCATAGCTAGATATTCGATCAAACTACACCTTAGCACTTTGGGGTCATATATAGTTCTTTCTTAAATTTGGCTACGACCTTAAGTATATGATTTATAATTCTAAATTTGGATCCCATTTTGAAATCTTATTTCTACCTCTCGAGGTAGTATATCTTTTCTGATGGGTCGTTCTATTTTAGAATTAAAATTCAAAGTCAATTTCAGATTACCCAAAGATGATTAAACATTTCAAAAACACTTTTAACCCCAAACAATAGCCCCAAACTTTTTAAGGCAGTGAAGAACGTCAAAAGAAAATAATGGGAACTAGTGATCGAACGTTCCCACCCCTCAAAGATAAAATGAATAAAGAATATTTATTTAAGAGGTAAAGTGTTTTCAAGTTATTTTGACGAGCATTAAAAGCAGGCTTAGAACTACCATAATGCAAGAGGCTCGAGGTGTCAAAATATATCAGTGACCCAAATTATTGCCCATTCCATCGGGTAATAAACCATCATATTGAATATTATTACATCTTCAAAGATTGGTTAGAAAGAAAGTATCGATGAGCGAAACTCATATTGTTAGACAATGTGTTAGCTCATCCCAGAAAAGAATCAACTCAAATGATCACGTCCTTTTCTATACCCCCAGTTGAAGAAAAAAAATAAAAAGAAGCCAACCTAAGAGAAGAAGTGGGAGATAACAATCTATAGGAAAACTGTGAAAATATTGAAATAACATAGAGTTTTGGGTGTGAAGTGGAAATCTCCTATGAAACTGGTGCTAGATCTAAAATGATTGTGCAAGGTACAAGCATCTACTTCCAAGAAGCACCTTGGTTAGGCTAACTCCTCAAAATTTGATAAAATGAAATCTTTGAATAGAAAAAACAAACTGAAGAAGCCCAAGGAGAAAAAGATAGCAACTCAAATGGCTATTAATAATTTGGATAAATATTACCATATTGTGAGGCGACCTATGCAGCTCACTGATTTTATGTTTGAGCTTAAAATAGATGAAGTCAGAGAAGATGATGAAGACTCCCATATGGTAGAAGTATGTCAGGTCATCTCGGTGGCGCCAAGTATGCTAATGAAATAAAAATTATGTCAATGAAGTGGATCCTGAATCTTGTATGATGGTGTCACCGATGGATTATAATTCAGAGAAGAATCTATATTTTCAAAGGAAGGTGAATCAGACCCTGACATCGCTTCATAGATGGAGTAGGTAAATCTAGGTGGTGAGTAAGAATCAATTGATGAATCTTAAGATGTAACAATAGTAGACTCTGAAGAGAATGCTCCATCAAACGAGTCTAATCCAGAGGAGATCACACAAGTATAATTAAGAAGCGGTAAGGTGCTACCACCTTCGCTACAGAAGGGAGACTCAAGTAAAGACAAGGGGAAGGATATAATTATCAATAAAGATATTATCCCTAAGGACCCACTAGAAGAAAGACACTTTAATCAAAAGGATATATTATAATATCTTATCTAATCCGAGAAAGATACCTGAATATCTCAGCATATATGATGCTCTCATAATGTCCAAAGAACTTTGAAAAAACTTTGATTCATGCTCTTAGATATCTCAAAAGACATGAGGCCTATTTTATTGAGCGCAACATGACAGAGGTTTTATAAGCCCGTATTGAGCTATTTAACACCTTAACTAAAGAGGTCATGATGCTCAGAATGGCATATCATAACTATCCTCTGTACGTTACTATAGATAGTGATATAATGATAATCAATCGAATCCTGATTGATTTGGGATCCTCCATAAATCTTATGAGCTTAAAAGCACTAAGATCACTATGCCTAAATGTGGAACACCTCATGCTAGATAAGCTGATGGTACATTACTTTATCAAAAAGAGGTAGAAGACCTTAGTATTGACGCTTTACTTCATATTTGAAGAACTTCATATATATGTCAAATTCCATATAATTGACACAAATATCTCATTTAAGGCGCTTCTAGGTCGCCTATGGTTTCATGAGTATGACATTGTCCTGTCAACACTACATCAGTGCATGTTATACCTCAAGGATGGAGAAGAATTCAAGATCTCTGGTGACATCTAGCCTTTTGTAGTCAATGAAGTAACAATATATAAATATGCCAAGTATTTCATCCCGAAGAAGCCAAACCCGTCGAGCTCTCTTAATGCCCAAGTGTCGAATCAAGAGTTCATAAAGCAACCTAAACAAGAAGGCTAGAAAAAATAGGTGGGGAGAAAAAATTAACAACCACACCAACTTTTTCCAAAATAGTTTTCACTCCTAAAGAAAGAAAACATGTGCCTCACATTGGGAGTGACACAGATGAAGATGATGTCACCCCTACCAAATCTCGGAGGGTATGCCAATCAAAGACCAAAGGGAGAAAAGAGGCTGAATATTTAAGTTTTAATTATATCTACAACTCTATATACACAAACATGGTGCATGGTGTATTTTTTAGAAGAATAGGTAAATTTTCGATCTCATATAGCATACTCGTAGTCATATGCATTACCCTACAACACTTCAAGAAAATTATTCCACAAGAGTTGCATAATGTTGAAGAGCTCATAACCCGTTATGTGCCACCACTTAAAAAGGGGACTAGGCTAGGGAGCTTATTCTATTCTGTTGGAAAGATCGAAGAAGAAGCAAATCGTGACTGGTTTTGTAGGCTCATTGATTATAAGGAGGAATTAATACCTATGTGAATTCCAAGGTATAATACTAAAAATATCCAAAGAATGTTTCAAAAGAGAGGTAATACTCGTTCTTCCAAACAACAAGTGTATTTATGTCTGAGCCTTTGGTATCAAAGAAATCCTCATTCATTACAAAGAAAGGATATTCTTGTAAGAAAATATCTCAGATTTGTCGTATAAAAATACTTGTGAAGAGAGACTTACCGAGCAATCACATGCAGAGAAATTAAATCTGAAGATAGTGGTGATGAGAAAATGTATGAAGTTGACACTCATGAGGATCAACCCGTAGAAGAAAAACCTACACCCGTAAGAGCTCGAAGATGGTGGATAGGATGCTATTATGGATGAGCTAAAAGAAGTCAACATGGGGATAGAAGAGGACTCTCGTCCAACTTTTATTATCTCCCTTTTTCCAAAAGAGCATGTTCAAGAAATAAAAGAGCATCTCTATATGATATTAGTGACTTCTTTACCTGAACATACGTCAAGATGCCAGACTTATCCCCTGATGTAGTTCATAGATTGGTTATTAAGCCAGACGCATCACCTGTCAAATAAGCTCTAAGGAGAATGAGATTAGAGATTAAAGAACATGTGATTACATAAAAGAAGAAGCTTATAGAATCATGCTTCATTCGTGAAAAACAATATGTTGAATAGGTCACTAATATCGTCCTTTTATAGAAGAAGAACGATCAAATCTGTATATATATTAATTTTTGGGATCTTAACAATGTGTGCCCAAAAGATGATTTTTTGCTCACTGTATCAAAACTCCTAGTAGATAACACATCCACCTATGACATGTTCTTATTTATGGATGAATCATCAGGCTACATATGGATCAAGATGACAACTGAAGAAGAGAGGCATACATCATTTAGAATGCTCATCGGCATATTCTGCTATACGGTCATGCCTTTTGGCCTGAAACATATTGGTGTCATCTACTAGCGGATGATGACACATTTTCAAAGAGCTAATATATCATAAGGTTAAATGCTATATAGATGACCTCATTGTTAAAATTTTAGGCCAAAAAGAACATTTAATAATATATGAATCGTATTTAAGAGGATAAAAAAATTTAAGCTGGAGATAAATCATATCAAATGCTCCTTTGGTGTCTCATTTAGAAATTTTTGGGGTATGTTGTTTTACATTGAGGCATCAAAATTGACCTCAATAAAATTAAGGTGGTTATGGAGATGCCTCCACCAAGGAACCTTCGACAGCTTCGTTTATTACAAGGACAACTGACTTTTATTCGTCGATTCATAACTAATATGTTGGGTAGGTGTTAGCCATTTTCAATGTTGATTAAGAAAAATGTCCACTTCAAATGGGATGTAGAATGTGAGGAAGCATTTGATAGTATTAAAAGATACCTATTGAATCATCTAATTATTGTAGTACCAATTTCAGGGAAGCCCCTTATCATATACACGTCAATACTAGAAGAGTCCCTCAGAGTATTATTAGCCTAACACAATGAAAAAGGAAAAGAAAATGTGCTCTACTACATCAATCGGAGGCTGATTGAAGTGAAAATGCATTATTCCCTGATTAAAAAGTATTATATGACATTAAATTTTGCTGTTAAAAAACTCCATAATTACATTCTTTCTTACTAGATTACGTTTATATCAAAGATCGATTCGTTGATATTCTTGATGATAAGACTAGCATTGATAAGTTGTTTAGCTAGGTGGGTAGTGATATTGTTGTAGTTTGATATCATGTATATGCCACAAAGGTGATAAATGGATAAGCCTTAGCAAATTTTCTTGTCGCACATTCTATCCTTGTAGACTCCTCACTCAACAATAGTTTCCTCGATGAACAAATCATGCAGGTCAAGGAAGAGGAGAAATTATAGTTTTAGGATATATATTTCTACGGGGCATCATCGATTAAATCTGCACAACCTTTAAATTTTGCAAAAGCTCGAGCTGACATCAATCTCATTTTTATATTGCATGAGGGAGGCATAATGAGATTTTCATTCAGTTTAACTGAACCCCATACCAACAATGAAGTTGAATACGAAGCTCTAATAGCAAAATTGAATATTACGATCGATGTCAAAATCCAAAATCTCTAAATCTTTAATGACTCTTAGTTTGTGATAAATCAAGTCCTAGACATCTACAAGATTTGAGAACTTGAACTGTCCCACTACCTCCAACGAGCTCTCTAGCTTTTGAAATAAGTACTAAGGTTAGGATAACTCGAGTTCCTCGAGGTTAGAATGCTAAAGCATATTATCAATTTATATTAGCCAAGGATGTTGAAAATATAGGGGACAAAGAGCCTATATTGATTGGAGTATACATTCATAGGGTCTTAGAGCCAAGAATCTTGCAATTTTCATATGCAAAGGGAATACCAGATTCAAGCCAATAAGATATAACCCCGGTTGATCCTTAGCAAATTTTCATATGCAAAGGGAACTGATATAATCAGATTGATAGATTTGCCATCACCGGTCAAACACAGCTTCATTCTGGCAGTAACCAACTACTTATCTAAGTAGAAAGAAGTGGATAAATTAAAAGAAGTCACGTTTGATCATGTGATTAACTTTTCCACCCATAATATTGTCTATAGATTTGGTGTGCCGGATCGAATAATCTCAGACAATGACATGACATTCAAGAGTGCCAAAATTTATAAGTTCATCGATCGACATAAAATCGATTGATGATATTTATAAATATATAACCCAAGAGCAAATGACTTAGCGGAGGCTTTCAATAAGCCATTGGTAAAGTTGTTCCAAAAGATCCTCATAAAGAATAAAAGAGAATGACATCCAAAGATGACAAAGGCACTGTGGGTGAATTGTATAACTTAAAATGCCAACCAAAGTCAATCTTTATTTATTAGTGTTTGAAGTTGAAGTAGTGTTACCACTGAAAATTGAACTACCATATTTACGGGTAGCTATTCAGCATGATCTCACACAAGAGAAGAATGCTCGCCTATGAATGAAAGAGCTCGATGCGCTCGACGATATTAAATTACATGCTCAACAAAACCTATAAATCTACCGAGTAAGAATGGTGAAATAATTTGATTGGATTGTGCATACTTGAGTATTTCAAGAAGGGGAATTGGTCCTACTACTGACAAGGTCAATCATCCTCCACAAAAAAAAAATTGGTGGCAAATTTGTTTCCAATTGGGATAACCCTTTTTCATCTAGAAGGTGCATCGAGGAGCTTATCAGTTGATCAATTTGGATGGTCAAAGGCTTATGCCACAAATCAACGACCAATATTAAAGAAGTATCATGCATAAAAAATTTATGTTCAATGTACTATACAATAATCAAAGTGTTATATGTATATTTGTCAATGTATGCATATTTTATATTTTGAAATTGTCTTTTATTACAAAAATGCATTTCAAAATCCCTCATAAAACTGTTGACCTCATTTTTGTATGAGGTCACCTGGACCAGTCCTGACCCCAGATCAATTTAATCTCTAGACCAATCCAAACTCTAGGATCCTCCTAGAACCCCGACCTTAGGATTTATTCTAGATCCTAGGATCAATCTAGACCCCGGACCCTAGGATCTACCTTGACCCTAGGATTCTCCCAGATCAATCTAAACCCTAGGATTCTTCTAGACTCTAAGCCTTAGGATCCATCTAGATCCTAAACTTATTCTAAACTTTAGATCTTAGGATCTACTCTAGATCCTGGAACTTCTAGACTCTAGGATTTTCCTAGACCCTAGAATCCCTTTAGGTTTTATCAATTCAAACTTCAAACCAATCCTGGCCTTAAGCTAACCCAGATCTCAATTTAAATCAAACCTCAATCAAAATCCACAGACCTGATTTTCAAAATCAATTTTTCAAAATCTCAATTAATTCTCTTTGGAAAAATTAAACCCGACGATCATTATCATCTTTTTCAGACGATCGATAATGATTGATATCTTCTTTCTTCGGACAGATATACCAATTATTATCATGGTTTTGATTAAGAAATTAATGATCTTTAATTCATATTAGCATAGTCAAACAATTGATTAAATTCCATTTTGATCCTCCGAGGTCAAATGTGATTCTCCCTTTGAGTTTGACTACGATAATCTGGATAAAATTAAAATTCTGAAATTTGAACACATTAGAGAACGATATGATCACCTCTCGAGGCGATATACTGTTCATAATGACGTGTTCAATTTTAAAATTTAAAAGTTAATATTCCCAAAGAAAATTAATACTTTTTCAAAACAACTTATATTTTTCAACCAAACAAAAACTAAGGATATTTAAAATATTTATTCGGGTCGACATCGCACCACGTGTCGAAATTCTTAAATAAATATTTAAAATCTATTTAAAACCTCCTTGCAGTACATGGGGCATTTTAAATATTTATTTTGGTCAGCATTGTACTATGTGTTGAGATCTCCAAATAAATATTTAAAATATCAAAATATAATATTTATTCTATTTTAAGGTCACCCTACAAAATATGTGACATTTTAAATATTTATTAGGGTTGTCATCGTGCTGCATGCCGAGATCCACATATAAATATTTAAAATAATCAACATGTATATTCGTTCGTACATAATGACACAATAATTTTCTCTTTAAAAATATAAGCAGGCGATTTCTCAAAAGTATGGGACATCGCATTCTACAATGCACAAAGTTTTAAAAAATTTAGAAAGAGACTTCTGTGACTACGTGCTCAACCAAGTCGAGATAGAACAGCTTGAAATCTTTCAACAACCTGAAGATTAGGTTTGAGTGGGTGAAAGAAGATGGATCCAATAAGCCCAAATATGATCGAATTGCTGTTAACTCAGTTTATTCAACATGTTATAAGAAAGGCCTATAGTAGAGTAAGTACGAAGGCTAATTTGACTCGACAAGTTCAAGTAGCTGTAGTTCACTAATTCTCTTAATTGACCAGAGAATCAAAGTTCTAATAGGAAGGTAGAGTCATGAGAAACTATCGAATGTGCCTAGGTTCTAAATATTCAACAATAAAGGATAACTCCAAATCTACTCACTTCAGTAGATACATTATTAAGAAGTGCATTTCCAATAGCTCAAGTTTAAAGTATTAATGAGTGTAAAAGATTGGAACCAACATGCCTAAATATGATCAAATCACTGGCAATTTCATTTACACAATATGCCATAATAAAGGTCGTAGTAGAGGTACTGCCATTTCAGCAACCAGAGGATAAAGATTTATCAAATTCTAGCTAGTCCAATCTGATAAACTCGAGTTAAATTGAAGTCTCCTCAACTGGTTAAGGATCAATATATAATATACATTTGGTACTATCGATTAAGTATAAAACCTGTAAATATTTCAACAAATTTGTAAAGTGTAAAGCGAGGATCGAAGGAGTTCTTCTTCAATAAGTCCACCAACGCACAAAGCAAATGACTGAATGAAATATCCTAAAGTTCACATAGAGCCTATAACTAAACTAAAAGGATTTTGTAACCATCAACAAGTTCGTTATGCAAAAAACTTTGGACCGATAACTTCTCGCCATCAGCCTATTAGAAACCTAAAGAGTTTAGTTCACCAACATTTACTCATTCATTAAGCCCACCAAAGAAATAAGCATAGGGCAGAAGGTATGCAAATTAGATAATTCTTTACCAATATCCGTCGCACAAAGTATAGGGTAGAAAGAACCAAAACCTCACAGCTCAGACCAAAACTGTGGAAAAAGTGTAATTGCTAGCTCTAACGAGTGTCTAAAGCCATGAGTACATCAACCACAGAAGTCACAAGAGCAGTAAAAGAAGAACTCATTACCAACTAAATTTATAAAATTATTTTATTTTATTGGTTGAAAATTCATATACAAGTTTGCAAATTTCATCATTTTACAAATCTATATCAGCCAAAAAAAAAAAAGTATAATGTCCTTTGTAGAAGACAAAATCTATTTCCTAAGCTATGCCTGAAGAGGAAGTCGACAACCTTGTTCTACTCCTAAAGACTACGAATGCTATGCTTTTGAGACTCGCACAAAGCAACAAAAATGTCAGTGGAAATGAAAAATGTTATACAAATATATGTAAAGGTGCAAAAAGTAAAATGTATATGAACTGAAGGTTACCATAAAAAACCTGAGGAAATAGAGTCCTACAAGCTAGTGAATCTGTAAAGCTTGAGCAAATTCTTAATGATATATGCAATTACATAATGAAAATATTATATTCATATATGATTGCAAAATTGATGAATATCGAACATATACAAAAAAAAAATGCTAGAAACTAATGTGACAGTGGTGGCAAAAGAAGAACACAAGATGACAATGCTATAAACCATCGTCAATCAACAAAGTAACACTCTAAGGACCTAAGTATGAAGTTCTCTATCACTCTCATATGGGTCCCTACTTCACTAGAGTTAATATGTCAATCGTATTATTGACTGTAAGTGCATCTAAAGATCTATAAATGTATAGATAAAGACTCTTTAAGATCTACAAAATGAAAACTTAACGTGACATCCAAATAGGCTTTCGGAGATCTGTAAAATAAAAATCCCAGCATGACATCTAAATAAGCTTTTGGAGATATTTAAATTGAAAACTATAATGTAACATCTAAAGAAAATATATGGATATCCACAAGGTTAATTATCATATAACAACTGCGGTTCATTCTAGATGCATACAATATTTATTGATGGGCATTTGTTGCACACATTCAAATGACAGCTGCCCACACAACTGGAATATTCCAAAATGCCCCACACTTGCACTATAATATGCATACACAAAAACACAAAGAAGTGCATATACAATTTTACACTTGTTTGGGCCTTAGTGAACGAAATGTATTCACACTCGTGACGTCTAGGGATGCTACGTGGGTTAATAAATGAGCTCAAGTTCGAGTCTTATTCTTCTATGTGGATAGATAGGAGTCGACACGGCTCGAGGTATCAAACAAATATACAATTATAATGTTGACCAGAGTATTCATTTTATAATTCATGTTAGGCCTTCAAGACCCATAACAAAAATAAAATTGCTTATAAAAGTATAACACCGACTCGAACCTGGTCCTCTATCGGCAAGTTGACAGAGTCGATACGGTTCAACACATAAAAGAAAATTCTCCATAAAAACTCCGATGTTGGCCGTGTTAAATGTAGATCTCAACCAGAGGGGTTAATCCACAAATATTCAAAATACCATTCAAATGGTCATAAAATGAAAAAAAAAATATATATATATATATATATTAAAATCCAAAATATTTAAAATTGAAATTAACTATCAAACCACTTAAAACAAAATCCATACACCATCCGCAACATTTTGGTGATATGGTAAGAAACTATCTAGAGAATTCACCCTCATTTTGCAAGGAATTTATGATCTAAGTTCTCGTTTCCTATAGATGCAAACCCCTATAGTTAATTACCCCTCCTGATTACAAGAGAGAACTTTAGATTAAGGCTAGTCGTCTATTATATATGTAGAAATATGTGTTATCTGACGTATAGTAGCAGCATGGGTTGGTATTTGCAAATTTTGATATTTAAAATTGGGAATTTCACAGTCTCATACTTAAAGTGAATGGTGGGGGAATGGATGATGGACCTGATCAAGATCCCATAATTACCTCATTTTTGTCCATTTATAAACCCAATCTATCTTCCCAAAATTTACCCCGAAACTTAATCCTTTAAAACTCCCCCGAAAGCACGAGGGGAAGCCGGGGCTTGAATTTTCGGAGCCCACACCCAACTTGTTAGGAGGTCCTATGTCACCCACAAATAAATATAAATCCAACACATTATACTTATTTGCATGCTTGTAAAAGAGAATTATAATACAGGATACACAACAAATATCTGCACCAAATAAGTGATCATTTAATGAGCGCTGATATATCATATATGAATTTTCAAAAAAAAAAAAAAAATGCTTACAAGTTTTATATAAAAATAACAAAGTTATAAACAGCATTACATCATATATGAATATAACAGTCAAAATTAGAACCGTAAGGCTTAAATCACTATAACAAATGCTCACTACCTATAAATGAGTTTGTAAAAGATAATTATACGGTAAGAGACGCACAGCAACAAATATTTGCACTCAAATGAAGAGAAATTATTACGTGTTTTGTTCACATCTATGAACAACCAATCGGAATATTGTCTACTGTTCAGCATCTAATAATTTGTGCTAACAAAAACACTTAACTTGTTAGGCTGAGCAACACCCAACCTTTTTCAAATCGGAGACATCGTCTTTGATACCGACATTGATCGTTTGTCCCTTCGGCAGAGCTGTCGGGTCATCACCAATGTCGAGAGCTTTTCGACTCACAACGCGATAAATCTGAGAAAGCACTTCGGTGAAAGCGATCTCGACATTCATTGATTCCAAGGCTGATGTTTCCATGAAGAAAGTGTTCTCCTTTTCAGCAAAACCTTTAGCATCTTCTGTAGAGACAGCTCTAAGATGGCGCAAATCAGCTTTGTTACCCACAAGCATGATGACAATGTTAGAGTCTGTGTGATCTCTGAGCTCTTTAAGCCATCTTTCAACATTCTCAAATGTTACATGGCGAGTTACATCATAGACAAGGAGTGCACCAACTGCTCCACGATAGTATGCACTCGTGATTGCACGGTACCTTCAAGAGAATAATAAATGAGAGAAGAAAAATATGTTGCACTCAGTTAATATAGTTAGAAATATTGTGACATTATTTTTTTTACTACTAGGATATGTTAAATCCTGAAAGCATTAAACTTGGAAAATCATTTGATAAGTTAGCTATTAAGGTTTCGTTTGGGACGACTTTTTTACTGCTTCTTAAAGCGGCTTTCTAATATAAAAATTTTAATTTTTGTACTAAAAAATCGCTTTAAAAAGCAATAAAAAAGCCGTCCCAAATGAAGCCTGCCTGGTTGAACTATTTGACAAATATTTTAAAGATTTATAGTTTAAACTGAGAGAAAAAGCACAATGAGGAGAAGTGTAAATATCTTAGATCTTACTTCCCCGAGAATTTATTAAATCCAGGATTTGGCCTAATTGGGAGGAAAATGGGATTTATGATGATATTAGGATCTATGTGGCTCAAAAAACTGCTTGATAAGATATAAATTAAATCGTGCAAGTAAACAACCCACTAATAACTCTAACGTTATATTATATGATTTATACAATAACAGATTGATATCGCTAATATAATTCTAACAGGTAAGTTGATTTCTCAAGTCCCGGGATAAAAGAGACATGTTATTCCATGAATATTAGTACAACCTGCATTGAATATATCAATATAAAGCATAATAAATTGATTCTATTTTCCTAACTTTCCCAAGAAAGTGTAAAAAATTTACCCAATTTAGGGCAAATGATACAATTAATGAGGGCAAACCAATATACTGTAAATATTACCCTTGCAACAAAGCAATATAATCTGTGCCTATACATGATTTCATTTAAAGATAAATCAGATAGCAAACACTCTAAGGGCCGAGCAAAAAGTAATACTGTTTTTTTTTTCCTTGAAACATGCTCGGTAGTTGAAAAAGTATTTTTGAACAAAAAGTTGAAGCATTACAGGTAATGAAATGAACAAAGGCTTAAGAAATGAAAAGAAAGATGGACTGCTAATGTTCTATAATCTTGTAACTATTCTAGTGTAGTATTTTGGGTATGAAATTCGCTTCCTTCATCAAACTTTAGATTAGCTATACGATGATTTAAGCATAGCTGCACACCAACTAAGAAAACCAACTTTTTTTTTTCAACAATAATCAGCATGAAACCATTTGATGTATTTGGTATGTAGTTTTGTTGTCTTCATCATTAGCATCATCCTAACTATTTCGGATTGGCTTGAATAAAGGGCGAGTTTTAAATTTATCAAAATTTTTACTTTGAATTTATTTTTCAATAAACAAAACATCTACATTTCTAAAATCTTTACAGTTGAATATTTTTATAACCAAAATCCTTCAAACCAAATAGCCCCTTGCTAAATTTCATAATTATTCAGAAAACAATAGACAGTTTTTTAAATTCAGTATTCATTGTTCTTAGGTCCCTCTTGGTGGATTAAAGATGAAAAATATTACTTTAGAAAGTAAGGATTTTGTTTTTATTTTAACGTTGAAATTGAAAACCTTATTTGAAGGAGTTTTTTGGAGGTTTGTGCAGTTTGAAATCAATATTAATGGCAAATGATAAATTTAATACACTTAATTGTTTTTGCTAACTTGATTTCTAACTTCAAGCAACCAAAGGAGCCCTTAGAAAATTTTGCAAGCCAACAAACATCAAAACTTGGCACTTTTGATGAGTTTCTTTTTCCTCAACATGAACTAGAATAAAGCACAATAAGAAATTTTAGAAAAGCAAAATAGACAGCTACAACTAGAACATGAGAGAGAAATGATAATAAAGAAAATAATTGCAAGAGATGGTTCCCTAGGAAAAGATGATAGAATTTAAAAGGTGAGAAGATGCTAATTTTTTAGGAAAAGATGATTGAATTTAAAAGGTGAGAAGATGCTAATTTTTTAGGAAAAGATGATAGAATTTAAAAGGTGAGAAGATGCTAATATTTCAAGAAAAATTGTTAGGAGGTAAATTACAAATGTATTGTTGAATAAAGCATGATGTCCATAAAACTAGCTCTATTAAGAAACTTATTATAAAAATTTTAGGAGAGAGAAATAAATTGCAAATAAATAAGAAGGCTTGAAGGAGAATTTAAAAGGTACAAATATCTTTAAGGAAAAGAAATGTCTTTCCAAAAATGGGAAAAAGTAAATATCATCAAGACATACAATAATTATAAAGCTAATAGTTTTGCAACAAGAATAAAAAGCAAACTCAAAACTATATAATATCATAAGTTAGGTATTGGAGAAGGAATATTGAAGTAGACATCAAATATATAATAACAATTAAGCTAAGGAATGGGATTTATAAAAACGTAATTACTTTAAAAGAGTAAAATGAATAAATTCAGGAAACATAGAATAACTTGGCATTGACAAGGTCAAGTTATAACTTTTGGGAAAATCTGCTATTACCGCCGAACATTCCGATCGCTAATTAGCTTTAAATAAAATGCAAAAGAAAAAAAAAAACTTTTGGGGCTCTTTGGTTGCAAGTAGTCCTAGTATAAAGTAAATCATATGCAGGACTTTGAAAAGTCTGGTATTTTGTTTAAAATAAGATAAATGGGTAGTTAAATTTCAACATATTTGAGATTCACTATCTAGTTCATTTTTAATATATCTAGTTAATTTTTAATGTATTTAAAATTTACTTGATTTAGACAAATTTCAAATACATTGCTTGTGTGAAGCACAAGTTGTTGCCCAACAACAACTGCATCTCACCGCTACATCTAGCCACTGCTCGCCATCGCACTTTGTCATCTTTGGTTTCGCCCTGCCACTTGTTACCCCTACTGTCACACGTTTCCTCTAGTTATTTCTCACTAGCCACTATACCCAACTATCAATTGCAGGTCATCGCCAACCTCTACCGGCGATCAATCGAACCCCACACATTGTCGCCACTGATATATATATATATATGGAAGAAAAATGTATTAAGATTATCATAATTATAGGAAAATCACATTTAAAGTTGATGATATGCTAAGACGGTTAATGTTGCGTACTGGAATATTCATAGCATTAAAGGGTGAGTACAATACATGAAATACCATTATTACTGTTGGCATTTTCGACGGATAAAAGTCCGCAGAAAATATCGATGGAAAAACTGGCAGTATTTTCGATAGAAACAGTCCGGCGGGTTTTCTGGAAGATATACTGCCGGAAAGTTTCTGGCAGAATACCCGTCAATTAAACTTACTGTCTTTTTTGAGCCGACAAATTAAACCGGTGGAAATTACACCGGAATGTTTCAAGCGGATTAGCCGGCGAAATATCAGCCGGCCTACTTAAACCCGTCGAATAATGTCCGACGATGTTTCTGATCAGCCGAAAAAAGCCCTATTTCCTATTCCGCCATTCTTCGCAGTTGTCTTTAAGTTATTTCTTCCATTCCCGCTGTCATTTGCTGATCCTCTTACCGTGATTTCTCTTCTGTAGTTTGCCGCCGTTTGCTGTAGTTCGCCTCCTCATTCGCCTTGGTACTACCATTTGTCGTCTCATTCGCCGCTGTTCTCCGTAAGTTTTTCACACGCCACCATTTCGGTTTGAGCATGTTTTTTCATTCCTTAGTAATTACTTCTAGTTGGATAGTTCAAGTGGAGGAATGAATCAGACTTTTTTTGTAATAGAAATATACTCCTTAAACTTTAGTGAAAATTTCATAAGATGAGTGTGTGACCTGTTTTTTCAAGCCTGTTTTTGTGTTAGAATGGTTGCCATAAAAAGAGAAGCATACAATTAAGTTAAGTGTTACAGAGATGAAGTTGATCAGGCAAATGAGTGGCTGTACTTTTAGGGATAGAATGAGAAAAGACCATATACATGAAAAGGTTAGACTAGCTCCCATGATACCTAAGATTAGCTAGAGTCACCATAGATGATTTGGTCACATAAAATATCGGACTTCTGATGACTCTGTTATGATAGTAGGTGTATAACATTTGGCCTATATTAAGAGAAAGATAGAGGTAGACGCAAAATGACTTGATTAAAAAATTAGAAATGACCTTTTTATTAGATTTAAATGAGAATTTGATTCTTAACAAAACAAAATGGAGAAAATTGATTCGACCCCTCATATTGGGATAAAGGCTTGATGTTCTTATCATTGTTGTAATAATAGTGTCTATTTGAAACTAGCATATCAATGCCATCAATATCAAGAAAAATGCATACTATACATCTATCGATTTAAAAAAAATGCAATTTGCAAATCAATCTGAATTTTATCCATATCTCTAAGTCTATCCATTTTCCTTTGTAATCCTCTGAAATTAGTTTTATCAACTCATCTAATGGTATTATTTATCCTTCATTGCACATTTTTTAATAATTAAGTGTCATGTGTATTATTGATTAATCTTATATTAATTTTTGTAGGAAAAGTATACATGACTTTGAGAAAGCTAGGTTGGGAGCAGGTGAGGGTTCCTCTAGGGGATCTGCAGATTATTCTGACTACCCAACTTGGTCGCAAGCGATAAGTGGAATACATAAAGGACGGGTTTATGGATTAGGCTCACAAGCCTACGCATACAAGGGGGCAGACCTCTGGTGGCTCCATCTTCTCAGGAGGAGCCAGGATGCTTTGCATAGCTAATAGGTGGCTACCCTTACAACAGAGTTAGATTAAGTTCGAAAAGCACAAGCTGACATGCAAATACATATGCAGATGCAGTAAAGTTAGATATTGGAGGAGTTGCAGAGAATGAAGGAGCAATTCAGTGGAGAGCAGCCAGCATTGACAGAGGATGAGAATGATGAAACAGATTCTTATCAGACTTTTTGTTATTACTGGATATTTCATTACTATGTATTTGTACATTTTATGGTCTATTTTTATTGTGTAATGAACTTAATGTTTATTTTAGAACTTTGGTAATTGCAGAATATCTTTTTGTGATCAAATATCTTATTACATATAGATTTAGTGTTTTTGTTCGAAGTTGAAATGTATGATATATGTATGTTTTGCAGGATTGCTATGTCGTAGAATATTTAAGAGGAAGAACTATTGTTTTTGTTTCTAGTATAGGTTTCCATTAGATTTTTGGTGGCTTATCCTCCTGTAACGACAATACGATGAATTGCATAAAGTTTTCGGCACAATAGCTCCACACATAGCAGTCAATGGCACAAAATTGTGCACGCCATGGCGCACGCTGTGACTCACCCACAGTGCTACAGCATGACACAACGCTAATATTTAAAATAGCGCACGTATTTGCAGAATGAGCGCGCAATAACGCATGACGCAAAATAGCACGCTATTTTATTTTAAAAAATGTAATATAATTATAAACAGTTATTAATATTTATAAGTTTTATTTATAAAATAATATAATATTTAATTTTAAAATATGATTAAAATATTTATTACATTTTATAATATCCTAAATAAACCGTAGCCATCACGGTTCATAAAGCTCTAGCCCTCACATGGTTTGTGTCTGTTGAAGGAACGAAGGCCCAACGTATGCAAAGGAACAAAGTGCGGCCTTCACACACGCGAAAGAATGGACAAACGGAGTGCTCTGATTCTGCCGCCCTCTACTTTATCTATAGTGTTATAGATATTTGAAGTGTTGGTTACTTGAAGTTATGCATGATTGCATGAATATGATTGTCTATCTGTCTTTCATTATTATTATATCTTGTATTTAAATTTAATGATATTTCATATTCATGCTTAATATTTATTATTATTATATAGTTTGCGCCATGTTCAAAATGGCGCACGCCGCGCTTGAGCTATGCACCATGACTCCAAAGGGACCTTTGTGCCGTAGTGCGCCATACTCCATTAACAAGTATGGTTCCACCGAAAATTCCGACGTCTATTCCGTTGGTGAGGTTCGCCAGTTATCTAGGAGGAAATAACTGGCAGTTTGACAGCCGGTAATTCCGGCGGCTACATTCCATCAGAAATGCTGGCAGAAATCCCATCGGAAACAACGACTTGTAACCGTCATTTATGAGACTACATTTTTTCCAAAAATCCGCCGGTAAATTCACCAGAAATAGTTCCGGCGAACTTAATTTTGACGGAAACATATTTCCAACACGTGTTTTATCGTTGACCTGTTTTCGTCAAAAATTTGCTAGAAACATCAACTTTTCGGTGGATTATGGCCACTGAAAACACGAGTTTTTCCTATAATGCTATCATATTTGAGTTGAGCAACAATTCCATAAACACTCAGATAAATAGAGAGCAACTCCAAAGAATCATGAGATCTTCACTTCTACAACATCTAACTTGATCATAGTCTTAAAATCTCTTATCTCATTTTTCCCTTATTCAGAATCAAGCCAATTACATAAATAATATGTAGTCAAAGCTTTTCTTTGCTCACTATATTCTTTCTAAATCTTATAGCTTCCTTATTATCATTACAAGCTCCAGTAAAATTCAATTTTTTTTACCCTTTAAAGTATTTTTTTTCATAATAACATTTTATACTCCATCAGCCTCATTATCATTTTACAATCTATTCATACTCTCCTAAAATATTTATGACAATACTCTTATTGTAACAAGAGAGCTTATTTCATATCAAGTTTAACTCAACCTCCTTTAGCAACCTATCTTAAAAGCTTAATAATTTCTTATCTATCAAATTCCACTTACCTCAACATAAGATAGTAATTATTTTTATATTTTCTTTATGTTCCTAAGATATAAATCCATAATTACTGCATTATCTTATGATTGCTTCACTTTTGAAAGTACTTCACAATCTTTGTGGTCTTTGTAAGAAGAATTTTCCTTTCCTTTAAAGTAAAGAAGCAATATATTTTTGATTTGGCGTCTCTCTTTTGAAACTATTCTCGTTTCTTGAAAGTATGTGTTCATTATTATAAGATTATGAATGACGCAAAATCAAGTATACCTTACCCCATGATATTTAAACCTCCGATTTTATAACTACCATGAATGCTCTCACAACCTACCTTATTGGAATCAATATGTTCATTTAAATTACCTCCAATAAATACTCATTTTCCCTTAGATATACCGAGTAGTATTTCCTCCATATCTCACCAAAATTGATTTTCAAGCTATCTTCTAACTCAAGCTACGATTAACCAGTAATTGATTTGTTATTTTCTCATTAATAATTATTATGCTAGAAATCATCTTATCATAAATTTTATTTTTCAAACTCTCCATTCAATGCTATCCCAAGCCCACCCTATAACATTTTTCGATGTCCATGGACTTTTTCTCCTTGTTATTTAATTATAACTAGGTAATATTTATTCTTTTTTTCTAATCATAGCGTCCACCAATTCTAATCTTACCATTCAAAGTTCTCATATTCGATCTGCAAATATAATCTTAGATTTAGACCAAATTAACTTTACTCATTTTCACAATAATTAGGTTAAGACGTGGTGTGTTATTTAAGGGAGAGATCCTAGCCCCCATCCTATACACACACTAATTTTCACCATAGTACGTTAAATTATGCTACAATTGTTATGTGTGGCACTCTAACAAATCATTGCCTACTTCTTACCACAATAGAGTTAAGTCATGTCATGTCGCATTTGAGTAATGCCTTAAGACTATCAAAATTTAAATTCGCATCCATTTCATTAGTTTTGACGTAAAAAAGAGCCATCAACCTAATTGCAACCCTTAATCATTCTCATCCATACTATGGGCTTGAATTATCACCATATCTCCTCCTCCTCCTAAGCTTACGCTCTGCTAGGGTTTGGGTGGTCTGTCTTTCTAGGGCGGTTCGCCCCTACTCATGAGCGATCTTCAAGTGTTTTCTTCCTTTTTCTTCCTACATTTGCTTATTTCGTTTGGTATTTTGTGGTCGTTCACAATTTTTTTCCACCTTCGACTGCCCGTTGGCCGAATGGCAGGTACTCAGCTGAACAAACTGGGGTTTCCTGATGTGAAATTATATTCTCGTTCATTTTTGGATGCTTTGTTTGGAGCATCTCCCTCAAATGTTTTTCTTGATCTCAAAAACATGACTCATTGCAGCTTACCTTCCTTGTGGATCTCGGAAGAGGAAATCTTAGCTCTAGCAGCTCCTTTTGAATTTGCTTTAGTTGGTAAGTTGTCAGCTCGTAGGCCAGCCATTGATTCAATTAGAAAGTTTTTTTTCAACCTTAAACTCATAGGGGACTTATCTGTTACCCTCTTAAATCCCAAGCATGTTTTGATTAAATTGATTAACGACTTGGATTACAGTCACATTTTCTTCTCATCGATCGTATTTCGTGAGCAAGTGCTTCATAAAACTTACCAAATGGTCGCCTTTCTTAATGTTGATGTGGAATCTCCGGTTATCCAATATTCTTCCTTAATCTCCATCCTCACCTGTTTTATCCTCGTATTCTTCACAGATTGGACTATTTATTTGGTGAACCTCGAAAGATTGACAACGCCACCTCCGGTGAGTCGAGGCCCTTTTTTTGTCTGTGTTGGTTGAGCTTGATGTCACAAAACGTTACCCTAACCATATTTGTCTTGGTCCTGATAAATTTAGATACAAACAAGTTGAAATGGAGGATTTTCCTTCATTTTGTGATCAGTGCAAACATTGGGGCATTCGAAATTGGATTGTCACAAACTTCACTCCCATTTAGTTGATAACCTTGGTTGCACTACGACTGTTAACTCTTTGCACCCTCATGTTGTTGCTGGTATTGCCGGTTCTGAACCACCACACACATTCACTATCAAGGAGTGTAATAATGTGTTTAAAATTGGCTCCATCATTGATGCTTCCCCTCTCATTACTGTACCCTTTGTTGGAAATACTGACTTATATAATCCCCATTCTCATGATTTATTTCCTTTCATTGGTACTCATGGAGTTGCTTTAAACATGGTCCCTGAGGCTATTGTTGATAACCATAATATTTCTAATGCTATTTATCCTTCTTATATTGATGTTTCTAATATGGAGCCTAAGAATTTAAATGATGGAGATGCTGGCAATATTGGTGTAGGGGAGGAAACTGATGTACAAGGGGATAATATGAATAACATTGATTTTCTTCTGGTGTTGTTGACAATGTGGATGTTCGTTTGGCTGTGCCGGTTCATAATGCTGTTGTGGTTTTAGATAGTGATTGTATCCCCTACAGTCCGCCTCCCGATGTTGTTCAACAATTTGTGCAAACTCCTATAGATGTGAGACTCTGTGAATTTAATCAGGTTGATTTAAATGATAATTCTTTGGATGTTGTTAATGTTCCTACTCTATCTCCTTTGGGTTCTATGAATGAATGATGAAGTGTTGCTTATAGATATACCCATTTCCCTTGTTTCTTCTGATGCTTTGATAGCACATTTGTCCTTCAAATCAAAGGATAATGGTGTGGTTCAATCTGATTAGTTAGCTGATTGTGATTCATCAGCTAATGGGAAAGTTGGGGAGAAAATTCATGTGCAAGGGGATGATTCTATGGAAATATATGACTCAAATGTTGTTCAAATCATTGAGGAAGGCTTTTACAAGAATGCTGGTTAACATAGACAGAGAAAATCCAAAAAGAAATAACTTCTTTTTGGATCCTTCTTTCCTTGCTATGTTGTGCTGGTTCTTTAGGTTGGGTCCTTGTTTCTCTTTAGGTTGGTTGTACTGGTTTTGTGTTTGACTATTGGGGTTGGGCTGGTTTGTGCATCCTGAGGCTAGGCTGGATCTGTGGGTCTAGGTTGGTTTGTGCCTCCTACTTTGTTTGGTACTTCTACATGTTTTTTGCTGGTTGAGGGTTTGGTCTTGGGGGAGACTAGTTTAAGTTTTGTGGTCTTTCTGTTTCTTGGCAGTTCTAGCTTTGGCCAATTTATCTCTCATTCTGGGTTGTGCTCCTGGTCTGTTTTTGGGTTTGTTAGTTTTCTCCCTTGCAGGTTTATGGTTGGTGATTCATGTGGCTTCAAGTCAGGTGGTTGAACTCCTTCCTGTTGCGTCCTTGTGCCTTCTTGTATCATTTTACTGGACTGCCTGTTCGGCTTTGCTAGTTATAGGTGGTTTTGATTGTTTTTGTTGGCTCTATTTTCTTTTGTTTACTTATTGTAATAGGTTGAACCAATGGCTTGTAGGTTTTTCTTCAAATGTTGTATTTTTAGAGAACCTATGATTCTTTAATTAAGGACTTATAATTTTCTTTTTAATTTAACACATAGGCCCTTATGTGGGTAAAAAAAAAATCCATATAATGGGTTAACATTATGATCTATGAAGCTCTCGAGAAAAAATTATAGCATTAACTTTCAAAGGATAAATTTACAAATATGAATCTAAGAGGAACTGAATTGCAAAAATTGCAACTATAAATTTGAATTAAGAGGGAGTGGCCATAAATTTGAATTAAGGGGGCGGATGATTAGCCATAACTAGAATTAATGTTAGAATATTTAGCATAAAATTTTCAACATTCTTGCATTTAGTAGAATTGATGATATATACAAACATATGTATACAAACACACACACACATATATATATATATATATATATATATATGATCAGCAACATCTCTCTGTGCTCTGCTCTGAGGCGATTTCTGGGCAATTTTAGGGTTCTTCTGTTTGCGGTGGATTCTAGCCCTCTTGGCTTGGATTTTTCACTTGTTCCGATTGTTCTCAGTTGTTTTTATCTCTTGTTTCCTTTTCGTGCGCTGATTTTGAGTTTTCTTTGTTTTTTTCGTGCTAGGCGATGACGACGGAGTCTTCATCGAACCCGAACTCTTTCTCTCTTTTTGAGGGGAAAACATGATCTTTCAAAGATGTTCTCGCGGGCTCTTCCTCTTCGTCTCCAAAACTTAATTTTGTTCATTCGTCTTTTAAGGGCTGTCCGACACTTCTTTTTGAGGATTCGGTGGTTGAACAGTTAGCCGCTCCTTATGCTTTAACTTTGGTTGGTAAATTTATGTTGAGAAGGTCGAATCTTGATGTTATACATAAGTTTTTTGTTAATCTAAAGCTCTCTAGATCGTTTCACGTTGGTTTACTTGATCAAAGACATGTTGCTATCCAACTTGCTAATGATCTTGACTATAGTCGCATATTTGCTAGAAGGTCGTATTATATTCAGGCGTGTCAAATGCGTTTACTGAAATGGACTCCGGATTTTGACGTTAGGGAGGAATCTCCTATTGCTCCGGTTTGGATTTCGTTTCCTAATTTGAGATTGCATTTTTTTAACCATCAAATTCTTCTTGGGATGGCTTCTGTCTTCGGGCGTCCTCTACAAACTGACCAAGCTACAGCTTCGGTGTCGAGGCCATTTGTTGCTAGGTTGTTGGTTGAATTGAATGTTTCTAAGAAACATCTTAGTGAAATATGGATTGGGTCCGAAGTCAAGGGTTATTTTCAAAAAGTTGAGTTTGAGAATTTACCTATATTTTGTTCTTTTTATAAAATGCATGGGCATGCTATGAACGATTATTTTCGGAAACACCCTCACCTTCGTACTGCTAAGAATTCTTTGAAACAAACAAATGGGGTGGAGGATCATGAAGCTACTTATCTTATTCCGGTTCCTTTGTTGGATATTACCTCTAATCCCTCTCAACAGAATGAGGAACCGTTGGTGGGTACTGAGATGGAACCTCTTCCACCTGTTGCCAATGTTGTTTCCAATGCTGTCATTTTGACTCATGAGCAGGGAGTTGCTTTTAACACTTTAAATATCCCTACTATTGATTGTGAGAAGAATGTGGCCCATACTTTGCCTACTTTTGAAAATCAAAAGTATGTTAATGATGGACATCTCTCTTGCATTATTAATCACAATGTGTCTGATTCCAATGATATTATGATTTCTAATCATTTAAATCTACAGGACTGTGTGAAGGGAGCTAATGATGACACTCAATTGGTCGTCATAGAAGGTGACAAGAATGATATGCCCTAAGAAGAAGGTGAATTTGTTTCTATGATTGTTGTCTGCTTTCTAAATGCTTTAAAGATCCTATTATGAGGGCTACTGATAATTTAGAGGATGATGTTATGTTTATGGAGGACGAATGTCCTACTACCCTAAGCGATCAGCATAATGATAGTAAGACTCCTTCAACTTCCAATTATAATAGCGATGCTTTTACTGATACTGAGGATATGCATATTGCTGCTAAATGTTTTGCTATGGATGATAATGATACTAGTTTTATTAAAGTTCATAGTAAAAGAGGGAGGAAGCCAAAACATATTTCTTTGCAACCTCCTAGAAACACTCGCTCGAATACTCACATTAAGCTTTTCTTTATGTTTAGTATAGTTATTTGGAATGTGAGGGGCATTGGTTGCCCGTCTTCTAGAATTCGTGTTAAGAATTTATATCATGTGCATAATATTTCTATTCTTATCCTGCTTGAGCCTCTTATTTCTGCTTCTAGGTTGTTAAACACATCTCAATTTTTGGGTTTTAACTATGCTATTTTGAATATGACTAACAAAATTTGGGTCTTTTGGAAAAATCCGGTTAAAATTGATGTTATTGGTGATTTTACTCAAGTCTTGCATTGTAAAGCACACCATCTAAAACATTGTATAAGATCCCTCGGCATAATTTTCAAAGCAAGTTGACGACTTTTTCTCTTTATCTCTACTCTTGCGTAAGCCATGCTTAGCTACATTATCCCTAATTTTTTCTATAAAAAACTTAAATCATTGGCTTAGTAAATTTTACTACTTTTACATATCTTTTGCATCTCAATTCCGAATCATCTTTGGAATTAGAGCACTAGTTCCAACTTATAAGATAGATTTTCAAAGTTAGGATTGGAAAGGATTCTCTTAGTAAATTTATGAAGCCTAAGATCTACAACAATTAATGAGATTACATATAATTGAAGAGGTTTTCTTCAGTCTAGAAGAATAGATGGTCAATCAGATGATTATAATGATGGCTATCAATCCTGTCATTGATACTCTTAGTACTAAGATGACACCACAAGCATTAACATCTACTCCATTGCTAGTTATTTAGAAAGGAGACATTAGCAACTTGCAAAGGAGAATCCATCAAGAATGAGAGAAGCAAAGACTAGTAAAAAAGGATAGAAGATCTTCCCTTTAAAGTAGAAGCAACTTTTAAAGTAAATCTACATCTGTCCATGTTATTATCTCTCATGATAATTTTCCTTCAACTCAATGGGTTTCACCAAAATCACCAAATACGAATGATATAAAATGTCTTTCTGGAGTTTTTATGGGAATTAGTGACACCTGAGCATATTTACTTCTAGTACAACAGTGCGGATGAGTATTCAAGCAACTTATGCACTGAAAACAATACTAAAATCCAAATACACTGATATTCAACTATCCAGCTCTTAAGATGTCCTATGTTAAAAAATAGAGAGAAATATTTGATTGATAATAAAGAAAGGAATACAAGATGTGTATTGCATAAGAAAATCATTAACTTCTTTCTATTTTCTCTTGTATAATCCTTGTCACAGATATTAAAGGTGTTTCAATATTGATGAAGATTGAACCATTATAAACTTTTATATCAATGGTAACATCTAGTAGAAAAAACTATGACAACTAATATCCATGATTTCAATGTAGATGATTATTTAATCCATGCTTGTGGTGAAATCCAGGATGATATTAACAGGAATGACTTATTGTGCCGAATGACACATCCACCCTAGTTATTATGAAGTGTAAAAAAATTGTTTCAAAAAATCCATTTAGGTCTGTAACAACCTATTAATATGTAGTTTGAGCCAACAAATTTATTTGTATATTCATCTTGGAGCATAAGATTATGGCTGATTTCATCAAAACACTCAGAAGACAAAGCAATTTACATCGGGATAAGGCCAACAATGTTATAGTGAGATAGGAATTGACCAAGATATATGCGTACTCTGAACCAAATTTGTGCTCCAGCTCAGCTTACAGGATCACAAATTTTATGTGCCAAAAAATCCATTTAGCTTGTTGGCCTTAAACCGATGTAAATTGCTAAAATCCAAATTTGTGCTCCAGAAATTTGTGATCCATTTATGTAGTGGTCAAATTTGGGCTTCTGGAGCACACTTTTTAAAAGAAAAATATTCACAATACACATAGCCCTTGTTCTTTTGATTTTAGTATTGTTACAGACCTAACTGGAATTGACCAAGATATAGGAAAAGTAGCATTATAAGAGATGATGAGGCCAAATGTGAATATTCTTCTTTTAAAAAGTAGGACAACAACTTTCTTACAGCTATCACAAATTTTATTCTTAAAAACAACTTCCCATCATAAAATTTTCTAAACAATAACAAGAGAGTAGTAGTCAAACAAATATGTGTTAATGATATGAAAAGCAAAGAAATGAGATATTTCCCCTAAATACACTCTTAATTGATACAGACTTTCAAAATTATTATCAGAATCCTAGATTTAAATCCATTCTGCATCAAATTTGTGCTCCAGCTCAGCTTACAGGATCAGAATCCAAGATTTAAATCCATTCTGCATCAAATTTGTGTTCCAGCTCAGCTTACAGGATCGGAGGTCAAGCAATTAAAATCCTAGAAAATAAAAGAAAAAGGCTTGCAAAAGAGAGAAACAGGCCCCCAAGGAGCCACTCCATATCATCCATCCAATTGCAGAAACAGGCATAAATGTTCTCGATTTCAAACCAAATCAACAGCCAAATACAGGCTAAAATGGCAAAACTCAGCCATCTACCAGCTCCGCGCAAGGAAAACTGACCCTTCGAGGAGGCCCCAATATAATTTCGGTGTCCAAAACATAGGAAGAGTTCAAACGATGGGGTTGGTTTTAATCCGATCTAATTAACCCCAGAACCCAACACACAGTACTGAAAAACATAGAATTAAAAACACACACACACACACAGACACAAAATATTAAAAAACGAACAAAAATTATTAGCTAAAGAAGATGTTTCCATTGAAGATATATGAATGGATCGAACGATCATACCTTTCCTGACCAGCAGTGTCCCAAATCTGAGCCTTGACGACCTTCTCATCGACGCGGATGCTCCTCGTAGCGAACTCCACGCCAATGGTCGATTTCGACTCGAGGCTGAACTCGTTCCGCGTAAACCTAGAGAGGAGATTAGATTTACCTACTCCGGAGTCCCCAATCAACACCACCTTGAACAAGTAATCATAGTCTTCGTCGGACCTGTACGCCATAACTCCAAATTCCGCAACGTCTCCTTCGTCCGCCTCCGCCGCTTCTATTCAGCAAATGAATCGGTTATCTGGTTCGAACCTCCTCCCGCATCACCGTCGAGACTGCGAAGAACAGAGGGAAGAGCGAGAATTTGGAGCTCGAAGGAGAAACCGAAATTCTAAATTCGAAACAGAAACCTGTTACGGTGTTCTTACGGGTTAAATGGTGTAGCCACTTCCGGTCGCAACACGCAATGACCTAATGAGTACCGTTGACACGAGAGACTTGTCTTGCATGGGTTAGTCGGACAAATGCCAACCGTCTGATGAACTACAGCACGAATCGTACTGGTCGTTGTAGAGGTTAGTAAAGAGCGGCGGCGGTGACTGATACGACGCGGCTGCCGTTGGCGAAATTGCTCTTCTAGACGTTTGAAACTGCCTGAAAAACCCCGGATAAAAATGCACCTAAAAATTATTAAATTCATGTAAAAATTAATACCGTATATTAAAATTTTGTACTGCATTAATTTAAAAAATAAATAATTTTTGTATTCAATGTTTTTTCCATATTAAGTTAATTGTAACTAATATATTTTCTTATATTTTTGTCCAAACATTTGCCTAATGAATATTGAAGTTATGTTAATATATGATTATTGATGTTATGCTTAACATATATTGCTTAATGATATTGGAATTATGTTTCATATTTGTGGCCCAATGAAGACTATTGTTATGTTAAACATGAATTGTAGTAACCGATATGAAGGTTCTTGATGGAAAAACAAGTATAAAATCATGTTTTAGTCTATAGGCTCCTTTCCCTCTCTCTTTTTTTTTTTTCTTATACTATTACATTAGAGATGTAAAAGAGAAGCATAAAGTAAAGCGTTACAAGGATGAGAAGGCTCACATGGATGAGTGGCTTCACTCTTAAAGATAAAATGTGAAATGTGTATGTACATGAAAGGGTTGGCGTAGCATTGAATACAAAAATTATTTATTTTTTAATAATCTAGTTAGGAAAGCAGATGAATTGAATTTGGCCTATGTTAAGATAGGTAGAGGTAGGCCTAAAAAGACTTGGCTAAAAAAATATTAAAAATGATATTTTTTTTATTAAATTAAAATGAGAATTAGACTCCTAATAAGACACAAAAAAATAGAATTCATGTTATAATAATCCGAATTTTAACCCAGTAAATAGTTTTTTTCAAGAGTCATTATAAGTCGAAATTATAAATTGTCTTCGTCATAATATAGATACAATAGTGATTTAATTACACCAATTTGTTCATAAATTTTGGGCATTGGTGAAAATCTTTACGAAATTGAAACATGTGAAAGTTCGAGAAGGTTGTTAAACCTCATAGAACTAGTGACTTATAGAACTGGTGGGTTGTTAATTAAACCAAGGGGGTGGGTTTGAATTAATAATTTTAAAAAACCCCTACACATGAATACTTTTTTTTTTTAGCCACAAAATAACATAAACAACTTAATTCAGATAGATTACTCAAAATAATATGGGTAAGAAATTTATTAAAAATTTATATGACAAAAGAATTTTTTTTAACACATACAAATATTCTTGTAGCAAAAAAGTTTAAACACGATGCGTTTGATTGATAAGATTGAAACAAATAAACTCAACTTGCAAATAAAGAAAATTCTATGAAAATAAAAATACAAAAAATAGAAAAAGCCCACCAAAAATTTTATAGTGATTTGGTCAACCTTGACCTACGCCCACTTCCCTGTGTCCTCCGCTCTTGGTATTGCACTAGCACTAAGTGACTCTATTTTTTGGTCCCATAGCAAGGCGGAGAAGCCCTTACAGACTCACTTTCACCAAATCTAATGTGGCGAAGTGGTGGAAGCTATATCACCTTCCCTGTGATGGTAGCGGACCTTGAATCAATTTTCTCCCTCTTGGAGATGGTAGAAAACCCAAAGCTTTTCTCCCTCCTGGAGAAGGAAGCATACCTCCAATCTTTTTCTCCCTCTTGGAGAAGCTAGAGTACCTCCAATCTTTTTCTCCTTCCCGGTGAAGGAAGAGTACCTCGAGCACTTGACTTCGAAGCCTCTCCCCTAAGAGACCCTTTAAGAACTCACAAAGACCACAGTAGGACCAAGCGTGTAGCTAGCTAGTTGTAACTGTGTGATTCCCTCACACTCCTCCCTTATGCTCAACCTCTCCTTCTCCTTCTTCTCAACCCATAGAGGGGCATATTAGTTAATTAAAAATGAGATTACAAGGTCCTTAAAAGGGCTCTTCAGCTCACTAATGCTCAAACAAGCTATAAAACAAATAAAAAAGAAACCTGAGAGCCAATGGTCCGCTCTACTCCAAACACAAAATTACCTAGTAACAATCTAGGGTGACTAGGAGCCCGCACCCAAAAAAGAAAGATGCAATCATAAGCATTCAGCATAATCTTCCTACAAAAATTGATGCCTAAAGCTTCATTAGAAAACACCTATTCAACAAAAAAAGATATAAAAATAGGTAATAGAGCATCATATGACATCTAAATAAAATAATAACATAACCAGATTAAAAGCTAAGTCAGCAACATAATTATAATAAGAAATAACAAACTAAATCAAACTCCATATGATATTGAGATAAACATTAACCCCATAATAAAATTAGAATTATTAAATCCCATATAGCCAAGGTCAATTAAAAATAAATTGGGATACACAATAAAAGCAAGAAAAACACAAGAAATTGGGTAGCTCATAATTAAACCTGAGAAAAACCAACATCATCATATCACAGATAAAAATCATTTCTCAATGTCACCCACAACATATAAATCCTATGCAGATCAACAACACAAAACCAAAATCAAAACTCGAGAAAACTAAGATGAAGATCAACATCTAAGCTCTGGAATGTAGTATCTGTGCAACCTTCATGAAAAAACCCTAAATGCCACTCAAATTTGATCCCTAACCCATTGAAATATAAGACATAGCATAAGAGGTAAGGATCATGGTAAAACTATAATAGTTATACCCTCCCCAGAAGCTCCAGTGTAAGCAATCATTAATCCTAAGGATATAACATAAATTCAAAAAGCTAAAGCACCTTAACAGAGATTGTTCAACATTGAAACCATGCCATAATTAACAACACACCAAAGACAACAAACCCAACTAACCCTCGAACAAACACCACCAGTAATGAATTACCACAAGCCATAAAAAGAATACTAGAAATAACAAACACAGATGACCCGAGTGCAAATACAACCCCATATGAATAACCATAAGCCAAGAAAAAATATCCATATATCTCCCCTCAAGGAAAAATATGAGTAGCATATAAGAATTAAATTAGAAAATAAATTAGTATAATCATAGATTAAATGTAGCCAACCATCGCAGTTAAAATTAAAAAACAACGGGTTGAATAATAGGGGATAATCATAAAAAAATAACAGTTGAACCGATTGGGAATCAATTATAGCATAAAAAATCCCACCATTATTTTCAAAATACAGCCAAACTAGGATATCCAACATACCCAAAACAACACAACAAAGAAGGTTCATTAAGCAATGAAATATTATATAAATATTAGCCTAAAGGAACCACGAACATACAACCCAAACAATAGAAAACCGACTGGGCAACTCAAAAGGCTTCAACATAGTAGAAATGCAATTGAAGCAAAAAAAATTCCATGACCCAAGCTCCCAGAAAAACTAATATACCATAATAAAATCCAATAACATAGCCATCACAAATAAATAGGCATAGCAAAAGGTTCAAATATACTAGTGACAAAATGAGAAATCACCTAAAACTAAAACTAGAGAACACCACAAAGAGATTAGCAATAACATCAAATGTCAAGTCCAACACAAATAACAATTCCATATGCACCAACACAGTCTTCATTAAATAACAACAATACAAAGAATAACCATCCATGATAATTAATAATCAAGGATAAAATTCAACAACATAAACCAGGAAACAATAAAGACAACAAAAAAAACCACATTTATGAGAAGAAATAGACATCCAACAAGAACATAAACAAATAATAGCTAGGTGAGATGAATATATGGAAGGCTAGAACGGTCCAGCCTAATGAAAACTTTGCACAAGCCAGGTAAAGAATGCTCAATATTCTCAGTAAAATCATGTAAATTACAATCCAATCTAGCTAAACAATTTGCAACAACATTTCCTTCACATAAAATATGAGCAATGGATAAGGAAATGAGAAATATCCAATATTTAATATCACTAAGCATATAAAAGTTTGATGTATTAGAGATAACATTACCCTCAATATAATGAATTAGAACCATACAATGAACTTTGATCCATAAGGTAGTGACTTCAAACATTGCTTAAGTATTAGGTTTCAAGAAATTCTAAAAATTCAAGTTGGCCATCTTTGTTCATATAGTATGATCGAAATTTGTATAGTATGATAAGTTCAAAAAACTAGACCCATATAGTATGATGCAAACAATTGTTCATATGAACTCTTCAACTTTTTGATCACATCATATAGTACAATCATAAGATCATCTAATACAATCTCTTACTTTCTCTCTATTGGTACATGACAATTCCTGCGACAATTGAAAATCATCTTTATCAATCTTCCTATATTGCTCTCATCATATAGTACAGTTAGTTTATTTTTAGTCATTCATCCTGTACGATGTGAACATTGTATAATACAATTATGCCAAAAATTATGATTTTTGTTTGGTATAATCTTTGGGATGACCAAATTTCATCTTTATTAATCATACAGTATGATTGACTATCATTAATTAAATCATTATTTGATTGACTAATTATGGGAGTAAATTTAGGTAAGATTTAAAATTTTTATATAGTACGAATCACATTATATAGTACGATTAGTTAAAAATTCAAATTTTGAATATCTTAATTTATCATAGGGTTAGGGTTTTTCGATTATAATGAATCATATTGTATGATCTTAATCATACTGTATGATTAGTTCACAAAAATTAATTATTCAATTAGCCATTAAACCCATTCTCTATATAACTAATCATATAGTATGATTGTAAGTCGTACAATATGATTAATACAAAAATTTCAACTTTAAAATTTTCTTACTCCCTTGTTTGGGTTTGCACTGTCACCTAATAGCATACATTGTTATTTTTCTATACTCAAGAAATAGAAAATAAAAAAAGATAAAAGTACATGCTTTTTTACTTGACATCCTATTCTACCCAATCTGGAGTATTTAGTAACCTTTAGTAGTGCATATTTTACTTGCAATGTTAGTGTTCAGAGACAAAAATAATATACAAAATATCTACTGAGAAAAATAATAATTTAATCAATAATATTTGTCTTCATCAAAATCACAGACTAGGAATCTTAGATTACAACATGTTGGTACAAGTGAGGATTTTGGAACCATGAGGTATTTATTTTGCAAATCAATTTCATTAATTTTTTTTTAAATATGTGTAATTTTATAAATTTTTTTTAATAATTTTTTAAATCCAAAAAAATTTATATAAATTTTATACTAAAAATTAAATAAATTATATAATTATATTAATATTTTATTATAAATATCTAAAATCTGTTAACAAAACCCATTATAATCCTTTTTAATAACTTCATTCGACTAACATAGAAGTAAATAGAGAATTTAAGAGAAAATTTAATAAGAGAATAAAAGAAATCTTAGATTTGGAGGTTTTAAAGCGATTTTTGTTAGTTGACCCCATTGGGAGATTTGCTCATCTCATTGTAATGAATCATTATTCGATTTATGATTTCAATAATTTAGTATTTTTGGTATTTTTTCAATCAAATTTATATCTTCATTTTAAAAAAATGATGATAATTTTATTTTGATAAAACTTTCACTATGTAACTCTTTATATATTATACAAATTGAGATTATAAATATTTTGAGTATTTACTTAAGATTTTTCACTAGATAATCTTAAAAATGTAGCAATTTTTAACAATTCAAAATTTTATTTTGACTTCTAAAAATAACACTTTAGTTAAATTAAAGTTTCAAAATGTTGTTATATGCTGTGGGCTCCAAAAATTCGACCCCGGCCTCCCCGCCACGCGACTGTTTACTTTTTTATTCGGCGAGAGAGTTTTAACTGATAAGTTCTGAGGTAAATTTTGGAAGACAGATGAGTTTGTAGATAAGACACTACCCAGAGATTTCGCCCTCATTTTTCGAGGACTTTATGATCTGAGTTATGGTTTCCTATAGGTGCAACCCTTCTCGACAACGAGAGAGAACTTTTGATTAAGACTAATCATCAATCAGATACGTAGATAATACGTGTTACATGGCATATAGTATCAGCATTGGGTATTGGCATTTGGGAATTTGAAGAATTTAGGGGATTTGATATTTAAAATAGAAATTGCACCATCTTGCACTTAAAGCGGATGGTGGTGGAATTGATGATAGACTTGATCAAGATCCCATGGTTCCGTCGTCCCGGCCATTATGGTCCCTGGTCTACTTAGTTAGAGGAGGTAGTCGACCCAACCTGACAGAAGGATCCTTATCGGCAGCCATGGGTTGCTTCGTCCAAGGGGACCTTATAGACTTGGGTTGGATGTTTGCCTAAGGGGATAAATTCAAATCCACCTTAGCTAACAGAGGGCTTTGTGCCCTATCAATAATATCATATTGATTCATATCTCAAAGATTTGATGCCACTAAGGAGCGTATTCGATCTGGCCATAACCGGTATTTCTTAGTGCCATTTAGCAGCAAAACCACTCGGTTCAGAGGGCCCAGGGTTGTCATAACCGTTTATCTTGCGATGCCATTTGGCGGAAAAACCACCGGTTAGAGGATATGTACCACATCCTTATTGACAAAAAATTGTTTGAGAATTGATCCTAGTGATATTTTTGACTAGGCATTTTGCTCTTTGTGAGCAGAAGTAAATTTTGATTTTCCCACCCCGACAAACTGTTGCGGAGGGTGGATGGATTTTACTTTGAGTGATTGATGATTTGATTTCGAATTTAAATAACTGGATTTTAGGATTTGTGGAATTTTGGATTTTTGGGAGGAGCTTGGAAGGCATTTGAAAGTATTTAGAAACCACTCCAGTTGAGATTTGCATTTAACACGACCATCATCGGGGTGTTTGGGGTCATTTCCATTTGATTGAACCTTGTCGATCCTATCAACTTACCGATAGGGGATTAGTTTTCATAGGCTTTATGCCTCTGTTTGTGAATTTTCTTGATTGTAGGCCTTGAGGGCATAATATGAAAATATAAGATAAATATTTCGGTTGACTTCGTGACTGTATATCTATTCGATGATTCGAACCCTGTCTACTCCTGTTTATCTGCTTAGGAGGATCGGGTTTCGTAGGCTTCGTGCCTTTGTTAGTGAATTCTTTTGATTATAGATCTTGATGGCCTAATATAAATGTATTAAAATAATACGGGTCGCTATAATCATGTATTTGTTTGAAGGTTTGAATCCTGTCAACTCCTATTGATCAGTATAAAAGGATCGGGTTTGAACAAGAATTCACTTGTCAACCCGCGCAGCATCCCTAGATGTCACATGTGTACCAATAACACGCTCATCGGGGCCCATGCAGGTTTTATGATTGTTTTTACCCCTTTTAGTGTACCTATGTGTATACAAGCTACGGTGCACCTGCGGGTGTACTTTGAAAGTATTTGTATACACATTCTGTCTGCTTGCATAGAAGTTGTGGATCCGGTGGCATGACATTGTGGATTGTAAACACCTTCTATCTGCTTGTATAAGTGTTGCAGATCCGGTGGTGTTATGGTCTTGATGTTATGAGGCATCTCCTCATCTTGATGTTGACTCCCCTTTTCTCATTTACCAGGGGTATCTTTTCTTGAAGTCCATGGCCATTGCCTTGAAATGGACTCTTTTTAAGATCTTCAGTGTAGTGAACTTGATATTTTCGGTGTTTGTAGATATCAGAACTGTTTTCTTCCTAAGGATGAGACCAGGAAGAAACTTTGGAACACCAAGAAGTTTTGTTTTAATTTGTACAAACATCTATTCCATTCCGCCAGGAGGTGTCTTTTTTTTTGTACATCGAGTTGCCCCTTGTACCCGATGTACTTGAAGATCTTAGTCATCGTAGTCATAAGTGATGTCTGTACTTGTGCCTAGAGTGATTCGTGGTGCCTACAATATGTTCACAGTTGTTATCCACAAGTGACTTGTGTTTGTTTGTAGGGAACCATTGTATCCACTACGACCTCCTAGAAGTGTTTGTAGGAGAGCCATTTGTATCAATATCATATCCACCTTTCACCAATCTCAGGTGGTGGTTATATTTGCACTTGTTTGGGCCGTAGGTTGAATGCGTAGGAGCCTTCCACGGTAAATTATGGGCAATTGCATTTATCACGTATTATACACTTCCACTTGTAAGAAGGCGATGTACCCGGCTGCCATTGAAGGGCTATTGACTGTAGGAACGACATGACCTTTGTGATATCATTGAAAGCTTGTATTGTTGCTTGTGAGTCAACCAACAATTCACTCATAATTAGGATTTTAATAAATATCCTTCATTCATTCGTTGATCTCCATTTGCACAATCAAACTTGATGATTGATATTAAGATAATTATACATTCATTAAATTTGATTATCCAATCATTGTTCAAATTCGGGTTCATATCCACTATGCTTGATCCGGATCAAGTCCCGGGTACAAATTCAAGTCAAAACCCCTTTGCGCCAAGCTCATTTGAATCCAAGTCAAGGTTCAAGTTCAAGTGCTATGTCCCCTGCGGTCCTTGCAAGTTCATTTGAATGTTCAAATTATTCAAATTTGGTCCCATTTTGATTTCATTTTTATTTGGATTTGACATTAAAAAATCATTTAAATTTTATTATGATTTAAATTCACAAGTCTTTTGTTCGTGTTCAATCAAGTTCAAAGGTCCACAAGTCCACAGTTCTCTATTCTTGTTCAGTTGAGCCCCAACGCTTGTTCCTTTTGAGTTCAAATTAGGTCCGAGTACAGTATGTTTTCACCCAAAATTTCGATAGTCTCGTCTCCCCCGTTTAGGGGAAAAACAACGAAAAACTGAGCCTCCCGTCACGCTAGAGAAAAGTGTGTACGATAGGTGCCCTCTTACGAGGACACCGCAGCCGTGTAAAGTCTTTGTCCCCACCACCCCAGAGAAAGGCCTGTATGGGTTTTTGGTACCTATTGCAAGAAAAGCATTTGTTTCCCCGCGAGCGGGTACTTATGAATATCCTGATATCGTCGTAGGTGCCACACCGGGTTCCCATCCCACCATGCTAGAGAAAAGCGTGTATAGGCGTTGCCAGTGCGCCATGAACACCGAGAACAAGATTTGGAACCGAGGGTCGCTCGCCATAGGTGTCGCGCCGGGTTCCCTTCCCACCACGCTAGAGAAAAGCGTGAATAGGCGGTCTACCTGCTCGACATGCATGCCAAGGTAGGGGAGAGAGAAAGGTTCTAGAAATTATACCTTCGGCGGCCGGTAAATCGGCGGTGGAAGCTCGTAGACCGAGGCGGGAGGAGCATTGCAAGCATTTCCAATTAATGGTAACTAATTATTTAATTATAATTAAATGTTAATTATATTTAATTATAATTAATGTTATTTAATTATAATAAATCATAACTAAAAATAATTAAAAGTAATGATAATTAACTATTTAATTATAATTAATCTATTAAATATAATTAATTATAATTAGTTATGTCTAATTATAATCAATAATAATTAATAAAAATTAATGATAATTAATAATTAAATATAATTAAAAATAACTAATAATATTTAATTATAATTAATTATAATTAATATAATGAATAACTAACTATAATTAAAAATAATTATTAAATTAATTATAATTAATATTAGTTAATTAATAATATAAAAATAAGTAATCTCTCCCTCTCTCTATCTCTCTGTTTGACGGATTCAGAGGATTTGGGCGGGGATTACAGCAGGGATTAAGTCGGATTTCGATTCGTATGAGCGAGAGAGCAGGAGCATGAGCGGGATGGGGAGGAGAGGCCGAAGGCTTCCTTCTCGCGTGCATTTAACGACGCGAGGTGGGATCGTGGCCTTATGGTGAGACGCGACTTCGATCGTAGGAGGAGGTCGTGCGACGTGCTTCAGCAGAGCATGTAAGGTATTTTTTTTTTATTTTTTTTTGTTTCTTTGTATAGGTCAACATATGCAATCTCTGATAATTTGATTAATTTCTTAAAATATAAATATTTTCTTACTAGGTTTTTTTTGTTGTCAGCCATTAAATATTTTGATATTTTTTGAATTAAGCCTAATTATACCTTTTTTACTATTATATATTAAAATGAATGTGGGTATGTGGTTTATCTTATCACTATTATGTTATAGTATTGTGATAATAATTTATTTGGAGAAAAATAAGTAAAGGCTAATTATTTACTAACATCGGCTCGAGACTAATTGACCTGGGCAAGATGGTGGGCCAACGAGCTTTCCTTTAAATATGTGATTTAGTGTTATTCTTGACAGGTTCATGTGATATACAAATTGAAAGTTATAATAAGATAATTACTGTGTCGACAAGAAAATAATGATGACTTTATTTAATGAGCCAATTGTTTACTGATATTGACACGATATTAAAAAAATTGCTTAAATTAGAACTTCATACTTATTTAATATGGCTACTAAAATGCTAGTTATTGAGAAATAATTCTTATTACTATATGGATTTATGCTTATTGCATGAATTTATTATTGCAGTATTATTTTCTGCTCTTGCCTTTGATTTAAGTATTATAGATACAAATAATGATTCTATTAAATACTACTGATTTACTATATTAACAATGGATATTTTGAGCATGTGACATATTGGATAGCATATGTAGATAATTATAAGATTTTAATGTATTGATTTGAGTTCGATAGTTCTTTACTGATGCTTTAGTTTTACTGCTATATATATAATTGATTTACTAATTAATAGTAAAAATATGATGATTGCTTTATTGATTTGACACCTGTATGATAAGTGTAAATTATATAGTATTTTATATATTATATTTTTTAGTGAAAATGTGTTATTTTAGTTATGTTAGTTTAGAAAAAACTAAAAAATGGCAAAAAATTCTACGGAGCTTATAGCACAGCAACATCCTTGAAATAATATTGTAGCGCCACATTCAATTTCGTCGAGGTGCCACAAATTAAACATCATAGTGCTAAGTTCTTTGTTTGCCAGTGCTACAGCATCAACAAAACTAGCATTGTTACATTAACAGTGTCACGACGTCAATAAGTTATCTTGGCAGCACTGAATTCTATATTTTAAATGTCGCAGTGCCATAATTTCTTACTCCTTAGCACCATTTTTCGCACTTGGGGACCGTAGCACTCAAATATCAATAGGGTCGTGACATTGCAGTTGTAACTTTCAATGGGCATGCTATATCAGTGAAGATACTTGATTGTTCACTAAGTAATCAATCTACGTTAGCAAGCACCGTAGTGGTGCAAAAGTTTCAGCACCAAGGCATTAGTTCACTTCAAGGGCATCATGATGCCACTCTTTTAAGTGTCCCAATGCTAGTTGTCTTTTTTATGTTATTTTGTAAATAATTGTGATATTATAGTTTGTAAGGGGGTTGAGTTACTCGTGTAAAATTAAGTATTTCTTAGAACACTTCTCTAGTTCACTCTTAAAGTAAAATTTAAGCAAGGCTAGAAAAGTAGAAGATAATATCATTTAGAGTATTTAGCCCGTGTTTCTTGAAGAACTCTACAAGTTAAGGGAGAAGGAGTATAAACGAGATACTTTGATCCTTTTTGGTGATATTACTCTCTTGTATTTTTATTCTTTTATGAGTTTAACAAAAATGATTTTGCTTATTATTTATTTTATGTCTGGCTAGTTATGTTGTTTTAGATTGATGATATAAAGTGCATGTTAAGTACTAACCAAAAATCTTATTTTAAATTGTTAAATGATACTTTCAAAATTATTTCGTTCGTAATTTAATGCATATAATGACCATATGTTTAGTTAAAATATAGTGTGATGTATAACCTCGGTGGAAGAATACAATAACAATCAGCAATATTAAGATATGATGTTTGCATGCCTAGAGATAGAATATAAATTATTTTAAATTCTTAAGGACTTACTATATAAATGTAGGAGGTCAGCAGATATCCTTTTCACCCTACAAGATGTACAAAGATTTAGGAATACATATGCTTAAAATAACATCTATAATTAAGAGTCCCATTAGAAAAGATATGAAATTTATACTCATCAATAAAAAATATTTAAATTAAAAATTGTATCCAATATTTTTACTGATTTATTCAGTGATAGAATCTTTATACTTATTATTTTTATTTTAATAGGATAATTATTATAATTAGAGTAAACAATAGTAGTTTGTTGTAAGTAAGCATACTTCTTCATGTGTTTGATACTCTACTCTCACTTTATTACTTAATTCTTCATGTATACTTGCATATATTAAGTAGGGTTTTATTAATTTTATATCAAAGAAAATCTAAGCATTGTTTAGGGGTTATAGAGCCCTAGACGTTCATATAATTTAGAAGTTCACTCCATAGCACCCATCAAGATTTTGGCACCATTGTCGGGAAGATATTTTACTTTTTATACTTTTAACTATATTATTAGATTAATTATATATTTAGACATACTTGTATCTTTTATTTTTTGTATTTATACATATTCATGATTGTATGTTTTATAAACATAGACATAAAGCATTGTTGTTTGACGCTAAAATAAAAAGAACTATTTCAAAAAATTTAAGAACAAAAAATATTATAAAATGGCTGAACTTGTACTGGATCAAGATCATTCTAAGCCTCTTAGGGATTATGCTAACCCTTTAGTAGACTAAACTCACGAGAGCATTAATAGACCTATGATCCAAGCTAATAATTTGTAATTAAAACTCCTATTAAAAATCCTAATTTACACTTTGCCAATTTTTTAGAATTGTGCAACATTTTAAGTTTAATGGTGTTAGTGAAGATACTATGAAATTAGATTATTACCAATTTTTTAAGAGATAAAACTAAGATATGATAGAATTCATTACCCCTAGGCTATATAATCACTTGGAATGAGTTGACTCATAAATTTCTTGCTAAGTATTCTTTTATAAAATTCATCATTTCTAAATTTGAATATAATAAATATAATATTATATTATATAAAAAGATAATAATAATATTCTATGAGTATATTTAAAATTAGAAATGAGATTTTTGAAAGATGTCTGCATTTCCAAAGATTTTTTCCTTATTTTATAGGAATAAAACAAGATTTATTTTAATTTGGAGTTCTCAAATCCCTATAGGAACAAGCCCCTATAATTAATTATATCTTAGAAGGGGTACTCCTAAGAGAACTCTTGATTAAAGTAGCGATTTCATAGTATTTGATTACAAAGTAAAAGACAAGAAAAGAAGTAGGTATTTTTTAAGGAGAAAGCCAAACATTAAATAGTTATTAACAAGTAAAGGAGAAAAATTAAGAGGTGCAGGATTCTGAGAAGCTCAGAGAAAACCTTAATCTACTTTATATTGGGTTTTATATTTTAGGAGATAATTTTTATGTTTGAGATGACATTTTATTAAAAAGTTGGAATTATATTCCCAGAGGGTGAGGACTTAAGATTTTAAAATTTGCATTAGAACCTAAATGTAAATTGGATACTACAAAGTAGTGACTTGAATCTATCTAATAAAATACAAATATAGACTTACCCTGACCTGGATTGGGGAGCCAGCTAACCACTTAGGCACTTTAAAACCATATGTGCGATCTCTTTATGGTAGGGACGATGTTTAAGTTTTAAAGAATTGGGTGCTGACATCTAAGACATATCCTAATTTTCCTCTCAACTTATGTAAGGTAAATGATGCTTGAGAGTATAATGCAATTAAAATTTTAGACTCTTTTAATTTATATCTAGTGCAATGCATGCTAATTGACTCAAATACATAAAATAATTATGAAGCAATTTTAAACATGGCATAAAAAATACATTTTTCCTAGAGATTATACAACATGCCCTTGACAAAATTGCACCATAATAGGCTATATGATATGCAAGAACCCATAGGTGGAGAGATGCCTAACAAGAAAGAGAAAGTAATAATATGCATATATGCTGACTCTTGACGGTCTGAGCTTACTCGTTAGATCGCTAGAATTTCTATGTGAGCCTAAAATTTTTTTTAATCGTTCGGGACGATCACAAGATCAGCTTGGACGATCAGGTTATTTTTCCATCATCAAGATATCCATTCAGGGCAATGTTATGGATGCTATTCAATCACTTGTACTAATCATACAGGATGATATACTATCGTCCTAGACAATATGAATAAATTTCCTTTTGATCGTCCCAAATCATCATGACTGATTGAGCTTAATTTGTACTGATCGTACAGGACGATATTTATATCGTCCTAGACGGTAATATCAGTTTGTTGCAATCAAGAGCAATTTCAAAGCTCTTATATATAAGATCTCTTGTTCTACCCAAGAGGGTATCTTTTGTTGATGTCGTGACCTGAGAGAGCCTAGAGGAGAGGGAGAGAAAGGGAGTGAGAGAGGATCTTGTGAAGGGGTGAGTTTGTGAGGGGTTTCACAAAGGTTGCTCCAAGCAAGGATCCAAGTCGTCTTCTCCAATCGTCATCCCTAGTCCTTGGAGGTTCGAGAGAGATCTACTTCAGGAGTTGATCAATGTTCTCCACCTTCTTCAGGAGGAAGCAAAAAGAGTCGGGTTCTCTGCCTCACCGGTGTTGGTGGAAAGGAGGCTTGTAAAGACTTCTCCGCCTTGCTGTGGGAGCAAAAGGAGAGTTACTGAGTTTAGTGCAATACTCGGAGGGCGCCTCCGGGGAGTGGACGTAGGTCGAGTTGACTGAACCATTATAAATTTCTGTGTTCTTTATTACTGTTTTTTCTGCATTTAATTTTCGCACTTTAAATTTCTTTGTGGTGAATTTTGGTATGGTTTGAGTTTGTGTTTTTGATTGAAAGATTTTTTTAAAATACCAATTCACCCCCCTCCCTCTTGGTTAGCCTTGTGCTAGTTCATAAGGGTTTAACATCCCTAACGAACTTTCAATACTATATTGCTTGACATGGATGTCGTATATGCCAACAAAGAGAAGTTGGATAGGGCTCTTATTGGGAGGCTCCTTAGCAAACGGATTCCTCTCTTTTATCTTAATACCGAGCTCTGTAAGAGATGATCTCAATTTGGGAATTTCAAAACTCTGTCTATTGCCATGGATTGCTTTGTATGTGTTTTTTAAATTTTAAAAGCAAGAGATCTTGTTCTCAGTAGAGGACCTTGGTTCATTTTTGGTTAGCTCATTGCTTTATATAAATTGACTTCAACCTTTTCCCATCATTCCATGAGTGGAGTTACATCCCTTGTGTGGGTCCGCCTACCCAACTTGCTAATGCTCTATTGGGATGTTGTTAACATTGGAAGGATTGCCACTACGCTTGGTGAACCATTATGGGTTGACCCTTATACTAGCGAATGGGGTAGGTGTGCATATACTAAGGTTTGTGTCAAAATGGACTTCTTTAAGAAGCTTCCAACTGGCATTTGGATTCATGGGTTGGAAGGCCTATTTTTTCAGCCCGTTGCTTATGAAGGCCTTAAACAGCTATGTTTCTAATGCAGCATGGTTGGACATAAGGTGGGCCGGTGTCCCTCGCAACACCCTCCCATCAGAAATAAACAAGATGTTGTATTTGGGTCTATTGCTCTAGCTCATGCAGAGGTTACCATATCAACCCCGATAGATGGAATTCCTTCCAAGACAAAACTCCAAGGCCACAACTACCCGCAACAACTAACCCACAATCCTCCAATTACTAAGTTGACCTCCGACACTCAACAGATATTTGGTAATGGGGAGGATTATGGTGGGTCTTGGACTCTTGTCACTCAAAGACGGAGGTCCAAACCAAAAGGTCAAACCACTGATCAATAGTTCAACAACAAAAACCATATGCGGTTGGCTCTCTTTATGGTGAGTAGGGCTATTGGGTCTTGGACTACTGGCAAGTGCTCAGCCCCAACATGAAGGCGGCAGTGGCAGCTCCCAAGCCTTCTCCGGCATCCAAGGCACAGAGTGCAGTCACTAGGGAATCATGGAAAGATGTCGCTGCGCATACTTAAGCCATTATCTTACTGGGAAAGGAGGAAGATATCAGGATTGCTCCATCCAGCTCTTTAGGTTAGAATGACCGTGTGCAGTCCACGTGTTTTCCCATTCACCTGGGATTGGACGGTTCTCCCCTCCAGCCTCCCTCGACTGATCGATAACTCTTCAAAGGTGACAGTTTGCAGCCCGACCAGCCTCTTGGTGTCGCACTTGGCCTTCTCATCCCAGAAACTTTTAGCTGTATACTTGGAAGCGTTACCTACACCTTCCCACCCCGAACATTAAATGAAACAGGCATTGGAAGACCAAAACTCACAGGGATCCGCCTCTCCCAACGCCTATAGCTCGTATAATGATATGGATAATGGGGAGACCCGATCAAACTCAAATGATGAGATGGAATATTTGGGTGATCAATTGGAGGCCCATAATGACATGGACGACGAGCTGCATTCGCAAGAGCCGCAGCTATACGTCCAGCCTGGGTCTTCGCACGGGATTGCTCCACACTCCAACCAGAGGCATGAATTAGTTCATAACCCTGTCGATGATAGTTTGGATACCTCCATGGAGTCTCCTAAGCCTTCTGATCATTCTCCCATAAGTTCTGCTCCCAGCCTCGAGCAAACCAGCGGCGGCCATGGAGATCCCATCCAGGTCTGTGACTTCCTCATTGCTGGCTCGTGTGGGGCTTTAGATACCTTTACGAATTCTGTGTCTAGTGGTCAAGGAGGTATTAGCAGTGATATGCTAGTGAGGGAGCCTCCTAACTGTAGGCGTGACCATCCGTAAGATCCCCCACCCTCCTAGCCACTGGTTCCAGCTTCTTGCCCGCAAGGTGTTTACACAAATGCCTCTATGGCCCAGGCTGCTTCCATTCCAGCCGAACAGCATAAGCAAGTGTGTCCCTCGCAGCACACATTGATGCAGGTCTGTCCCTTCACATGGAGTAAGCTATAGTATGTCGCTTTGGACAAGATGTGCAAAGAGAATTTCCTTGCCAAGGATGGCATGACAATGGAACCGGAGGTGGCTATTGTCACTGAGAACATTGCACGGCTTGGTAAGGCCCTTGTGGCTCAAGTAATTGGTAGAAGAGTCTCCTTTCACTACTTCCTTGTGAGCTCAAGCGGCGGTGGTACCAATTTGGGGAATTCCAAGTTATTACAACAGCACCAAATTTGTTTATCTGCCTTTTCCAATGTGTGGAATCTAGAAATGTAATTCTTATGAGTGAACTTTGGGTGGTTGCAGGAAATATTATTGAGATGGATACGCGGTCTCCCAACTTCTCCTCGAGTTCCCTCCAAGGCCTATTTTCACCAATTTGGATCCAATTACCCCAACTTACTCTCTTGTATTGGGATATCCATAACATCACTCGCCTTGCTAACATGTTGGGAGAGCCTCTTTGGATGGACTCTCATACAAGCACTTGACACAGATCTTCCTATGCTCGAATTTGTGTCAGAATTGATCTTTCCAAGAAGCTTCAACCTGGAGAGTGGATTAATGGGATCCATGACAGATTTTTCTAAAGATTGGAATATGAAGGGCTCTCTAACCTTTGCTTTGAGTGTGTCTTTATTGGCCGTATCAATGGGGGTGTGCCTTTCCAAGGCTACAACCTGAGGTCCCCCTCCCTGCCACCCACAATCGTCACCCTCCAAGCCAATGCAGCCACTTACCAATGGATCACTTCTTGTGGACCAACCTTCGGCCTCCTCCCCTCCCAAGCCACAATACAAAGCTATGGAGGATCTCCAAAGCAGTGAAAATAGAGATGAGGCATCCCTTGGTGCTTGGAACCTGGTCACCCGAAGAAAGAAAGGCAAGCCCAAAGTTGTGAAAGACCAAGTCACCCGCCAGCCAACCATGCCTACACCTATCTAATTCTCGGCCTCCAAGGTGAAATAATTGGAAGAGACTTCTTGTATGATCCTCAATCTTCGCAATCAGAAGCCTAGAGTTTCCAGTGCCCATTTCACTGGAGAGCTCCTGCAGCTTGGGCCCTTAGTCACCTCCCCTTGGAAGAGGAAAAAGATCTCCACATATTTCACAGGCGGGGAATTGCTCCCCTCAAGTGCTCAATGAGGCACTCCCTCTCATTGGTTTGTTGTTGCTGCACTAGGCTTGACGAACCTCTGCTAGAGCAATGGGACACCTTTTAGCCTTTATGGCAGTTTCTACTTTCCCTCAGGTGTCTCCCCCCTTTAGAGTGGTTCCCGCTCAATTCTAGATGTGCACATCACAAACCCATGAAGGGGTTCTCCTTCTCACTTGAGGGGATCCTTCTTTTATTTTCTTTTGTTTGTTCCCTTGTCTGTATCTTGGTATGTGGTGCTCCTATTGACGCAATCTCTTCCCTTTTTATTTTTTTGGTTGTGGGAAGAGTGGGCTTTTTTCTTTACAAGCTTATAACTTTTTTTTTATACTAATATATGCCAAGTGCAAATTTCAAGGAACCCAAAAACTTTTTGTTGTGGGTACTCTAGGTTTGATGGACCTTTGCTAGAGCAATGTGACACCTTTTAGCCCTTTTGGATGTTTTATATTTCCTCTAGGTGTCTCCCCCCTCGAGAGTGGCTCCCTTTCATTCCTACTTGCACACATTAAAAACCTATGAATGGGATCTCCTTCTCACTTGAGGGGGTCCTAGTTTTATTTCCTTTTGTTAGTCCCTTTCCTTGTAGCTTTGTATGGGTTGTACTCATTGATGTAATCTTCTCCCTTTTTATTTTTTGTGTTGGGAGAAGTGGGCTTTTATTCTTGTATCAGGTTGTAATTTTTTTTATTATTAATATATGCCAAGTGCAACTTTCAAGGAACCCAAAAACTTTTCTGAGGCCTTTTGTTCCATTTCCTTTCTCTCTCTTTCTTGTGTCTTAGTGAGAGAAGCCTTGGGGTAATGGTGGGGGGTGACCGTTGATCACCCTCCCGCCACCGTGGGAAGAGTGGCGGAGGGAGGAGTTTGGAAGGTGGAGGCAGCATTGAGAATCGGGTTTCTAGAGGTGGTGGATTGGAAGGTGATTGGAAGTTTTTGTTTGGAGGATCTTATGGATTGGCTAATGTTGGATTGTTAGGTAAGAATTTGGTTTATGTTTGATCGCTGGCCAAAACTAGTGGAAGTTACTCCAATGTCTCTGTTGAATTGGAGATGGATGATCGAAAGATAGGTTGTGAGAGGGAATTGCAGTTCCTTGAATCATCTGAGAAGTGGTTTAGATGGATACTTAGGATACTTTTGATGAAAAGTGGTTAACAGGGTCGATCACAGAGCAGAATGAGCCACTTTGTTTGTGGATGGAGATCCAGGAATCATGGTTCGCTGATTTCTAGGCGCTGATTGCTAATCCAGATCCTGAATCCTTACAGAAGTTGATGGGTAATTATGGAAAGGAATTGGAGATTATTGAATTTGCTAATGTTAATGACCAGATTGAAGCAAATAGAGTGTTAACTAATCCGATGTTTGAGTTTGAACCTGTGTTGTTCACTTTCGGCTATATAGGGAAAATTGGGGATTTAGTAAAGGCCTCTTCCAGCAGGAACTCACAATTGGAGCTGAGTTTGGGTCTTGAGAATAAATTGGCGTTAGAGAGGGTTAAGTTTTCTTTATCAAACCATAATACTAACACGATGGCAGATATGGACTTTGTTGATGGTTCATGTAATGTAGGTTCGAAGATCTGTGATGATCCTACCACAGTGCAAAACAAGGAAAATCTGGGAGCGTATAAAACTTCGGATGATTATTTGTGCTCGAATACTATTGCTGGTAATGTCCCTTTGGGTGCTCAAAGGAATTCGCAGTAGTTGCCTAATGCAAGGCCTATTTCAGATGATAGTAGAAGGGTAAATGAGAATGTTGCTGGCCCTTGAGCTTGGATGAAGTCACAACCGATAAAATTTTCACTATTGGAGGATATAGGAAATGAGCATATACGTGAAAAGGTTGGAGTAGCTCTAGTAGAAGATAAGATTAGAGAAAGTCGCCTTAGATGGTTTGGTCACATAAAACGGCGGTCTTGCAATGACCCGGTTATGAGAGTAGAGGTATTAGATTTGACTTATGTTAAGAAAGGTAGGGGTAGACCTAAAAAGACTTGGTTAGAAAATATTATGAATGACCTTTCTTTATTAGATTTAAACAAGAATTTGACTTTTAATAGGACACAATGGAGAAAAAGGATTCATGTAGCCGACCCCACGTAGTGGGATAAATGCTTGATGTTGTTGTTGTTGTTGTTGGAGGATACAGGAAACTTCATGATGAAGAATGGGATGGTGATGCTTGATTTGGAGAAAGCAAATGATAATGTTGAAAAGTTAAATAGGGCTCTGGTTGGAAGTTTTTTGGGACGTCATTTCTCATTTTGGGTGGTACAGAATGACATTTTGGGTGGTACAGAATGAGGTAAAAAGAAAATGGGGACATCTTGGACTGCAACAGATTACGCTGATGGGAGCTGATTGTTTCCTGTGTTGGTTTTATACCACAAAATCTTATAACAATGTGATGCTTGGTGGACCATGGTACATATCAGGACAAATTATTGGTGTTGATAAATGGAAGATGGGGAAATCTGTTAAATCTTTAAAAGATTTTTATTCTCCGGTTTGGATTAGGCTCCCTAATTTACCATTGGAATATTGGGATGAGTTGGATTTGGCACGGATGGCCGTAGTAATTGGTGAATTGTTATATATGGATGCTCAAACTATATGTTGGGGGAGGTGTGCTTATGCACGTGTTTGTGTGTGTCTTGACCTTGCTACAAGATTACCAAAAGGCATTTGGGCTCAGGGTTTTGGGGGTTCTTTTTTCCAGCCCATTTTGTATGAGGGCATTCCTTCGATTTGTTTATAGTGCGGTAGGATTGACCATAAGGCTAAAGAGTGTAGGGAGGCTGACAAGCAACAGAGAACTAAAGTTCAAATGAACTATACTAAGCAAGATCTCCAGAAAGAAGTGGGACCTAGCTCTGTGTTGACCTGTGTGACAAAAAAAAAAAAAAAATCAAATCAAAAAATCAAATCCCGGCGCCATACCTCGCACATCGCTAGCACGTCGACGTCCCTTCTCCTATGACTTGATGTGGGACCTAGCTCTGTTAGCCCCTCGGAGCATGTTAGAGTGGACTCAGGTGCTCATGAATTTATGAATAAAGAAAGAACTGATGTTGATCCTGAATTCGGTGTTTGGATTGCTGTCACCAGAAGACGTAGAAGAAACACTAGACATGTAATAAAGCCCAGGTAAGTACCAAGCCGCCTGAGTGGCATGTTATTTTGAAGGAGCAGGAAAATATGGAGGCGACTGTGCAGGAAACAACATACGATGCGGAAGAACGAGATGCAGTTCAGATGTGGTTGAACAACATGGTGTTGCTGATCTGAAGCCCTCTCTGAATCAAGTCAATCCTTAGAGGAGAAAGGATCTAGGTTTAGTTAAATCACCATGTCAAGTTTTGGTGCCTATAGTTCTTGCTTTATCTATGAACAAAGTGGGAAAAGCCGGAACTTCTAAGCCTAAAAGGAAAAGAGAAAGGCCCTCCAAAGCTCATCTTTTCAAAGAACTTGCTAATTTGGGGCCGTTCGAGAATCTTCCACATACCAGGAAAAATGGGAATATGGAGATTGCAGCTGGTGTTTTGAAACATCTTCATGAGGTGCAACCTTTTACGAACAGCGGGGACGCATCCCCTATGGTGGATCAATGTCTTGCATTTTATTCTGGAATTATACAAGTGCTCGCAAAAAATTGGTAGGTAATTATTTGCGACACCTTATGGGAGAGTATAATATTAACTTTATTGGATTAGTTGAAATGAAAGTGGAAGATTTTTCTCGTATGGAAATTGACAGACTTGTGGGATAAGTATAACACTGATAAAAAAAAAATTTATAACACTGATGTCCTTAAGCTGATTTACTGGTCTAAACCTCCTCAAAACATGTTTAAGCTTAATAGTGATGGTTCTGTTAAAGATAACACTTGGTGTTGTGGTGGTATCATTAGAGATTTTCATGGCAATTTTTTTTATAGCTTATGCAAGCCCTTTACCAAGACGCCCTATTATTTTGTTGAATTCTTTACTATTTTATAAGGTTTGAAACTATGTATCTCTCTTGGTATTGTTAACATTTTGATTGAGGTTGATGTTATATATATGCTCCTTTGTTTGAAAGACAGTGATGATACGAATTGTAGTCCTGAGTTATTCTATCTACTTCGGAAAATTAAGCAACTTTCGGCTCTTTTTAATGTCAAGTTTACACATATTCAAAAGGAAGGAAATGCTTGTGCTTATTTGTTAGCTAATCATGGTTGTAATCTTGAATTCCTTACTAATTTCTTTTATAACTATTTGTCGACCATTGTAAAAGGACTCATTAGATTAGACAAGCTTGATTTTCCTTATGTTAGAACTTACATTCTAGTTCAATTAGTCTTGGCTTTGATGTGCTTGTTGTAGTTTTTCTGATATCGTGGTGTACTTTAGTCTCCTGGTGGTGAATGTTAGTTATATGTTTTACTATATTTTCTTGAAGGATTGTTCTATTTTTTTAATAATGATTGGAAATCTATGAATTATGGCCTTAGTCTCATTTTCGGCTCATCCTGTTCTATATCCTATCTTGAGAGGGAGGGGGTTGTCAATTTATGCTTTTTAGCTTGCTTCATGATATTGATTATCTACATTAGCAAAGTCGTTGGTTATTGGGCTTATATGGAGTGCATTCAAATTATGTAGTTTTCTTTCTCTCATCTTTGGATTTGTATTAGGTTTATTTTCTTCTTATGTGGTATATGGGTGCTGGTATTTTGAATTAAGACTTGTGGTGTTGTAGCTTTAGTATCCTCTATAACCTAATTTGGTGTGAAAATTTAACCTGCATGAATTGGTCCTGGATCAGATTTCTGGGATACTACACACTGGAGCCTGAATTTATTTCTTAATTGGCTTCTTAGTTTACTTTTTAATAGTGTTTAGGGTAGTAGCCTGTTGGATGCTTATCATATGTTCACCTATCTTCATTGCTGGCTGGTTTTTTTGTTTTGTAATAATTGCTGCTAGTCTAGGAAGGAATTATCTTTGATGTTGGTGTGGTCTTATCTTTGGCCATGGATTTTCTTGAGTAGATGGTGGAATCTTATTTCAATTTATCAGTTGGGTTCCTCTGAGCCGATAAATCGTATATTCCATTTTAATGTCATGAGCTCCTATTACAATAATGGTTTTGTTATGGTTACATTATGCTTTTCCTGCTACACTACTGCCATTAATAAATTTTTTTTTTGAGAAGATGCAATAGCATCAAAGATAGAAAAAAAAGGAAAACAAGATACAAAGTACTTAAGTGATAGAATACCTATCACTTTCCGCCTTTAACAAAGAATAAAAATGAGGAACCTTATTAACTTCTAAACCATCCCAGAAAAAATCCCCTCTCAGAGCAAAGTTAGCACACCAATGAGCTAACTTATTACAATATCTACTAACAGACTGAAAAAGAGTTACCTCAAACTTTCAAGAAAATCGAAATCTTCCTCTGATGACGAACCAATCCTTTATTAGCAAATGATTCCTGCAAATAGCTAATGACATTAGAGCAGTCGCTCTCAATAATGAGACCTTTAGCATCCATCATTTCTTCTTTCATAACATCTCTTATCGAGCAGAAGGCCAATAATTCAAGAAAGCCAATGTCCCAATGCACCACCGAGAATCCAAAAGATAGAATCATCCTTCCTTTGTAATCTCTGCATATACCTCCTATTCCTGCTTTGTTAGAAGGAAGAAGAGAGGCATCAATATTTACCTTAATCCGACCGGGTGGAGGGGGATGCCAGAAGGAAGAATTCAGCTTGAGAAGCTGGTTAGCACCCCAGTGGTCCGAGTATGGATTACTAGATGAAGAGACTGCATTGATAATGACATTTGATAAAATAAATTCAGCTCTCATTTCACATCCTTCATGAATAAGTTTGTTTCTAATCTTCCAAGAGTTGAAAACCAAAGCACATTAAATTTTTGCAATTAAACAGTCATTCTTCACCATCTTATTAAAGAAAAGAAGACAATCTTGAAGGCAATTGAAAACCGGTATAGAGAATCCCCAATTATTAGCCAATTGGATAATTTGAATTAATTTCAAACATCTCACCGCCACATGCTCACCATCTTCTTTCATACCGCAGCCTCTAGGACAAAGATTATTATTCAATAATCTTCTATGCATCAAAACATCACAAGATGGAATTGCATCCTTCAACATTCTCCACCAAAAAAATTGAATCCTGGGATTGAGTTTCAGCTTCTTAATGTCCTTCCATTGATTACTGAAAGACAGATTATTATCTTCCAGTGTTAATTTCCCCTCTCTAGCCATAACAGCAATAGTCTTCCCAGAGAAGATTTTCAACAGTTCTACCACATCATCATCTCTGTTCAAATTGATTTCAATATTGCTGATTACCATTACCAGCTCCTCTCCAAAGAAACTTTTAAGCTTGTCCATAATCCACTCTCCTTCTGAAATAAATTCAGAAAGATTCGGCAAATTTTCATCCCCTATTGCAATGAACGTTGTCCACCTTTCCAAGTTTCTATCCATAATCCAATTATCTTTCATGATGTTAATGGAAGATCCATCTTTAATCTTCCATTTCACAATGTCTCAGCATTTTAGCTCCACTGAGAATTAATCTCCAAGATGGCGATGAATATGGTCTTCTTTCCACATCCCAGATTTTCCTACCATACTTAATCTCACGCCTATTTACGGGCTATGCCACTCCAGAAAAACTATAAATAGAGCCCTAATTCTACACCAAAGGGGCTCAAGTGAAGAGAGAAAAAGAAGAGGAGGAGAAGGAAGAAGCCCCTCTTCGACCACCGCCAGAGCTCTTCTTGCCGCCTGAAGACGCCGGAACTCTACAGGATTCTCAGGAAACGCAGGAATTCTGCACAACTTCCACGTGATTCTGAAATCATTCCCAATTAACAACAGAGTTCCCTCTTAACGCCAAAACTCCGCCCAAGTGAAGCCGGAGTTCTCCTTTGCCACCAACAGACGTCGGACTTCTACCCGACGTCGAACCTTCACTCTTCGCCAAGCTTCTCTCTGTCGCTGGACTTCTACCGGTTATCAGACTTCGCTGGACGTCTACGCGAAGATGGATTTCTTTCCATTGTTGGACTCCCGCCGACTACGGTCCTCCTGACTTATGTTGCCCGCCGACTACAGTTTTTCCGACCTCCGTCGCCCGCCGACTACAATTTTTCCGACCTCCGTCGCTCGCCGACTACGGTCCTCCTGACTTATGTCGCCCATCGGATACAAGTCTTCCAAACTCCGTCGCCCTCCGACTACGGTCCTTCCGACCAAACGAATATGTCAATAATAACTCTTTGTATTAACATCATGTAATGTACTCCATAAGATGTACATCAAGCTAAGACCTTCCACCAAGGAAGGGCCTCATTTGTAATCGACAGCAATACTAATGGATTCATTCAAACTGGGCTAGACCCCGTGGTTTTTCTCCCTTTTCAGGGGTTTTCTACGTAAAAATCTTGGTGTCTCATAAATGCTAGACCATTTCTCTTATCTGATTGCGTGTCGGATTTTCGTACAATGTTTAGACGATAAACTGTATATTTCTCTACCGCCGCGAATACTCCTGGACACAACAGTTTGACGCCGTCTGTGGGAACGTGGTTCCCGACTGGGGGGCAACTTTTGCTCCAATCTCAAAAGATCACTCATAGCATCAATATCATAAGAAGCAGATGCAGACTGGGGGGCAACTTCGACTCAAACCATGGTCAAATAGATCCTCCAATTCCTTTAACACCAATTTGATATTTCAGGAATACCTGAGCAAATGCAAGGATACTTCAAATCAATTGCAAGCTTTATACAGTATATTGTTGGACTTCTACTCCTCGGGCAAGGTCTTAACCTCGACCTAAAAAAGGCAGTAACGGTCTAAAAATAGACCATTTTTCACCTTTGATACGGGATACATGCGGCATTCGCCCCCTCCCAATCAAGGTAAAATCAATCCTAGGGGGATCCTATTCGACCTCTTCCACACAGGTTAACGTCGTCGAGCAGGGCTCCGACATACAACCTCGAAAAAGTCTCACATCATTAGTGGATTCTCCCGACCTCTTCCACACAGGTTAACGTTGTCGAGAAAAGGCACCGACATACAACCTCGGAAAGGTCTCACATCCTTGGTGGATTCTCCCGACCTCTTCCACACAGGTTAACGTTATCGAACAAATGTTCTGACATACAACCTCGGATAGGTCTCACATCCTTGGTGGATTCTCTCGACCTCTTCCACACATGTTAATTTCGTCGATCAGGGCTCCGACATACAACCTTGGATAGGTATTACATCCTTGGTGGATTCTCCTGACCTCTTCCACACAGGTTAATGTCATTGAACAAATGTTCTGACATACAACCTCGGATAGGTCTTATATCCTTGGTGGATTCTCCTTACCTCATCCACACTGGTTAACGTCGTCGAACAGGGCTCCGACATATAACCTCGGATAGGTCTTACATTCTTGGTGGATTCTCTTGACCTTTTCCACACAGGTTAATGTCATCGAACAAATGTTCTGACATACAACCTCGGATAGGTCATAAATTCTTGGTAGATTCTCCTGACCTCATCCACACAGGTTAACGTCATCGAGCAGGGCTCCGATATACAACCTCGGATAGGTCTTACATCCTTTGTGGATTCCTCTGACCTCATCAACACAGGTTAACGTCATCGAGTAGGGCTCCGAAATACAACCTCGGATAGGTCTTACATCCTTGGTGGATTCTCTCGACCTCTTCCACACAAGTTAATGTCATCGAACGAATGTTCTGACATACATCCTCAGATAGGACTTCTACTCGATGTCGGACTTCTGCTCGTCAGCGGACTCCTACTCGTCGTCAGACTCCTGGTCGTCGATGAATTCTCGTCGGTCTTCTACCCAATATTGAACTTCTACCCTACGTCGGACTTCTGCTCGTCAGCGAACTTCTACTCGTCGTCAGACTCCTGCTCGTCGACGAATTTTTGTCAGTCTTCTACCCGACATTGAACGTCTACCTGACGTCGGACTTCTACTCGTCAGCGCACTCCTACTCATCGTCGGATTTCTGCTCATCAATGGACTCCTACTCATTGTCAAACTTCTGCTCATCGACGAATTTTCGTCGGTCTTCTACCCGACGTTGAACTTCTATCCGACGTCGGACTTCTGCTTGTCAGCGGACTCCTACTCGTCGTCAGACTTCTGCTCGTCGACGAATTCTCGTTGGTCTTCTACTCGACGTTGAACTTCTACCCGACGTCGGACTTCTGCTCGTCAACGGACTCCTACTCGTCGTTAGACTTCCGCTCGTCGACGAATTCTCATCGGTCTTCTACCCGACGATGAACTTCTACCCGACGTCGGACTTCTGCTCGTCAGCGGACTTCTACTCATCGTCAGACTCCTACTCGTCGATGAATTTTCGTCGGTCTTTAACCCGACGTTGAACTTCTACCAGACGTCGGACTTCTGCTCGTCAGCAGACTTCTACTCGTCGTCAGACTCCTGCTCGTCGATGAATTTTCTTCGGTCTTCTACCCGACGTTGAACTTCTACCCGACGTCAGACTTCTGCTCGTCGGCGGACTCCTACTCGTCGTCGAACTTCTGCTCGTCAACGGACTCCTACTCGTCGTCAAACTTCTGCTCGTCGATGAATTTTCGTCGGTCTTCTACCCGACGTTGAACTTCTATCCGACATCGGACTTCTGCTCGTCAGCAGACTCCTACTCGTTGTCAGACTTCTGCTCGTCTATAAATTCTTGTTGGTCTTCTACCCGACGTTGAACTTCTACCCGACGTTAGACTTCTACTCGTCAACGGATTCCTACTCGACGTCAGACTTCCGCTCGTCGATGAATTATCGTCGGTCTTCTACCCGACGTTGAACTTCTACCCGACGTCGGACATCTGCTTGTCAGCGGACTTCTACTCATCGTCAGACTCCTGCTCGTCGATGAATTATCGTCGGTCTTCTACCCGATGTTGAACTTCTACCCGACGTCGGACTTCTGCTTGTCAGCAGACTTCTACTCGTCGTCAGACTCCTGCTCGTCGACGAATTTTCGTCTGTCTTCTACCCGACGTCGGACTTCTCCTTGTCATCGGACTTCTGCTCGTCAGCGGACTTCAACTCATCGTCAGACTCCTGCTCGTCAATGAATTTTCGTCAGTCTTCTACTCGACGTTGAACTTCTACCTGACGTCGAACATCTGCTCGTCAGCGGACTTCTACTCATCGTCAGACTCCTGCTCGTCGATGAATTTTCGTCGGTCTTCTACCCGACGTTGAACTTCTACCCGACGTCGGACTTCTGCTCGTCAGCAGACTTCTACTCGTCGTCAGACTCCTGCTCGTCGACGAATTTTCGTCTATCCTCTACCGACGTCGGACTTCTCCTTGTTGTCGGACTTCTGCTCGTCAGCGGACTACTACTTGTCATCGTCTTTTCGCTCGATTGCTAATTGCAACGCACACTCGAACTCTCTCCTTTGGCTCCACACTCGATCGTTGACTGCTAATAGGCTTCAACTCGATCGTCCATTGCCAGCAAACTTCCGTTCAAATGATAAAGAAATCCCGTAAGCTTCTGCACGCGAGGAGGGGCGCTAATTCGAGCTGGGGAAATTTCCCGCTTGCAAATAACGGAAGCCTCAACCGTCAGTAAGCCAGAGGGAGAGGAAGAAATCCCGTAACTCCTGCGTGCGAGGAGGGGCGCTAATTCTAGCAGGGGAAGTTTCCCGCTCAAAAATAGCGGAAGCCTCAGCCGCCAGAGAGCCGTGGGGGAGGAGAAGAAATCCCGTAACTCCTGCGCGCGAGGAGGGGCGCTAATTCGAGCAGGGGAAGTTTCCCGCTTAAAAATAGCGGAAGCCTCAGCCACCAGAGAGCCGTGGGGGAAGAAAGAGAAATCCCGTAACTCCTGCGCGCGAGGAGGGGAGCTAATTCAAGCAGGAGAAAATTTCCCGCTCGCAAATTGCGAAAGCCTTAGCTGCCAGAGGGCCAGAGGGAGAAAGAAAGAGAAGGTGCAAGTTGCCCAAGGAGTAGAATTTCAGTAAGAGACTGTACAAAGCTTGTAATTGATTGGAAGTATCCTTGCTCTCACTTGATCTTCCTGAAATATCATCTTGATATAGAAAACATTAGAGGATCTTTTTGGCCAGAATTTGGGCCAAAGTTGCCCCCATTCCACATCTGATGCAGCAATGACTAATGTCAGGAACTTGATAAGAGTGACCTTTTGAGGTTGGAGCAAAAATTGCCCTCCAGTCTGGAATCACTTTCCCACAGACGGCGCCAAACTGTTGCGTCCAGGAGTATTCGCGGCGGTAGAGAAATATAAAGTTTATCGTCTCAGCGTTGTACGAAAATCCGGCATGCAATCAGATAAAGAGAGAGGGTCTAGCATTCATAAGAGACACCAAAGTTTTTACGTGGAAAACCCCTGAAAAGGGGGAAAAACCATGAGGCATGGCCCAGTTTGAATGAATCCACTAGTATTTGCAGTCGATTAGAAATGAGGCCCTTCCTTGGGAGAAGGCCTTCGATTGATGTAGCAAATGTACATCATATAAATTGCATTACATGGTAGGAGTTACATATACATGTTTGTTTGGCCTGAAGGACCGTAGTCGGTAGGAGACCGTAGTCGGCAGGAAACCAGGGTCAAAAAGACTGTTGTTTGTTGATGGAGGTCGGAAGGACCATAGTAGGCGGCGAAGGCCTGAAGGATTGTAGTCGATAGAAAACTGGGGTCTGGAAGACCGTTGTCTAGTGATGTTGGTCGGACGGACCGTAGTAGGTGAGAGAGGTCAGAAGGACCGTAATAGGTAGGAGAAAAGGAGTCAGGTGTTAGACCCAGTGTCACTTGGAAGATCGGGTGTTGATGGTCTGGCCTTGGGTAGGACGTCGGGTCTGAACGTCGGGCCTTAAGTAGGATGTCAGGTCTTCAGCGGGACGTAGGAACTGAACATCGGGCCTTAAGCGGGACGTCGAGTCTTCAGCAGGACGTAGGGACTGAACGTCAGGCCTTAAGCGGGACGTCAAGTCTTCAGCAAGACGTAGGGACTGAACGTCGGGCCTTAAGCAGGACGTCGGGTCTTCAACAGGACGTAGGGACTGAATGTCGGGCCTTAAGCAAGACGTCGGGTCTTCAACAGGATGTACGGACTGAACGTCGGGCCTTAAGCAGGACGTCAGGTCTTCAACAGGACGTAGGGACTGAACGTCGGACCTTAAGAAAGTGGTGCAAATTAACTCTGGCGAGGCTTCGGTGGTGGTCTGGCGAGGTTCCTGGGGTGGTCCGGCGGTGGTCCGGTGGGACTTCTGCGGTGGTTCGACGGTGGTCCGGCAGCCGTCGAGGAGGAGCTTATTCATTCTCTTCTCTTCTTCTCTCTCTTCCTTGGACCCCCCCTCTTATGAGAAATGAGGGCTCTATTTATAGATTTTCTGGAGTGGCATGGCCCGTAAATAGGCATGAGATCAGGGGCGAATAGGGAGTGGTCCAATGGATGGCCGATATTGAATCCTATTTCGGACGTCGAAGCTCCAGAAGTCCGAAAATACTTGTTCCAAAATTTTACATTGGTCGAATCGTAAAAAATTACGTTCCAACAGTTAAATGCTTGCTCAAACTTTATCGTAGAGGCCTCGTTGAGTTTCGAAAGTGTCAAAATTGAGTCAGGAATGTTGAAAAACGTGTCTGAAGACCCCAAAAATGTCCGATTTGGACTTTCCGGGCCCAAAATCGGAGCCCGGAAGTGTTTGGCTGCCGAACTAGCCGGCACCAGCCGCCGCCGGCCGCTGGCGGCACCGCCGTCGGAGAGTGCCCTCGCTTACGCGCGGGCTGAAGGGGCGCGTGACGCGCCTTTTGAGAGGCGGTTCAATTTTTTTTATTATTATTTGTTTTTTTTGTTACCCCACGTGCATTTAAAAAATGCAAAAAATTCTGAAAAATTCCTAGAAAATTCTAAAAAATTCCGAAAAAATTCTGAAAAATTCTGAAAAATTCCAAAAATTTGAAATTTCTGGAGAACTTTAGAAACTTCCCCTCTTCTCTCACAAAAACTATAAATAATCCCCCTAGGCCTTTAGAAAAATTGCCCCTCTCATCTTCTCCTTCTTTTCTTCTCTTATTCTTTTCTTCTCCCTCTGTCCTTACTATTGAAGCCTTCTCTCGATTTTTCGAGGCCCCTCTCTTGGCAAGGAAGTCCGGAGATTCCCCCTTCTTCTCTTCTCCCTCTGTCCTTACTATTGAGGTCTTCCCTCAGTTTTTCGAGGCCCCTCTTGGAAAGGAAGTCAAGAGATCCCCCTTCTCCCTCTCTACTTCGAGAGATCATGTGGTGTTTCAATGTTTGGTGGTTAGTGATGGAGGTCGATAGACCTTTGTAAGTAGGGAGGTTGAAATGACGGGCATACTTCCAGCGTTGGGGAGAAGTATGATGACAGGTAGGAATTCAACATCGGGTAGACATACAGCGTCGGGCATAAGACCGACGAGAGTTTATTAACTGGTAGAAGTCCGACATCCGGTAGAAGTACAAAGTCGGGTAGAGGTGCAGCGTCAGGTAGAAGACCGACGAAGGTCCGTCGACGGGTAGAAGTCCGACGACGGTTAAAAGTCTGCTGACGAGCAGAGGTCCGACGACATGAAGAAGTCAGACGTCGGGTAGAAGTTCTGCATCGGATAGAAGACCGACGAAAGTTCGTCGACGAGCAGAAGTCTGAGGACGTGTAGAAGTCTGCTGATGAGCTGAAGTCCGACAATAGGGATAAGTTTGACGTCAGGTAGAATTACTATGTCGGGTAGAAGACCGACGAAAGTTCATCGACGGGCAGAAGTCTGAAGATGGGTAGCAGTCCGATGGCAGGTAGAAGTGTGATCCGATAGTGCCGCGTTGGGAAGAAAACCAATAAAAGTCAATCGACGGACATAAGTCTAACGATGAGTAGAAGTCCGCTGACGAGCAGAAGTCCGATGATAGGGAGAAGTCCAACGTCGGGTAGAAGACTGATAAAAAGTTTGTCGACGTGCAGTAGTCCATAGACAGGGAGAAGTCCACTGACGAGCAAAAGTCTGACGATAGGGAGAAGTCCGATGTCGGGTAGAAGTACAGCCTTGGGCAGAAGACCGATGAAAGTCCTGCAAGGCAAAAGTTCAGCGATAGGAGGAAATTTAAAATCGGGTAGAAATTTAACTTTGTGGAGAAGTCATATGGAAGTCCATTGACGTCATTCTGGCGACGTTAACCAAGGATGTAAGACCTATCCGAGGTCGTATGTAAGAGCCTTTGCTCGATGACATTAACCTGTGTGGAAGAGGTCGGGAGATTCAACCAAGGATGTGAGACCTTTCCGAGATTGTATGTCGGAGCCTTTACTCGACGACGTTAATCTGTGTGGAAGAGGTCGGGAGAATCCACCAAGGATGTGAGATCAATCCGAGGTTATATGTCGGAGCCTTTGCTCGATGATGTTAACCTGTGTGGAAGAGGTCGAGAGAATCCACCAAGGAAGTGAGACCTTTCCGAGGTTGTATGTCAGAGCCTTTGCTCGACGACGTTAACCTGTGTGGAAGAGGTTAGGAGAATCCACCAAGGATGTAAGACCTTTCCGAGGTTGTATGTCGGAGCCTTTGCTCGACGACGTTAACCTGTGTGGAAGAGGTCGAATCGAATCCCCTTGGGATTTATTTTGCTTTTATTGGGAGAGGGCGAACGCCGCGTATTTCCGAATCAAATGTGAAGAATGGTCTATCTTTAAAACGTTACTTCCTTTTTAAAGTCAAGATTAAGACCTTGCCCAAGGAGTAGAATTTCAGTAAGGGACTGTACAAAGCTTGTAATTGATTGGAAGTATCCTTGCTCTCACTGGATCTTCCTGAAATATCATCTTGATATAGAAAGCATTAGAGGATCTTTTTGGCCAGAATTTGGGCCAAAGTTGCTCCCCAGTCCACATCTGATGCAACAATGACTAATGTCAGGAACTTGATAAGAGTGACCTTTTAAGGTTGGAGCAAAAATTGCCCCCTAGTCGGGAATCACTTTCCCACAGACGGTGCCAAACTGTTGCGAGCTAGAAAATACGCGGCGATAGAGATTTAATTCTGTGTCTTAACGTTGAGCGGATAACTAGCTCACACACAGAGAACACAAGATTTTTTACGTGGAAAACCTTTGAAAAGGAAAAAGCCACGGGGCCTAGCACAGTTGAAAACGATTCCACTAGACTTTGAGTTGGTTACAAAGGACTGAATCACCTCCAAGGGTGATCAGATTACAATCAGTTATTTAAGTAAGACGTCGGGTCTTCGGCAGGACGTAGGGACTGAACGTCGGGCCCTGAGCAGGACGTCAGATCTTCGGCAGGACGTAGGGACTAAGTGTCGGGCCTTGAACAGGACGTCGGGTCTTCAGTAGGACGTAGGGACTGAACATCGGGCCTTGAGCAGGACGTCGAGACTTCAGCATGACGTAGGGGCTGAACGTCTGGCCTTAATGTGGTGGTCTGGCGAGGTTCTGCGGTGGTCTGGCGAGGTTCCTGCGGTGGTCTGGCGGCTGTCGAGGAGGAGCTTCTTCCTTCTCTTCTCCCTTGTCTTCTCTTCTTCTCTCTCTCTCTTGCTTGGATCCCCTCTTATGAATAATGAGGGCTCTATTTATAGATTTTCTGGAGTGGCATGGCCCGTAAATAGGTGTGAGATCAAGGGCGAATAAGGAGTGGTTTGAATGGACTGCCGATAGTGAACCCTTTGATCGTGCAACGTTTGTTGGACATTTGGAGACCTTAATGATGTCGAAATTTGGCGATTCTAGGCTCGTTGGATTCGTCTCATCGAGCCGTTCGATTCGAGTATAAGCTCGTCAAAATCGGAGATTGTTTGGTAACTTAAATTGCGGTTTAAACCTTCCAATAGCACTTTGAGCCCTTGATTTGGACTCATTTGGGCTCGGATTGGGTTGATCTTGGTGTCGTTGGGTTCGTATTTCTGAGACGCTCAGTTTGACTGTAAGCTCGCTAAAATCAAAGTTCGGGTGCTCCCAAAATTAATTTTTGAAGTTTCCGAACTGATTTCGCCTCGAGATTCGTGCCCGATCAAGATTTTTTTATTTGTTTTTTGGCCGAAAACATTTCTAAAAAATCCCTAAAAATTCCAAAAAATTCTGAAAAAAATTCAGAAAAATTAATAACCCCTTCCTATCCTTCAAAAACTATAAATAAGGCCTTGGAGCCTTAAGAAAACTCATTCTTCTCTTCTTCTTCTCATCTTTTCTTCTTTTCTTCTCCTCCTTTCTTCCCTTCTTCTCCTCTCCTCCCTCTGTCCATACTAGTGAGGCCTTCCCTCGGTTTTCCGTTGCCCCTCTCTTGGCAAGGAAGTCCGGAGATTTTCCCTTCTTCCCTTCTGACCTCTGTCGCCTACTACGGTCCGTCCGACCAATATCACTAGACAATGGTCTTTCAGATCCCAGTTTTCTATATCGACTATGGTCCTTCAGGCCTTCGTTGCCTACTAAGGTCCTTCTGATCTCCATCAATAAACAACAGTCTTTCTGACCCCGGTTTCCTGCCGACTACGGTCTCCTGCCGACTATGATCCTTCGGGCCAAATAAACATGTATATGTAACTCCTACCATGTAATGCAATCTATATGATGTACATTTGCTACATCAATCCAAGGCCTTCTCCCAAGGAAGGGCCTCATTTGTAATCGACTGCAAATACTAGTGGATTCATTCAAACTGGGCCAGGCCCCGTGGTTTTTCCCCATTTTCAGGGGTTTTTCCATTTTCAGAGGTTTTCCCTTTTGAGGTTGGAGAAAAAATTGCCCCCCAGTCTGGAACCACGTTCCCACAGACGGTGCCAAACTGTTGCGTCCAGGAGTATTCGTGGCGGTAGAGAAATATACAATTTATCGTCTTAGCGTTGTACGAAAATCCGGCACGCAATCAGATAAGAGAAAGGGTCTAGCATTTATGAGACACAAAGATTTTTATGTGGAAAACCCCTGAAAAGGGGGAAAACCATGGGGCCTAGCCCAGTTTGAATGAATCCACTAGTATTACAGTCGATTACAAATGACGCCCTTCCTTGGTGGAAGGTCTTAGCTTGATGTACATCTTATGGAGTACATTACATGATGTTAATACAAAGAGTCATTATTGACATGTTCGTTTGGTCGGAAGGACCGTTGTCGGAGGGTGACGGAGGTCTGAAGATTTGTATCCGTCGGGCGACATAAGTCAGAAGGACTGTAGTCGGCGGGCGACGGAGGTCGAAAAAACTGTTGTCGGCGGGCGACGGAGGTCAGAAAAACTGTAGTCGGCGGGCGACATAAGCCAGGAGGACCATATTAGGCTGGAGTCCAACAATGGAAAGAAATCCATCTTTGTGTAGAAGTCCAGCGAAGTCCGATAACCGGTAGAAGTCCAGCGACAGGAAGAAGCTTGGCGAAGAGTGAAGGTTCGACGTCGGGTAGAAGTCCGACGTCTGTTGGTGGCAAAGGAGAACTCCGGCTTCACTTGGGCGGAGTTTTGGCGTTAAGAGGGAACTCTTTTGTTAATTTGGAATGATTTCAGGATCACGTGGAAGTTGTGCAGAATTCCTGCCTTTCCTGAGAATCTTGTAGAGTTCCGGCGTCTTCAGGCGGCAGGAAGAGCTCCGGCGGTGGTCAAGGAGGGGCTTCTTCCTTCTCCTCCTTCTTCTCTTCTTTTTCTCTCTCTTCACTTGATCCCCTTTAGTGTAGAATGAGGGCTCTATTTATAGTTTTTCTGGAGTGGCATAGCCCGTAAATAGGCGTGAGATCAAGGACGAATTGGAAGTGTTTTGAATGGACGACCGATATCAAATTATCCTTTGATCATGCACCGTTCGTTGGGCATTTGAAGGCCTTAATGATGTCAGAATTCGACGATCTTGGGTTCGTTGGATTTGTCTCGTTGAGCCGTTCGATTCGAGTATAAGCTCCTCAAAATCGAAGACCGTTTCGTAACTCAAATTGCGGTTTTAACCTTTAAACAGCACTTTGAGCCCTTGATTTGGGCTCATTTGGGCTGGGATTGGGTTGATCTTGGTGTCGTTGGGTTCGTATTTCCAAGACGCTCAATTTGACTGTAAGCTCGTTGAAACCGGAGTTTGGGTGCTCCCAAAATTAATTTTTGAAGTTTCCAACTAGCTTTTGCCTCGAGATCCATGCCCGATCAAGCTAATTTCATGATGACATATCAATGATATGTAAAGAAAGGTGTAGATAGGCCTAAAAATAATTGATTAGAAATTATTATAAATTGCATTTTTTTAATTAAATGAAGCTTATATTTTTAATAAGACACAATGGAGACAAAAGATTTATGTAGCCGCCCCCACATAGTGGAATAAAGATTTGATATTATTATTATTGTACAAAATTATTATTTTTTAAATTGTCATTCAATTATTTTAATTTATGTAAAAATTTGAACTCATTTATGCCCAAAAAATTTCGAAAAAATCCAAAAAAAATCCAAAAAATTAAAAAAAAAAGGGAAAAATTTAGAAAAATTAGGAAAATTTAAAAATTGCAATAACTTCCCCCTTCTTTCTCCAAAACCTATAAATAGGCCCCCTTGGCCTTGAGAAAACTTGCACCTTCTCTTTCTTTCTCCCTCTGGCTCTCTGGCGGCTGAGGCTTTCGCTATTTATGAGCGGGAAATTTTCTCATGTTCGAATTAGCGCCCCTCCTCGCGCAGGAGTTACGGGATTTTTCTTTCTTCCCCCACGGCTCTCTGGCGGCTGAGGCTTCCGCTATTTTTGAGCGGGAAACTTCCCCTGCTCGAATTAGCGCCCCTCCTCGCGTGCAGGAGTTAGGGATTTCTTCTCCTCCCCCATGGCTCTCTGGCGGCTGAGGCTTCCGCTATTTTTGAGCGGGAAACTTCCCCTGCTCGAATTAGCGCCCCTCATCGCGCGCAGGAGTTACGAGATTTCTTCCTCTCCCTCCGGCTTACTGACGGTTGAGGCTTCCGTTATTTGCGAGCGGGAAATTTCCACTGCTCGAATTAGCGCCCCTCATCTCGTGCAGAAGCTTACTCGATTTCTTTATCATTTGAGCGAAAGTTTGCTGGCGATGGACGATCGAGTTGAAGCCCATTAGCAGTCAACGATCGAGTGTGGAGCCAAAGGAGAGAGTTCGAGGGTGCGTTGAAAGTAGCAGTCGAGCGAGAAGACGATGACGAGTAGTAGTCCGCTGATGAGCAGAAGTCCGACAACAAGGAGAAGTCCGACGTCGGGTAGAAGACAGATGAAAATTTGACGATGAGCAGGAGTCTAACGACGAGGAGAAGTCTGCTGACAAGCAGAAGTCCGACGTCGAGTAGAAGTTCAACGTCGGGTAGAAGACCGACAAAAATTCATCGAAGAGCAGGAGTCTGACGATGAGTACAAGTCCGCTGATGATCAAAAGTCCGACGACAATGAGAAGTCCGACGTCGGGTAGAAGATAGACAAAAATTCATCGACGAGCAAGAGTCTGACGACGAGTAGAAGTCTGCTGACGAGCAGAAGTCCGACGTCGGGTAGAAGTTCAACGTCGGGTAGAAGAGCGACGAAAATTCATCGACGAGCAGGAGTCTGACGATGAGTAGAAGTCCGCTGAGGAGTAGAAGTCCGACGTTGGGTAGAAGTTCAATGTCAGGTAGAAGACCGACGAGAATTCGTCGACGAGCGAAAGTCTGACGACGAGTAGGAGTCCGTTGATGAGCAGAAGTCCGACGTCGGGTAGAATTTCAACGTCGGGTAGAAGACCAACGAGAATTCGTCGACGAGCAGAAGTCTGATGACGAGTAGGAGTCCGCTGACGAGCAAAAGTCCGACGTCGGATAGAAATTCAATGTCGGGTAGAAGACCGACAAAAGTTCATCGACGAGCAGAAGTCTGACGACGAGTAGGAGTCCGTTGACGAGCAGAAGTCCGACGACGAGTATGAGTCCGCTGACGAGCAGAAGTCCGACATCGGGTTGAAGTTCAACGTCGGGTAGAAGACCGATGAAAATTTGTCGACGAGCAAGAGTCTGATGACGAGTAGAAGTCCGCTGATGAGCAGAAGTTCGACGTCGGGTAGAAGTTCAATGTCTGGCAGAAGACCGATTAGAATTCGTCGATGAGCAGGAGTGTGACGACGAGTATGAGTCCGCTGTCGAGCAGAAGTCTGACATCGGGTAGAAGTCCCATCTGAGGTTGTATGTCAGAACATTCGTTCGATGCATTAACCTCTGTGTGGAAGAGGTCGAGAGAATCCACCAAGGATGTAAGACCTATTCGAGGTTGTATGTCGGAGCCCTGCTCGACGATGTTTACCTGTGTTGATGAGGTCAGGTGAATCCACCAAGGATGCAAGACCTATCCGAGGTTGTATTTCGGAGCCCTGCACGATGACGTTAACTTGTGTGGATGAGGTCAGGAGAATCCACCAAGGATGTAAGACCTATCTGAGGTTGTATGTCAGAACATTTGTTCGATGACATTAACCTGTGTGGAAGAGGTCGAGAGAATCCACCAAGGATGTAAGACCTATCCGAGGTTGTATGTCGGAGCCCTGCTCGACGACGTTAACCTGTGTGGAT
>NW_021319385.1:658910-694933 GCF_001605985.2 Dendrobium catenatum
TAATTAATTAATTAATTATTATTAATTATAATTAATAAAAAAAGAAGAAAAGAGAAAATAGGATCCCTCTTGCTTCGATCCTCGAGCCAACATCGCCGATAGTCGTCGATGATTTCAAGGTATAAATTTCTTACTTAAATCCCGCCCTCGATGTGCTTGATGCACTGGTGGACCTCTTATACGCGCTCTTGTAGCACAGTTGGGAGAAATTCAGTGCAACAGGTGCGACGAGTTGGGTAAGCCCTATACACGCACTTGTAGCATGGTGGGGACTGTCCTCGACCTCGACATCGATGCCAACGACAGCTACGTAAGGTATGATGTTCTAAAATCCCATTCTCGGCATTTGTGGCGGACCGGAGAACCCCTATTTGCGCTCTTGTAGCACGGTAGGAGGGAGTCCGGTGCGACGCATATGACGAGGTGGGTAAGCCCTATACAAGCTCTTGTAGCGTGGTGGGGAGAGTCACTGGTGTTCTTGTACGGGTACTGCTGAAGGCCCCATACAAGCTCTTGTAGCGTGGTGGGAAAAAAATTGTACGGTCGTGGTGTCTAAGGAAACCTACCATACATGCTCGAGTAGCATGGTGGGAAGGCCCAGCTCCCCTATATTTCCCCCAAATGGGGGATATGCCGGGGTGCTATCAAAATTTTCACTGAAGTGCATAAGACCTGAACAACAAGAAGACATCATTTGAGCAGAAATACGAAGGACAATAGAGGACACGTACTTGAACTGAAAGCATAGAACTAGGACTTAATGAACAGTGGACTTGTGGACCTAATTCTGAACAAAATTTAAATGATTTCTAAATGTCAAACTCAAATGAAATACAATCAAGCCAGAATTAAAATTCAAACCAAATTGAATATGCAATTGAACTCAAAGGACTGCAAGGGACTTGAACAAGACTAGAACATCAAACAAAGACTTTGATTCGGACTGGATCTGGATCCAAACAAAGCACTTGAACTCATGCTATACAACATTAAGTGGGAGTTATAGACTCGATGAACTCGAGTCTAAATGAAACTTAAGTTGGACTCTAGCATATACGAAGAACAAACTTGAATCACATGCAAGAGGACTCGTGGACTTTACTCAAATGAACTCAAATCATACGAGCAATAAAGGGTCTGATTTGAGCTTGGACTCAGACTTGAACTCAAGCTCGATCCAAACTTGGTCTGAACAATTATACAAAAGTTACAACTCAAACTAAAATCCTAAGTGCAACTCGCTTGAGAAATGGGCAATAATTTCTATCTGTAAGCTATGACACAAGATTTCCAGTGCAATGAAACAAGTACTCGAACATGCACTTTGAACTCAAAATTGGGTTGAATACAAGAATATCTAAACTTGAACACTGGAACTTGATCCAGATTAAGTATAGTGGATACGAACTCGGATGGAACTTGCAAAAAAAAAAAAAAAACATATTTGAACTTGCAAACCAAATTGGATCTAACGTAAAAAAGAATCAATAAATTCTAATTTGAATCAAATGTTGAGCATCAATAGACAAACAAAAGAGTTATGGTGGACATGATTCAGATATAATAGACTCCTACGACAACCCCTACAAATTCCTGTAAATTGAGATGACAATACTGGAGGCCAGCAATCAAAGATCTACCCCTGCAACAAGTATAATCATTAAATCACCTGAGACTAGTGAAAGGTGGATGTGATGCAAGGATAATGGTTCTTCTACGAACACTTCCAAGAGGTCGTAGTGGATACAACAGTCCCTTGCAAATGAATACGAGCCGCTTGTGGATAACAACAGTGAGTGTATCATAAGTACAATGAATCACTGTGGGCACAAGTACAGACATCACTTATGACTACGGTGATTAAGAACTTCAAGTACGTCGGGTACATGGGAAACTCGACGTACAAAAAAGGACACCTCCTGGAGGAATGGAAGAGATGTTTGAACAAATTAGAACAAAACTTTCTAGTGTTTCAAAGTTTCTCCCTAGTCCCACCCTTAGGAAAAAAACAGTTCTGGTGTCTACAAATGTCAGAGGTAACAACTCTACTACACTAAAGACCCCGAAAGTGATTCTTCTCAAGATAGTGGTTATAAACCTTAAGAAAAACTTCCCTGGTGAATGAGAAAGGGGGAGTTAACATCAAGATGAGAAGATGCCTCATAACATCAAGACCAAAACGCCACCGGATCTGCAACACTTATGCAAGCATATAGAAGGCGTCTACAATTTACAACACACCGCCACCGGATCTGCAACACTCGTACTAGCGGACAGAAGGCGGGTATAATCTCTTAAATGAAAAGTTGTGTGCATCCAAACGATAGCTATATGCACAACTACAATCATTTCAAAGAACCCCTGCACGTGCACCATAAATTTTATACATATAGGTACACTAAAGGGGAAAGTATAATCTTGACCCGTGTGGGCCCCGACGAGCGTGTTATTGGTACACACGTGACGTCTAGGGATGCTATACGGGTCAATAAGTAAATTTTGGTTCGCACCTGATCCTTATATATGGATCAATAGTAGTCGACAGGGTTAGAACTTTAAAATAAATACATAGTTGTGGCGACTGGTGTATTTATTTTAATACATTTATATTAGACCTTTAAGGCCTATAATAAAGAGAATTCACTAACAAAGGCACGAAGCATACGAAACCCGATCCTCATAATTAGATAAATAGGAGTAGACAGGGTTCAAATCATCGGATAAATATGCAGTCACAAAATTGACTGGAATATTTATTTTGTACATTCATATTAGGCCTTCAAAGTCTTTAATAAAACAAAGTCATAAACAAAGGCATAAATCAAACAAGAAATCCGATCCTTGAGTAACAGCTTGGTCGAGTTGATAGGGTTCAATCAATAAAGAAAAATGACCCCAAACACCCTGATGATGGCCGTGTTTGATGAAGATCTTAACCGGAGGGGTTCACAAATACATTCAAATCTCCCAAAAGTCCATTTTACAAAAAATCTCAAAAATATTTAAAATTGAAAACTAAATTATCAAACCACTTAAAGCAAAATCCATCCACCCTCTACAACAGTTTGCCGAGGTGGACAAATTTAAATATAACTTCAACTCATAAAGAGCCAAATGCCTAGTCGAAAATATCACTAGGATCCATTCTCAAACCAATCTCCTGCCAGTAAGGACGTAGTACCTGTCCTCTAACCGACGATTTTGCCGCCAAATGGCACCGCAAGATAAATGGTTATGATGACCCGAGGCCCTCTGAACCGAGTGGTTTTTCCGCCAAATGGCACAACGAAATATCGGTTATGGCCAGAGCCAATACGTTCCTTATTGACATCAAATCCTTGAGATATGAATCAATAGGATATGATCGATAGGGCACAAAGATCTCTGTTAGCTAAGGTGGATTCAAATTTATCCCCTTAGACAAACATTCAATCCAGGTCTATAAGGTCCCCTTGGACGAAGCAACACATGGCTGCCGACAAGGATCCTTCTATCAGGTTGGGTCAACTACCTCCTCTGATTAAGTAGATCAGGGACCATGATGGCCCGAGATGATAGAACCATGGGATCTTGATCGGGTCCATCATCCATTACCCCACCATCCACTTTAAGTACAAGATGGTGAAATTTCCCATTTTAAATATCAAACTCTTCCCAATGCCCAAATTCAAACCCAATTTCCAAATCCAACATTTTCAAATACTAATGTCTATTGCTGCTACTATATGCCTGATCTTACGTATCTATGGATACAACGTATTTGATCGACGACTAGCCTTAATTGAAAGTTCTCTCTCATCACCGGGAAGGGTAATTAACTATAGGGGCTTGGGCCTATAGGAAACCAAAACTCAGATCATAAAAGTCCTCGCAAAATGAGGGCGAAATATCTAGGTAGTATCTTATCCACAAATTCATCTGCCTTCAAAAATTTACCCCGGAACTTAATTCCATTAAAACTCCCTCGCTCAAAAGCACAATCAGTTGCGCGCCAGGGAGGCTGGGGCCGAATTTTTGGAGCCCATAGATTTCTGGCGACTCCGTTGGGGAATGGTTTCTCTTTCCATCTCTGGATAGTCATTCACAAGCTATAGTAGCAAGCAAATCCATATGGGTCAAAATTTTAAATTTCCTGAAAATTGATCTTTTAAATAAGATTCATCAAAAATTCAATATGCAGGGTTTTAATTCTATTCTAACTTTCCTGCTTCTATTATTTGTTATGCGTTATTTCTGTATTTTGAAAGTGTGGGGTGATGTATCAATTCTGATCACTAACCCCTGCCTTTCTTTTTTGAAGAATGGAAATGCAGGATATCTCAATGACCGTCCAATTGGGATGAGGAGCTAGGATACAACTAGCGAATGCTGTCATAGAGACTTGAAATATTGGTGCCACCATTCACTTTGGTGGACTCTAATTCTCAGCAGCTACTGCAAAAGCTGCAGTTATTACTGTGTATGACGTAAACTCTGAAGAATTTTCTAGAAGGTCCCATTCTTCACTATACTGTGTGCGCATCTGCCAGTGCCGCGAACTATTGCCAAGGACGTTGCTCAAGGAAGAATTTATGTGTTTAAAAGACTATCCCAATCTGAGACCCTTACTGCAAAAAGGGTTATTGATGGAAGAAAAATTTCAGTGGTGATTGCCAACACCACCACTCTGCCAACCGGGTTATCTGCACCTAGGATATATGATACTGAAGCTTCCTCATCTAGAGGAAGGCTCAACAGAAGGTAGAGGAGGAAGAGAAATACAGAACTACGTGCTCAGCAGTTACCTGTACCAGTCCATCCCTCCAACTTGCCAGCACAAGAACCAGAAATCAATATTCCCACTCAAAATAAGTTCTCTAACTTGATGTGGGTAAAAAGAAACATCTCTTCTGGTGAGCTCAAGAAATCTTCCTGGGAGCGTCGACCTGAAGCTCCAACCCCTCAGAAGATAAGAGAGCCTGAATGCCTGTCTGCCTGGGTACATCGAGTTCTAAAGATAGTTAAGGAAAGAGGGCTAATGAAAAAGAAGTCCCAAAGGCCACTGATTGTTGAGGCCCGAACAACTCCTCCAAGGGAAAGGTTATCATCTATTGTGATGGCTGAAAGAAGAGGTTATCAACGACAAGCTCTGTAGGAAGCACATCGGGGCTTTCATACTATATGATTAGTTATAATTTAAAAATATTTTTTTTTAGGAAAATAAGAATTTTTAATTAATTTCTATTACATCCGAACATACAATATGATCCAGATCATATAGTATGATTTACATAAAAATGAAAATATTTAAAATCATTTTTACTCCCCCTTTATATGTTCACGATCACAAATCTACCATATAACATTATAAGAATTGACTCAAGAAATGAAAATTATATACTCATTTAATATAACCAATTCTACACAATCTTGAGTGTTGAATCTTTAAAGAACAGTGTATGGTGTACTTAAAATATTAGTCAACACACAAAAAAAATATGCACTACAAACATTAGGAGAGAATAAAAGATTAATCAATATTATTTGTTATCATCAAAATCTTTAACTCGGAAGCACGAGTTGCAACAATATTTACATATTTATGTTCATTTATTTTTTAAAAATTCAATCTTGTAAGTCCATAGTAACTCTTGTAAACATGTCGCATGATTACTTGTTTTCATCCTAAAAACCAAGTAGATAAGACTAACCAAAATATTGAATTGGTGCTAGGTTAGGTAGGCATTCTACCCATATATAGTATAACAATTATATGTTTATTTAAATTTATGACTTGTATGTCCTTGTTTACATGAGTTAACATGTCACATGTTTGCTTGGTTTCTTCTTAAAAACCAAGCATATTAGGCAAACTGAAATACCAAATTACTCCTTGCTTAGGTAGCATTTCTTCCCATTTAAAGTCTTATATTTACATATTATTGTTTTTTTATTTTCTTAAAATTTAGTCTGTTATGTGCATATTTACTAACATAAACATGACCCATGATTACTTGTTTTCATCTTGAAAACCAAGCAGACTAGGAAAACAAAAATACTGAATCTATGCTAGGTCAAGTTTGCATTCTACCCATATGTAATCTTACATTTGAGTGTTTTTCAAAATTAAGACTTGTATGTCCATGTAAATTTTCATCTTTAGATTATAAATCTTAAAGTCATTTCCCCTCTCGTACAAATCTTATCACTAAACTCTTTATTTAAAACAAAATCAAAGTCTCTTGGTTAAAGTCATTGTCTAAATCCAAACCAAAATCCTACCAAAACCTATCATAAAAATCAAAAGTCAAATCAAAATTTAATAATCTCCTAAAATTCAAAGTCATTTAGATTGGATCGATTTCCAAATAGTTTAAATTAAACTTAAATTCTAACTTCAAATATTTTTTCTAGTTTATGTAATCTTAGACTGGGTCTATATCCAAATCATTAGAAAAACAAATTCAAAATGATTTGATTCATTCAAGTTTAATCATGTTATTGTGATTCAATAAAATTTACTCATTATATTTTCTTAGACTTATATCTTGTCTAAGGGTTTGTGAACTTTGTATATTGATACCCAATTATGGTCAATTACAGAAAGATGCGAGGAAACTAATCTTCTCCTTCAATTATAATCCCAGTATGATTTTCAATAAGGTGTCATATATAAAGGGCACAATGATTCTATTTGGGTTAGTTGACAATGTACAGTTCAACTTCTATGGGCCATAATTTAAGGTAGTCAAAATAAAATGTACACTTATAATATCTATTTAATATCTACTATTAAAAGAATAATTTGAGGTTGTTAAAGCATAGGATCCCTATGATTGGTCAACCAAATCATAATGTATGATATTTGAGATCTAATATTAATCCCCTATAATAAGTCAACCAAATCAATGTTTAACAAATGTGGTCAATAATATTGTACTATATAGATCATAATGTAGAATTGAAAGAAATGAAATTTGCTCATCCTAGATATCACAGTGGATGAAACTTTGATTATTTAAAATAATCATATAGTATGTTATAAACCGTATAGTATGAACCCTTAAAATTTGAACTAAATGTATATTGTAATGTAAATCATACTAGATGATTGATAGAGATAATTTCTAATTGTCTTGGAAATTGCCCTATATGAATAGAAGAAAATTAATCTAATAATACCTTACAAACTTTCCATTGTATAGTATGATAAAATACAAAAATTGAATAATTCATATAAATGATTATTCCATTGTATTAGAAGAATCCCTATTTTGAATTCATCATATTGTATGAATAACGATAGCTTAATTGAAAACTTAGGGTTTTCTAAAACCATGTACTTAAGTAATTCAAACTTTTCTCAAGAGAGACTTTTAACTTTGAAGGGACTCTATGAGAGAATTCTTGAGAGAGTTCTTGGGCTTAGATAGAAAGAAGGTGATGTTGTGAGTAAGGGAGAAGGAGAATGAGCAGTTTTCACATGATTGTTCAAGGAGAGAAACTTCAAGGTTCAGGGTCATGGGTTCTCTACCTTTACCCGGAGGGTAAAAAATTATTGATGGTTTTATGCCATCACTCGGAGGGTGAGAAAGTTTTCAAAGGTTCTCTACCATTTTCAAATGGTTGAGAAAGATTTAAAGGTTCATTGTCGCAACTAGGAGGTGTACATAGCTTTTAGTTTTTTTGTCGATTAAGTTTGGAGGAAGTGAATTTTAAGGCCTTATTTGCCTTGCTGTGTGGGATAAAGGAGAGTCATTATAGTGTTAGAGCAATACACAAAGATAAGTACTTTGCAAGTTGATGTATGTAAAGGTTGACCAAACTAGGTGTGTTCTTTCTTATTCTTTATGCTTCTTTATTTTCTACATATTAAATTTCTTGCACGAATTTAATTTTCATTGCAAACTACATTTGAATTACTAAACTTACTTGGATAGATTTAATTTATATTTGAAAAGTAAATTATACACACACACACAAATATATATATATTCCTCTTGATTTATTTATTTTGCAAAACTTTGAAAATGAATCAAGTTTTTTTATTTGCTTCCACTTTATTAGTGACTTGACTAGAATTGTTCATAAATTATGGTGTTGGTTAATACCAAAAAAAGATTTCTTGTTGAGTATTTTTTATAATTACAAATTCAACCCCCTCTTGGAGTGCCTAGGGATAGTTCAATGAGGTCTTGCAACCTCCCCCCAACTTTTAAGTGGTATCAGGTGTGTCTTGAAATTTATAATTTTAAAATCCATAAGTGAAAATCTTAGATATAATAATGTATTTTTAATGGGTTAGTGAAACCAAGTTATCCATTGTTGATAGTATTTAGGTCAATAGGATTATAGTTAATGATTGGGATATTTTTCATCAGCTTATTGAATATGCTTCTCTTTATTTTAGAGAGATCATAGAGGAGCCAAGAAAAGGAAGGTTTTATCATAGAGAGATTGTTAGAGGTAATAATTTATTTTTTATTTTGTTAGTTGAAACCATGTTATCCATTAATGATAGGAGGGAGGTCAATAGGATTATAGGTGGTGATTTGGATTTTTATCATAGTCCTACTGAAGGTACTTCAGGGGGAAATCTTATTTTATGGGAAAGAGAAGAGGTCTTGTTTGATGTTTTATAAAATTCATCTCAATTGGTTTTTGGTGTTATTGAAATTTCTAATAAGGTTAGTTGGAATGTTGCAACAATTTATGGAAATACAAATTTGCAGGTAAGGAGAGGGTTATGAGATAGTCCTTAGAGTCTTTCTTATTCTAATATTCCTTCATTTATGAGAGGGTATTTTGACAATATTCTTTTGAAAGAGGATAAGAGAGGTCTAAAGAGACTCATCCTTTCTCAAGGCCCTAAGGCGATGAATTCTTTTATGACTAACAAAGATTTTCATGATGTAGGAGTCATTGGAGCAAGATTTACATGGTTCAATAATAAGGAAGAATTTTCAAGAATTTGGGGAAGATTTGATAGTTTTTTACTCAATTCAGTAGCCATACAATGTGTTCCATTAGCTATGATTAAGCATCTTGCAAGAGTTGCATCTGATCATAGTCCCTTAATTTTCAAGATTTGTGTCATCACTCATCTACAAACAAAATTAATAAGATTTGAATATGTTTAGAAGTCCTATCTAGCTACTTGGAAAATTGCACTTAACTCTTGGAGGAAACAAGATTTTAGACACAAAGCTGAAATTCTTTAAAGAAATATTAGGAGATCTTTTAAAGCTCTTTATTATTGGAACTAAAATAAGATAAAGGACTTATGTGTTCTCAAAGAAGATTTAAGACGGAAATTATTGATATACAAATGGTGGAAAGTTCAGTTGGTGGACTTAATACAGAAAATTTGAAGTTTCTTAAAAGCAATGTCCATGAACTAAATTTTTATTTTGCTCATTTATCTACATGGTGGAATTAAAGAGCTAAGGATAATATTATGGATGAAAGATATTCAACTAAAAATTATTTGGTGATTATGCTTTGACAAAGAGAAATGAAAACTGGAAAAAGAAAAATAAAGATGAAAAAAACTCTTAGGTTTAAAATAAAGATGAAATTAAAATATATTTAATTAAACTTTTCAAAAAGAAGTGGTGAACTAGTAATTACAAACTGACTGATTCGCTTGAAGTTTTTAATGGACAGAAAATAGATGTGGTTAAGTTGGAAAGATTGAATGCAAATTTTTCTGGAGATGAATTCGCAGAAGTAGTGAACCAATTGGGTAATAACAAGTCTCTTAGACTTGATAGAATAATTGTTTCTTTTTTTGGAATTCTTTTGGGAAATTATAAAAGATGTTGCATGGTAAGTTATTGACAATATTTTTAAAACTAGAAAAATGAATCCTATTTGGAAGGATATTTTAATTGTGCTAATTCCTAAGATTAAAAATCCAATTGAGTCTTCGCTTTTTTGACCTATTATTCTTTTTCAAACCATTTACAAGGTGGTAACTAGAATGATTCTGAATAGATCAAAATGGTGTCTTCTAAATATCATTATTGAATATCAAGTAGCTTTTATTCATGGCAGATCTACGTCACACCACTATCTTTTGGCTCAAGAATTGTAAATGGTATATAACTAAGAGTATATTAAAAAAGTGTATTTTTTGTCACCATATCTATTCATCATGTGCTCTCAATTATTATCCAATGCTATCCTTTTGATAGGTGCAGAATTTGGTATTCATATTGCTCCACAAGCTAAAAAATTCAAATTTATTATAAGCAGAAGATGTTCTTTTGTTTTTAAATGCATCTCCTAAAATAACTGAGTTAATGAAGGGAATTATCGTTGATTTATGCGGTTAGATAGGACAAAGGTGAATAATAAATCTCAAATTTTATTTGGAAATTAGTAGATGCTAAAAGGAACAGAAAGATATCCAAAAAAGCATGTTTTAGAATAGTTAAAAACTTAAACTATTCGGGAGTGAAAATTGTTTTAAAAAGGTTGAAGTGGACTAATTTTCATAATATTTTAGATCATGCATTTAGGAGATTGGATGCTTTGGAAAATTGATTTCTTTCTTTGGTTGGAAGAAATATTCTTATAAAATCATCTTTTTAATCACATCATATTTTCTTATCAACTCATTCTTTGGTGCCTAAGGGTTTGTTAGTTGATTTAGACAAATTATGCATGAATTTTATAGGGCACAAAGATAAAGATGGATAAGGTTTACACTATATTGCTTGGGAGGAGCATTGTAAACCTAAAATGTTTGGTGGGATATGCCTACATTCGGTTGTATATAAAATTAGCCCTTTAAGATCAAGATTGACATGAAGATTTGTCAAAATCCTTAACATCATCAAAAAAATTCAAGATTCTGTGAAGACTTAAAAATGAATATAAGAGGGGTTTTGGAATAAAGAGTTACTATTCTTACATAATTTCAATAATGTAGTATTTCATTGTACCTCTAGAGTTTGTAATAAAGTGGATGATTTGTGTGTCAATTATTCTTTATATAATAGTTTTATGTGGGATAGTTTTATTACTAATAACATGAGAGTGACTACATGTACTACAGAAAAGTAAATATGGGATATAATGTACATCACATATGAGGGTACTAGTGAAGTCAAACAATCTAGGTTGAACATTTTACTTCATGACTTTGAACTTTTTAGCATGAAACTTAGTAGATGATTTCTAAAATGTAAGCTAGATTTACTTAGATAGTGGCATCCATGCATGCATTAGGTAGAGAAATTTCAATTTCTAAAAGGGTTAACAAAATACTCCGTTGCCCACATAGTGTCTATGATGCTAAGGTCAATATAATTTTTGAATATAAAGACCTGAATGTGTATTCTATTGATAACTTTCTTGGCTCACTCAATGCCTTTGAGCAAGACATGAGTTCAAGATTACTTTATGTAGGTAGGAAAAAGGAGAAAATTGTGGTTTAAAAGAAAATGACTCAAACAATAACATCTTTGTAGCTAAGGAGGATGATGACCTTTCACCTAAGAATCAATAGTTCAAAAATATTTTGAAAAGAAAGTAGAAATGTCATCAACAATGGCGCAAAGGTAAAAATAGTATAAATTTTAAAGCATCATCTGACACAATTTGTTTTGAATGAGGAAACTATGCACTTGTGAACTAAATGCCACAATTTAAAAACTCACTCAGTGAATGAGAAAGGTGAAGAGAAGGCAAAGTTTAAAAAGGGGAAGTAATGGACATGTAAGTCTTTTTGGGCTAATTAAGCCTTAAATCATCTAAACAGATAGTAAAGGAGACTAATTTGTGTCTTTTGGCTAATGATTTTCTTGATCAGTCAAATAGAGATGAGGTATGTCAGCTAACCTATGATGAACTTTTTATTATGTCTACAAATATTTATTCTTTATGTAGGAAGCTTAAAAAGATATATGCTAGCTTAAACACTAATTTGTTTACTTTACAAAAAGAGCATGATAGTTTTTTAGTTGAACATTACACTCTAGATAGAAGTCACATGTCTTTACTCGATGAGTTTAATGCATTAAATAAATACTAGATTGGCCTAACTAATACGTATGAATCCTTAAAATCAGAATATCTTGAATTAGAAGATTCATACAAATAGTTAGAAGCATATGCAACAAAACTAGATCATAATGAGCATGCATTAAAATTAGAAGGGCAAGCCTTGAAAGTGCAATTTAGTTCCTAAAAGTAAAAGTACTTGTAATTAAAAATAATAAACCACCATCTACATTGATAAAATGGTATAACCCCACATAACTGCATGTATCACATGCCTGTATGAAGAGGCATAACCCCAACATAAACTAATAAATCTATTCCATGGGGTTTGGTGTCAATTCTTGTGGATGCTAGGTCACATAGCCTATACTTGCATAATACATTATAAGAAACATTTAATATGGATGCCTAAATCATTTGCACAACAACATAACATACATACAAGTCACTCATCATAATATAAGATGGAACACAAATTCACTTTGGTTCCCAAATTTAACCTTTGAATGAATTTTTAGGAGTGCACACACAAAAGGCCTAGTGAGAGCACATGGTACCTAGATAGCATATGCTCAAGACACATGACTTGAGATATGAAGTAGTTCATCAAGTTGTAGGCTAGATTAGGAGGCTGGTTACACTATGAGATAACACCATCAGTAATGTGGTAGGCTCAGGTGTAATTAGAAACTCAAATGAATTTTATCATTAAAAATGTTTTACTTATGGATGGTTTAAAGCATATTCTACTTAGCATTTGTTAGTTTTGTGATAAAGGATTTCACATTAAATTTTTATCCATAAAGTGCATGATTAGCTTGAATGAAAAATTTATTCTATAAGGAAAAAGAGTTAAAAATGTGTAAATGCTTGATTTAAATTGCAATAAATACTTTATTTTTTGTGTTTGAAAACCACTTTTAATGATTCCTAGCTATTATATAAGAGACTATGTCATACAAGCATGAAGACTCTTAGGAAGATTACCCATAATGACTTAGTTAAAAGCATACCCAGAGTTATATTTCATCAAAGACCATCTATATGATGCATACCAAGTAGGAAAGCAAATTAAGTCTTCATTTCATTAAATTAAGGACATCGTCACCTCTAGTCCATAAGAAATTCTTCATATGGACCTATTTGGAAATGTTAGTATAGCCAGCCTATGAGGGAAATCATATGGATTTCTTATTATTGATGATTACTCTAAATTCACCTGGGTTAGATTCCTAGCACAAAAGAAATAATCTTTTGATGAATTTAAAACCTTCTTTGCTTAGTTACAGAGAAAATTAGGATGCAATATCTCGATTATCTATAGAAATTATGATAGAGAGTTTAAAATAATAAGTTTGAATCATTTTGTCAGAAAGTAGGGATATATCATAACTTTTATGGCCCTAAGACCCCCTCAGCAAAATGGAATAGCTAAAAGGAAGAATAGGACTTTAGTATATGCTACTAGGGAGATATTAGCTAAATATTCTCTCATTAGAGACTTTTTGTAGGAAGCATTAAATATTGCTTTTTATGTCTTAAATTGAGTCAATCTTATATCCAAGTTAAATAAGACACCCTATGAGCTACTTAAGGTAGGATACCCAACATTTCTCACTTGTGTGTAATTGGTTGCAGATACTTTGTCTTGATTAATGGAAAATCACTTCTAGGAATGTTTGATCCCAAATCTGATGGAGTCTTCTTAGGATATTCATATGTACATAAATCATATATGATCTTTAATAAGAGGACCTTAGTAATAGAAGAGTCTACCTTTGTCATATTTGATGAGTTAGATAAATATTTTTAGCCTAAGTTAGAAGAAAAAGAAGAAGTAGAGGCCTCCCAAGGGGTAGAATCCATAGAGCTAGGAGATAAAGTAGAACTTTGGGAGCCTTTCCTAGAGATTTGAGATACTCATCTAGTCACTATAGAAAACTCATCCTAAGATATCCATATGTAGGTGTTAGAACTAGGCATGGATTTAGAAAGGAGATTTATCATTATGCATTCATCTCAATGGTAGAACCCACCAATATAGATCAAGCCTTAGTCAAAAAATTATGGATCCTATCTATGTAAGAAGAATTAAACAAATTTTTAAGAATGATGCATGAGAACTTATTAGGAGGCCTAAGGACCAAAGTGTTATAGGAACTAAGTGGTCTTTCAAGAATAAAATGAGTGACTAAGGCATGGTGATTAGTAATAAGGCTAGATTAGTAGCTAAAAGATATAATCAGATTGAAGGAATTGATCTTGATGAGACCCTTTCCCCTATAACTAGGTTAAAAGCCAATATAATATTATTATCCTTTAATTTCTTTTATAGAATTCAAGTTATATGAGATTGATGTTAATATTTCCTTTCTAAATGAGGTGACTAAGGAAGATGTATATGTTAAACAACCCCCAAGTTTTAAGAACTCTCAATTTTTTAATCATGTATTTAAATTGAAAAGAAAAATATTATATGGATTGAAGCAATAACCTAGAGCTTAGTATGAGAGGCTAAGTGCATTCCTCCTTGAAGATATATTCATTATTTAATTTTTTGTTGATGATATACTTTTTTGATCTAAAATTTAGAATCTTTTTGTTGAATTTTAAAAAATAATGAGTGAGGAGTTTGAGATGAGTATGATGACAGAGCTTACATATTTCCTTAGATTTAGTGTGAAGCGAAGGGATGATTGAACCTTCCATAACAATTTCAAATATATAAATGATATCCTTAAGAAATATGAGATGGATAATGCTAAGGAAATAAATACTCCAATGAGATATACCATTTAATTTGATAAGGATCCTAATGAAAAATCAATTGATCAGAAGAAATATAGAAGGATAATTGGTTCACTTCTTTATTTAATTGCTAGTAGACCTAAAATCTTATTTAGTCCATGTCTCTGTGCTAGATTTCTGACTAGTCCCAAAAAATCCCATATGATTGTTGCTAAAATAATCCTAGATTCCAATTAGGCACCAAAAATATAAGTATATTGTATCCTATACATAGCTCATCCTTTGAAGTCATAGGTTATTCAATCATTATCTTTGCAAGATATAGGATATATAGAGAAATCACCTTAGGAACCTATCAATTCATATATCAATAATTTGTTTTTTGGTCCTCTAGAAAGCAAAATTCAATAGCCCTATCCAACACTAAGGCATAATACATTATTGTAGGAAGCTATGTTTTTAAAGTCATATAGATGAAGCATCAAATCTTAGATATTAGACTACTTATAAGCACCATTCCTGTTATGTGTGACAACACAAGTGCCATCTTCATTTTCAAAAATACAATCTGACACTCCTACAATAGGCAAATAGAAATTATGCATCATTTCTTTAATGATCATACAACCAAGGGAAACTACATCAAATATTTACTAAAAATAAATTAGTAGACATCATTTCCAAATCCCTTGCCTATGACACCTTTAATAACTTGATGACAAGAAAAGGTGTTAAAGACATTCATGCAATTTAAAATGAATATGAGTTTCTCTATCATTTGAAATAAAGGAGTGTCGCTCAAGGTTTAAAGCTTCTCTACCTTAACTAGGAGGGTGAGAAAGATTTTAAAGGTTTTGTTCCATCACCAAGAGGGTGAGAGAGATATTCCAAAAGGTTCTCTTCAATCATTATGAGGGTAATATATATTTAAAAGATTTACATGGTGACATAGATTTTGGTTTTGTGCCACACTGGGTTTGGTGGAAGAGATTTGTAAGGGCTTCTCCACCTTGCTGTGGGGTTTAAAGGAGAGTCACTTTACTGTTAGTGCAATACCCAAAGAGGATTACTCTGAGGAAGGCACATAAGTCAAGATTGATCAAACAACTATAAAATTTTAGTGTGTTCTTTTTGGTTTTTTTCTCTTCCTTTATTTACAAAATTTTAAATTTGTTGCACGAATTTAGTTTCCATTGCAAATTATAGTAGAATTACTAATCTTGTTTTGTTATATTTAATTTGTGTTAGAAAAGAATATATATATATATATATATATATATAACTAATTGTACTCTACGATCATCGATCGTAAGGGATGATTTGATGGATTATACCTCTAGAATGGAGTTGATCAAACTATGGCAGGAAAAAGTTTCTAAGCCCTATTCGTACTGTACTATCTTAGTTTCTCATTGACGACTTCCAAAGTATGAATTGGACTCATCCATTTTCATACCAAATGAAGCATTGCTTATTTAAAATAGATTGTACTGCACGATATAGGTTTATATATATGCTAACTAGAGTATGAAATCATTTCATACAGGATCATCCGAGCAATTTCTGAACTATTTACATGTATAATATGTGATCGTACTGTACAATCCAAGACAAACAACTTAAAATTTTCAATTTCAGGATATTTTTTATGTCTTTCATATTTAAGGTACTAAAAATAGATTGAAAGGAATCATTTTTCAAATTTTCTTTGAGAGTAAGAGTGAGAGTGTTTTGGGAGAGTGTGGATGGAGAGATCTTGTAAGTGAAATTTGTGAAGGGTTCATAAGATTTCCCAAAGGTAAGGATTTCTTTATAAGTTTGTCAAATCTCTTCCTTACTTCTTTTAAGATGCTTGAGAGAAGATCTTTGGAGAATACATGGTTCTTTGCTGATACAAGGAGGGAGTAAATGGATGATGGTTCTCTGTTGACACCAAGAGGGTGTGAAAGGATAATGGTTCTCTACAAAAAATAGGAGGATGTAAAAGGATGATGATTCTCTGTGAACACCAGGAGGGTGTAAAAGTATGATGATTCTCTACCGACGCCAGGAGGGTGTGAAAAGATGACTATTCTCTGCCAACACCAAGAGGGTGTGAAAGGAAGATGGTTCTCTACCAACATGAGGAGGGTATGAAAGGATGAAGGTTCTTTGCCGATAATAGGAGGGTGTGAAAGGATGATAGTACTCTATATAACTCGGGGTAGGTGGAAGAGAGAATAATTATAAGGGCTTCTCCGCCTTAGTGTGGGAGCATAAGGAGAGCCACTTTGGTATAGTACAATACCTGAAGAGGGAGCCTTTTGGGAGTGAACGTAGGTCTAGTTGGAACGAACAACTTTAAATTTCTATGTTATTTTTCTATCTTTATTTTTATTTTCTATATCCTTATGTTTTTATAAGTATAGATTTTGTGGTTGAAAAGTTATTTTGGAAAAAACTCATTATTGTGATTAATATTATAAAATTGGTTTTCCTAAACTACTAAGAAATTATAAATTATCATTTCACCTCCCCTTTTGGTTAGTCTAGGGATAAACTTAATAAGTCTAATAACCTGTTCAGTCTTATAAGTGGTATCAAAACCTACTTTTGAAAAGTAAGGTTTAGGCAACTTTTTAAAAATGATCATGATTACTTTTGGAAATCGTAATACATCTGAAGGGTATTTGATCAATAGACCCCCATTGTTTGATAACAACTATTTTGAATTTTAGAAAACACATATGTCTACTTTTCTTCAATTGCTTGACTATTGTATGTGGATTTTAGTATAGGAAAGTTACACTTGATCAACTAGACTTGTAGATGACATTAAAATTGAAATATCATTTATTAATTGGACTGTAGAAGAAAAAGAATTAGTTCAATTAAATGCTAAATATTTAAACAATTTTGTCTATGCACTTAAATTTAAAAGTCTATATGCATCTCTACTTGTAAAACTAGAAAAAAAATTTGGGGTAGAATTTGTATCACACATGAAGGGACTAATGAGATGATATAATGTTGATTAAATATTTTTCTACACGGTTATAATTTATTTCACATGAAACTGAATGAATCAATCTTTAACATGTATACTCATTTTACACAAATTGTTAGCTCATTGTATGCCATAGGTAGGGAATTAACGAGTGATAAAATAGTAAATAAAATTCTTTGTTATTTGCCTACTACTTATGTCGCAAAGTAACTATTATAATAAAATCAAAAGACTTAAATGTTTATTCTTTTGACAATCTTCATAGATCACTAATTAATTACAAGTAAGGAGTGACTCAAAGACATATTGATGCAGGTGAGAAACAAAAAGAGAAAAATATAGCATTGAAAGTGGATGACTCAAAGAGTGATCAGTCTCAGCCTGGGGATGAAGATGAAATTACTTTGATGAGAAGGCAATTCAGAGGTTTTCTTAAGAGGAAATAAAGGAGATGCCAGTAGTAGAATAAGACAAGTTCCATAAAAATGCTAAGGCTTTTAATAATGTAATTTGTTATGAATGCAGGAAGCCTCGACACATCAAATTTGAATGCCTGAATCTTAAAGCCAATTCTAGTAATGAGAAGGTCGAGGAGAAAAACAATATAAAAAGGGACAAGAAGAGATTATAGAAAGCTTTTTGGGCAGATTCAGCTTCAAATTCTTCAAAATTAGAAGTAGAGGAGGAAGTCACCAATTTGTGTTTAATGTCTGACAAGCTTGATCTGTCAGATCAAGAAGGGATATATGACTTAACCTATGAAGGGTTATTTGAAGTTTCTGAGAAAATTCATACTGCCTATAGGAAACTAAAAAAGATGCATGCTAGGTTGAACATAGAGTTTTAAGAATTACAAAAAGAGTATGAAATCCTTAGGAAAGATCACGTACTGATTGCTAGCAACCACATGAAATTATTGGATGAGTTTGATAAGTTTAACAAACAACATGAACTATTGAAATCATAACATATTGAACTTAAAAATGATTTTAAAACATTTATGGATGAATTTGATAGTATAGAGCACTATTTGAAAGTTAATAAAGTTATTTTAAAAAGAGCGAACTCATTTTTTAAAGTGGAATTAAAATAAATTGAGGAAAATAAGATACCACCCACACCTGAATAATTTTTCAATCCTAATCAAAAGCCTAAAATGTTAAAACCTTAGAAAAGATAATTTAATACATGTAGATTGATAAATATTTTTCTTATAGTGAAATGCTTTTATTGTGTATTAATTGGGCATATCTCACACACTTGTACTATTCATAGTAAAACTCATTTAGTTTGGAGACTTAAGATGCATAAAATAATTCATATCAAACATGCATCTAAATTATTTTTGCCAAGAGGAGAACCAAAACTTATTTAGGTTCCCAACATGCTAGATCTCATAAGAGCATTTAGTACTTGGACAATGGATATTCAAAGTACATGACTGGAAATACGACACAATTCATATAACTAGAAGCCAGGAATGTAGGCAAGATTACAGTAGGAGACAATACCACTAGAAAAGTGATAGAAACATGTATGATTGGAATTAGAATAATTTTTTCATTGAGAATGTTTTATTGGTAGAAGGCTTCAAATTTTTGTACTTGGATTCAGAGGAAGTTAGAGTGTGAGATTTTATCAATTCAAAGAGATCATAAAGGTGAGTTTAAAAATGAAAAATTTGAAGATTTTTATAAAGAGAAAGGAATTGATCATAATTTTTCAGCACTTAGGACTCCTCTATAGAATGGCGTAGTAGAAATAAAGAATAGAATATTAATTAAAGCCACTAGAGCCATGCTGGAAGAATACTCACCTCCAAAATATTTTTGGGCTAAAGTGGTTAATATAACTCCTTATATTCTAAATATTATGAACATTAGATTAAAATTGTATAAAATAACCTAAAAACTTCTTAAGGGTAGAACACCAAATTTGTCACATTTGCATGTTTTGAATGTAAGGTGTTCATTCATAATTAAGGAAAAACTCCTTTAAGAAAATTTGATCCAAAATCTGATGATGGAATTTTTTTGAAAATTCTAGTGTTGGAAAATCTTATAGAGTTTTTAATAAGAGATCTTTGGTAGTTGAGGAGATCACACATGTTGTGTTTGATAAATATAGTATTTTAGAAGAGCTAAAGTTGGAAGATAATCATATTTAAAATATCTTTTAAGGAATTAAAAAGACAAATATGGAAGAAGATATTAGAAAAGAAGACCCATTGCCAAGAGAATGGAGATTTTCTAAGAATCACCCTTAAGAATTGATTTTAGGTGAGTCTAATGAGTGTGTTTGGAGTAGGCATGGACTTAGCAAAGAAGTTAACCATTCATCATTTATATTGAATTTTTACCATGCAAGAAGAATTGAATCAATTTATAAGAAATGATATTTAGGAATTGATTGAATGGTCTAAGGATTAAAGTGTTGTTGGAACTGAGTGTTCAAAAATAAAATGAATAATTCAAGAGTTGTAATTAGACATATGGCAAGATTGGTGGCAAAGGGGTTAATCAAAAAGAAGGGACTGATTTTCATGAAACTTTTTCCCATGTAGCTAGACTTGAAGCAATTAGGGTTTTGTTAGCTATTACATTTTTTAAAGGTTTTAAATTATATCAAATGGATGTTAAGAGTGCCTTTTTGAACTTATTAATTCATAGGAAACTCTTTAGTTTCTTGATCCAATAGGAAATAAAATTCAGTATACTTATCCACTACTAAAGTAGAATATATTGCCTTAGGTAGTTGTGTTGCACAAGTACTTTGGTTAAAATAATAATTGATTAACTTAGGATTGTCTATTGGCATAATTCTAATTTTTTTTTGTGATAATACTAATGCCATTTACATTTCAAATAATCCTATTTAACATTTTAGAATCAAGCATATAGAAATTAGGCATCAGTTCATTAGAGATCATGTAGCTAAGGAAGAAATTGAATTGCATCACATTGCTATGGAAAATTAACTTGCAAATTTTTTCACAAAACCACTAGCTTTTGACACATTTAGCACTTTAAGGATCAGATTATGTGTGATTGATCTTACTGCTTAAAATAAAAATTATGCAAACTTAATTTGTTGTGTAATTGTATGTTTCTTTATTTTCATAGGTTATTTATAAGAGTATGTTGTCCGTATTTTATTTTTGATGGTTTATTTGTTTCTTGTTTGTTCTCTTTTGTTAGTTGTGTTCTTATTTTGTTTTTGATTTTACTAGAAGCATGTCACTATGCTTAATGAGTTTTTTCTATTTATCATGTCTTATTTGTAAGTGTTCTTTTCATACTATATGAAATTTTTTCATCTTGTACAAATTATGTAGCATGGACATGATAAATTTCTGAGTTGAGCACATAAAATATAATTTTTCATAGGATTTTATATTATACGATGATGTCATCATACTGTATGAAATGGGTTTTTTCATTTGAATGAGTGGGGATAATTTTCTAGTTAGCTTCAGTTATTAATTATAGATTGTATGTATGAAATCACTTTTCATTTGTACAATACTTATGTTAGTTTCTATGGGGGATGAACCTAACCATCATTAAATGATCTTTAATATTATGATCATCCAAGACGAACATATGTTTGTCTGTACGATCCTATGGTCAAAAAGTTTATATGAAAAGACGCTTTAGAAATGGCAATTTATGGAAAGCCACTTCATTTTTGGTCGTATTATTTTATATGTACGAAATTATTTTCATCCTGTATGAGTTTTAAATCATACGTATAATATAAATTTTATATTGTATAGTAGGTCATTTTTCTTTAAATTGAAGGGTCTTTGGATAAGTTGTTCATCACTTTCTCATTCGATTCCAAACATTCTCAAGTCTTTATCTTAAAAATGGCAAGCCATAACAAATGACCTCGCCACTCTATAGAATCATCTTCTAGAACTAGTAGGGATGATAACTTTTTGTCCAAAAAAGAACGAGGATGCCTTCAATAGGTATTTTGTTTTATAAAAATTACTCCTTCCTGTCTCATTCAAAATAATATCCACTTCTCTGTCATGCTCTTATTCTCTTTAACCCAACTTTCATTTATCTAGACTCTCATCTATGCCTATCATGAAGAGATATTCTACATCTTTTTGGCCAACATGAAAGTAAATCAGGACCATACTAGGATTATCTCCTATGTTCTTAAGCTATGGGTAGAAATTACAAAGGAAGATCAAGGCAACTTTATGCATCTAAGAACCCAAGGGATTATAACACACACACTAACCTCTAGATCCATCTTTGATTGGTTCAAAATAAATCAAACTCTTAGATGTGTTGCCCAAGTGAGCCGTTTATCTCATGTTTACCTTCTTAATAAAAATACTCGCATCCTCCAGCACATTTTGAGAAACTCAACTATTCCAAAAGATGGTGATCGCATAAACATGACTTATCTTTTGGCCACAGTCACTTATTTGATAATGACTAAAAATCTTTTGATGAAGCCCAACTTATCATGGATTATATTTATAATCTTTTTGAAATTGGACTTCCTCATCATACGAGAAATAAAAATATGGCTTCAGGATATCTAGTTGCCTATATTTTAGAAAGAAGTATAGTCTTTTTCATCCTGATCCTCCCATTGAACTCCTTATTTACTTTACTAATGCCTCTTTTGAGGCAATCTTTAGGTAGGATCAAAGTTTTGAGAGTGATGATTCAGAGGAAGAAGGGGGGAGCTCCTGCTCTAGCATCTACACCTACACCTAGACCAAACTAGAATTTCTTTCAAGAAATGGACCAATACTTCGATAAAATGGAACTCATTTTGAACAATGCTTTAATCAAATTGAGAATCATTTAAATCATCAGGTTGCAAGATATAATAAAGACATGGGTTGGATCTAAGGGCAGTTTGGCTCGGTGAACATGAATGTAGTTATACAGTAGTTATTTTTTAATTTTCAACCAACCACCTCCTCCAGATCAAGGCCCCTCTGATTACTATATGTACTTATGTGTTGCTATTGCTTATGAGTATTTGTGTTTATTCTTGAGATGTATTCACGTGATAGTAATTATCTTATGTATTAGTGATTTCATGTGTTATTTTGGATTTATGAGATGATACTAGTTGGATGATGTTATGTGGAATGATGTGAAATGAGAAATATGTTTATTAGTGCTCTTGCATAATCAATGAAATGATGGAATATTTTGTTCACTTGCATTGAATTTCATTTCTTGAAATATTTATATTTTTAATGAAAAAATCTTTTGTAGTTGATCATTTGAATGGATTCTCAATTACTTTACTCTATAAATTAATTTTCATACAAAATTTAATCTTTAAAAAATTTAAATTAAAATAGTAACTTGATGTATATAAGGATATCAATTTCATGTTCTGATAGACAGACATATCTAAGCTATAATTGTTACAAGATTGATATCTTATTAGTTTTATTTTTTTTAATATGTTTATTTTTGTTCTTAGTAGAATTTGAATTTAGATTACTAATATTGAAAAGAATCAGAATGAAAAAAAAAAAGATGCACAAAGCATATAAAAATAAAAAAATATGTGTAATTGTTTACAAAGTGAAAAGAGGCATAAAATTAGCCCAAATAGAAAAGATGCATAAAGTGTGCCACAAATATTTGAAAAGATGTGCAATGTTGCCAATTGAAAATATTTATATTGTTCTTTCCTTTACCATTCTATCTCTAATCCAAATCCATCTAATTAACAATCATATTCACTATTAAATTAAAAATTAATTAATCTTTATTTCATCATTTTTATAATAATCATTATTTATTTAATTTATCTAGCATGAACAATGAACTTGGTTGACTTTTCTTATCTTAGTTGTTATTTAATTTAAAATTTTAAAATTTTACTTTTTTTTATTAGAAGTTAATATTATATTTGCAATTAGTTTAAAATCTTTTTTTCTTTAACTCTTTTGGTTTATCAATAAAAAATTTTCATTTTAAGATGTACTTCCATTTTTGTTGTTGTTAAAAGGGGAGTCATAATATTGTTTGATGATTGATATTTTTTTTTGTTATATGTAGATGTAAGTGTGTTATGTATATGTATATGTTGTATTATGAATGTGTGTATTGTATGTATATTTTGAATGTTCGTGTTCGTGTTTTTGTTTGAGTTGTTTTTTATTTTAGTAGTTGTTAGTTATTATTTCTTCTTAATTTTTTGGTTTTTGATTTTTGATCTTCATGGTAACCTCTTATTTTTAAATTTGACATTCATTTAGGGGGAGGTAAGGAGAAAATTTTCTTTAATTAATTACTAACACAAATAATAATTATTTTGTCATCATAAAAAAGGGGGAGATTATTACAACTTAGATTTCATAGCTATGTTTTTTATATCATATTTATGCAACGACTCTCTACTCTCTTGTTGGTGGAGAAACTGAGGCGATCTAGGGCTTTCATTCCTGATTTCCCTTTCTTTCATTTCTGGCATGTTTTCATGGATTTTTCTGCTCATCTTGCTTCGGTGGTTTTATTTTAGTCTTATTTTTGTTTGGTTTGGTTGGAGACTCTTTGGATTTTTTGGTTTTCAAGATATGATGACAACGTCATCATCTATCCCTTCACTTGTTGTGCTTTCAAATGGTAAGTCCCATTCATTTAATGAAGTTTTGGTTGTCTGACATTAATGCTTGATGATTCTGTGGTTTATATGCTAGATGCTCCTTTTGCGCTCACTCTTATTGGCAAGTTTATGCTCTGGCAGCTGAATCTGGATGTCATTATAAGTTTTTTGTGAATATGAAATTATCTGGTTTGTTTCATGTTGGTTTGTTGGATTCCAGACATATCGTGATTCAACTAAGCTACTATTTGTACTATCGTCATATTTTCTCTAGAATGTCTTATTACATTCAGGGTTGTCAAATCAAATTGCTTAAATGGATACCTGATTTTGATGTGTATGCGGAATCTCCTATAGCCCCTGTGTAGATTTCTTACCCAAATCTTCAATTACATTTTTACAACTCTCAAATATTATTCAATTTGGCTTCTATCTTTGGTAGATCCTTGCAAATTGATCAAGATATAATGACCATTTCACTGCTATTTATAGCTTGAGTGTTAGTTGAATTGGATGTAATGAAGAAGCACCCTAATGAGGTCTGGATTGGTTCAGAACTAAATGATTAGTTTTAAAAAAGTAGAATTTGAAAATTTACCTATTTTCTGTTCTCAATATAATATGCATGGAAATGGTTTAAATGTGTGTTATAAGTTACATCTGTAGCTTTGGAAGGACATGGAGTCTTTGAATTCATCACTTAAAAGTGATTTTCCTTCAGTTGAACTTGATATTGTTACTCCTTGTCCTGATGGAAATGCGGGTATGGTTCCTCAAGTAAAAGATCCTATTAATGAATCCTTAATTATGGATTATGTTCAGCTGAGCTGAATCCTACTATTGTTGATGGTTTGAACCAAGTACAGGAAGTTAACCTTAACTCAATTTCTTCTTTACTTATTGTCTGTCAAAAAGTGAATGATCATAGCACTAATACTAATCTAAATAATGTTTCCATTATTGTTAAGCCTCTTATAGAGGCAGTATCGTTAAATAATATTGGTTTGGATGAGGAGATTGATCAAACTATTATTCTGGACATTGACCAAATCGATGCGGTGAATGAGAAAAGTGGTAATGAAGTGAACAATGAAACCTTTGTGGAAGACAATGTTTTTTATGAGGAAGGATAATTGCCTCTTTAAGGGGGCAGTCAATTATGATTAATGATAGTAAGCTTCCTTAGAATGATCATTATCTTAGTGATGCTTTTACTGACACAGAGGGTATGGATATGTTGGCTAAATGTTTTGCCAGAGATGATAATGATACTAGTTATACCAAGGGTCATGGTAGGAGAGGCAAGAAGCAAAGGAATTTCATTTTACAAAATGTCGATTCTTGTCTTGTTTGAGCCTTTTATCTCCTCTGATAAGTTACTTGATATTGCTAAATATCTGGGATTTAAAAATGATGTATCGAATGTGGCAAATAAAATTTGGGGTTTTTTAAAAGATTTTATTCAGGTAGACATTATTGGTGATTTTACTCAAGTTATGCATTATAATATTAAAAGTTCTTATTTTTAATATTGTGCCTCTTTTATTTATGCTACTTCTTCTTGTTATACCTGAAAGATTTTACGGGATCAAATCATTCACTTTCATAGTATTTACAACCTTCCCTTGCTTATTGGTGGGTATTTTAATACCATAGCTAACCTGTCTGAGCACATAGGGAATTCTCTCCCTATCTATGATTCTATGGAGGATTTTAATAGTAAGATTATGGATTGTAACTTAATTGATATTAGTTTATTTGGTAATAATTTCACTTGGAATCATGGGCATTTATGGAAGCAAAAAGCAGCTGTAAAACATCTGGTTAAAGGTGATAATAATACTAAATATTCTTATGTCTTGGTTAAGAGGAAATGTGTTATTAATTGTATACATAAAATTAATCGTGTTGATAGCTCTGTTATTGAGGAAGGTGTTGAAATTGCCAATCTAGTTGTTCAATATTTTTTTAATCAACTTAATAAAGCCTTTAATCCTTCTATTATTGACAACCATTCTATCATCCCTAATCTTATTTCTCATGACGATAATGTTTTCTTGTCTAAATCTCCTTCTTTTGAGGAGGTTAAAGAAACTGTTTTTGGTATGAATAGTGAGTCAGTTGTTGGGCCGGATGGCTTCATGACAAAGTTTTTCAGAAAACTTGGCATATAACTGGTAATGATATCTTTTATGCTATTATTGATTTCTTTGATGGTAATTCTATTTCTAGGTTTTTTACATCTACTTCTATTATGCTTATTCCCAAGAATAATTTTGTTACTACTTGGAATGTCTTTAGACCTATTAGTATGTCCACCTATTTTATGAACTTCTTTCTAAATTTTTGATGAATTGTTTAAAAGTGTTTCTTCCTAAACTTATTTCCCCTTTCCAAATGGGCTTTGTTAAAGGACATGCTATTTCTAATAATATACTTTTGGCTCAAAAATTTTGTCAAGATTTGGATGTCAAGGTTAGAGCTGGTATTATGATTATGAAACTTGATATTGCCAAGGTTTATGATAACATTGATTAGAATTTCCTTTACAATATTATGAAGTTGTTTTATTTTGATTTAAAATTTATCGACCTTATTAAGATTCACATTGAAAGCCATTATTTTTCAATCATTGTTAATGATAAGAGCAATGGTTTTTTTAAGGCTTCCCATGGGCTGAGACATGGTGATCCTATTTCTGTTGCCCTCTTCATTATTGCGGCTGAATATCTTTCTAGAGGCCTTACTAATCTTTTTGAGAAGTATCTTAGCCTTTACTTTAGAATGTTAGGTGGTTTTCATATATCTCATTTATGTTATGTTGATGATTTTATCATTTTCACCAATGCATCGATGAATAAGATTCATAGACTTTTAAGGTTTTTTCACCAATTTGAATTGGTGAGTGGTCTTGCTCTCAATAAACATAAGTGTTGTTTTATTTCTGCTAAGAAAGCCCCTCATTATTGTATTATGGCTATTAAGATTTTAACTGGTATTAGTCATGGCCTTTTGCCTTTAAAGTACCTTGGGTTGCCTCTTTATAAGGATAGAAACAAATCTTTTCTTTTTGATAATTTAGTTAAGGTTGTGTAGAATATACTATTGTCTTGGGATTCTAATTTTTTAATCTTTGGATGTCGGTTAATTGTTATCAAAGTGTTCTTTGTTCTTTACCTATTTATAATTTGCAAACTTTGCTTCCTACTCAGGCGGTTTGTAACAGGATAGATAGGATTTTCAATAAGTTTTTTTGGAAAGGGTCTGCAATTCACTAGTCATGGGATAAATGTTGTAGTGCTTTGAATGAAGGGGCTTTGCGGTGTAAGTCTATGAATGATTTGGCCTACGCTTTCTCTTTCAGGTTATGGTACAACTTTTGTGCTAATTTGAGCCTTTGGGCTAATTTTATGGTTTCCAAATATTGTGGGGGTAAACATCCCACCACATGTTCTTATAGTAAAGGTAACTCTAAAGTTTGCTAGTGCCTTTACAAAGTTAAATGGATTGTTGAGTCTTTTATCTTTTGGGGCCTTGGTAGTGGTAATACTATCTTTTTGCAGGATCAATGGTTGGGGGGGCCAATCTAAGATTCTATTACTAATACGTCCTCCAATGCTACTATGAAGGTGAATTATTTTTTACTTATAATGGTTGGGAATTTGAGAAACTTTTTTTTGTTTTTCCTGACTTTATTATTCAACAAACTTTGAACATCCCTCTAAACACTAATTCCAATGATGTTTATTTATGTGCTTTGGCTAAAGATGGTTGCTTTAGATTAAAGGATGCTTGGCATTCCTTTAGATCTAAGTAAGAGGTTTCCAATATTTTCCATATGACTTGGCATAAAAGTAATCCTTCAATGGTTTTTGTTTTTGTCTGGAGATTTTAACATAAGTTTATTTCTACAGATGATAATTTGATTAAAAAAGGATTTATCCTTCCATCTAAATGCAAATGTTGTTATCATATGGATAATATACACTATTTTTTTATCTGGCCCTCTAGTAATCAAAGCTTGGACTTATTTTGATGACATTTTTCATTTAAATTGTTTTAATTCTACTATTTCCATTAATTCTTTGCTTAACTATTTGTTTGTTAAATCAAAAGGTCATATAAAAAATTCCATTCCTACCCTTATCCTTTGGTATTTATGGTTGGATAGGAATAATTCTCGTTTCAATGGTGTGGTTATGAACCACTATAGAATTATTCAAATTGTTAAAGATAAGGTTGTGGCTCTTTATTTTGTTAAGTTTCTTTTTGTCAAGAAATTCAAAAATTATTTCTCTACAGAAGTTGATTTAGGTATTAAGTTGGAGGTGAATATTCTTCATAAAGTTCCTAGATGTATTTTTTGGATGAAGCCTCCTTTCAACTTTTTTAAGATGAATGTCGATGGTGTTAGCATGAATTCTATTGTGTGCTGTGGTGGTGTCATCAGAGATTATAATGGTAATATTATTTTGGGTTTTGCTGGTCCTTTATTTAATTGTAATATCAATTTTGCTACTACCTATGCTATTCTTCATGGTTTAAGGCTTTGTTTATCTCTTGATTACACTAATATTTTTTATTGAGTTTGGTTCTAATTACTCTTGTCAGTCCTTTAACTTTAGGGATGATAGGTTTGTTCCTCTATATTATTTTATATGAGGAGGGACATTAAGAATTTATTGAGTATTTTAAAATTGTTCTTTTCTTTTGTTCTTGAGGAGGTTACTAGGTGGGGTGGTGGCTTGGATTCCATGGCTGATTTCTTGGTTTCTAATTTTCTTATTTCTATGAAAGGTTGTTTAAGATTGGATAAGATTGGTTTATGTCTAATGGTGCTATGGGTCTTGGTTTTCAGTTGGTTGTCTGGCTGTGCTTTTGCCAACCTACCTTTTTCTGTAGCCTGGATTGGTGGATTTATTCTCTCGAGTGGCTAGGCATACTATTTTGTTTCTCAGAGTAATATGTTGTTGCTTTGTCATGGATGGAGTGTTTTGTTTGGGATCTTTTAGATATTCCTCTCTATTGCCATGTTGTTGGTGTTTGTTTAAGGCATTTTGATTACTGCTTGGTGTCGGCTTACTGGATCATTGGTTTGTCTGGTGTGGGGTTATTCAATTATTCCTGGGTGCTTTATGTTGTAGACCATCAGCACGTTTGGGTATGGTTGGCTGCAACTAATATTGACCCTGTATTGTTTTCATTGGACATTTTGAGTTGGGCTATTGGTGCTCTCAGGTTTCTTTGGATCCTAGTTTTCCTTGATAATTTGATTGATCTTAAATATTGCTCGGGCAATCAGGTGTCCTCTGGTTAGTTGGATGATATGGTTTTGATTGCCTATCTCTTATCTTCTTGGAAGTGGCTTACTGATACGGTTCTTATGTCTTATTTTATGTATATGAGATGCTGGTGGAATATGGGGTGGTATCCCCTTTGTCCTGGTTGCTTATCGGTTGGTGGTTATTGGTTTTTATAATTGTGTTTTCATCCTATTATCTATTATTACTGATTTTGTTCTTATTTTTCTTTGTATAATCTTATTTTGTGGAATATAATTAGTGCTGAAGATCATGGTGATGATCTGTTGGTGGGGAAGCTGGATCTGATTGATATTTTTTGTAGCTTTCTACTTTTTTGGGTGCTCACTCTTATGCACCGTAAAATGTACCTAGAATTTTTTATAATTTTCCTTAGCAGGGAACTCGAGCTCTTAGGTTTTTTTGTATTTTTGTAGCTCATGTGAGAAGTAGTGAGATTGAGTTCCCTTTAAGGATATTGTAATTGCTTTTAATGAACCCGCAGGCCCCTCCATGGATTTCCTTAAAAAAAAAACTATGTTTTTATATCATGTGCGTTTTTGATGATTCTAAAATATTATTGTATTAATTACCATTTCTCATAACATATATTAGAAATATTAATTTTGATGTTTGTGTGTACTAATATTTTAGGGAAATCATACTCTAAACTGCTAAAGACTTCAAGACAGATTAGATTAGGTTTATTGTAGTTGAAGTCTATACTTTTTTATATTTTTCTTGAGTATGAGAGAGTATGAATATAATAGGATAACTGTGCCACACACACTGAGGGAGTGTCAAAATTTATATTTTTTAAAACTTATTGTACTATATGATCATATATCATTCGGGACGATATGACCGATTGTACCTCAAGAATGGAGTTGATCAAACCATGGCAAAATTATTTTTCTAAGTCTTATTTGTACTGTACAATCTTAGGTTTATTCAGATGACTTTCAGAGTACAAAATGGACTCATCCATTTTTTTACCAAATGAAGCAAGGTATATTTAAAATAGATCATACTGTATAATATAGGTTTGTCATATGCTAACCAGAGAATGAAATCATTTTGTACAGGATCGTCTCAGCAATTTTGAACTATTTGTATGTACGATGTGCGATCATACTATACGATCCAGGACAGAAAACTTGAAATTTTTTTTTCTGGATGGTTTTTTTGTCTTCCAAGGTGTGAAAGGATAATGGTTCTTTACCAACACCAGGAGGGTGTTAAAGGATGATGGTTCTCTGCCGACACTAAGAGGGTGTGAAAGGATGACGGTTCTTTACCAACACGAGGAGGGTGTGAAAGAATGATAGTTCTCTATCGACACCAGAAGGGTGTGAAAAGATGATGGTTATTTACCGACACTAGGAGAGTGTGAAAGGATGACGGTTCTCTACGAACACTAGGAGAGTGTGAAAGGATGAAATTTCTCTGTCAACACTAGGAGGGTGTGAAAGAATGATGGTTCTATACCGATACCAAGAGGGTGTGAAAGGATGCCGGTACTCTGTCTCAGTAGGGATAGGTGTAATTGTAAGGGCTTCTCCACCTTGTTGTGGAAGCAAAAGGAGAGTCACTTTGTTATAGTGCAACACCTGAAGAGGGAGCTTCAGGGAGTGGACATAGGTTTTGTTGGACCAAACCCTTATAAATTTTTATGTTGTTTTTCTATCTTTATTTTTTATTTTTTGCATTTTAATTTATTACATGTTTAAATTTTGTGGTTGAAAAGTTATTTTGGAAAAACTCATTATTGTGATTAATATAATAAAATCTATTTTCTTCAACTACCAAGAAATTTTAAATTACTAATTCACCCCCCATCTTAGTTAGCCTAGGGATAGACTTAATGTGTCTAACAACCTATTCAGACTTACACCGCTTATGTTAGTAACTTGACTATAATTTTTTTTTATAAATTGTGGTGTTGGTTAAAACAAATAAAAGGTTACTTTTTAAGTATTTTTTAAAATTACCAATTCACCGCGGTCTTGGTGCACCTAGGGATAGGTCAATGAGGTCTTACAATGTCCCCTAAACTTTCAGAGGTGTGAATTTTGAAAATTCTCTAGTTATTAAACCTTCAATATTTTTTAGATTCACCTTCCCAAGTTGTTCTAATAGTTAATAAGGTGTGTATGTAGTTCCTACTAAACTTCCTTATATGTGAAGGTTTGAGATGGGGGTATCCTCCAACACCACCAAGATGACTGCATTTCAATGAAGGAATAAGAATCACCATATGAGGTTTGGAGCTGAGAAGATAAAAATTTTAGAAGAGGACAATCTAACCAATGTTGGAGATGAGGAAATTAAATAAAAGTAAGCTTAACTAATAATTGGAGAGTCTAAAATTCAATTCCACTATATGTCCCATGCTATTAGAGAAGAGAATACTCTATTAATAGCAAATTATTCTCCTCCTTTATTGTCTAAAGTATTTTCTTTACTTTCTTATCAGAGAGAAAGAGGAAATTTAAGTACCTATTGGATGGATTTGTTCATAATTGTGCAAACAATTATGGGCAATCAAATCCAAATTTTTTAAAATTAATGAAGGGGTTATCTCCAACCATGTTAAATCAGAGCTGCATAGAGAAAGAATTGTCCCTCATCCTGAAAAGAAAAGAAGTCAAGTATGAAATTTGAAGTCTATAAAGTTAGCAATAATAGTAAATAATGAAAGAGAGTTAAGAGGATTCTTTGAAGTCAATTATAAGTTTGTTTCTATCAATGATCAAAGGCATGTCTGTGATTCATTAGAGATACAATCAAATCAATCCTCCTAAATCTTTTCAAATAAGAAGTGAAGTGAATAAAGTCTTCTGTCAATCCTTGGTTGATAAATTGCTGAGAGTTTATCGGCATCATTTCAATGGTAGTCAATCATAATTTCATCCCTATATTATAAGGCTGGAATAAAAAAATTAGTCAAACTCATTATCTAATAAGAAGAAGGTTTAAAAACCTAAAGTAGTTTCAATTTTTATTACACTTATTTTCAGTAAAAAAAATTGTAGTGGCAGATAGAAGAAAGAATAGTAAACAAACTAGAGTCTTCCTGAAAGAAGAAATATATCCCGATTGACTCGCATAATGGGTTAATAAAACTATAACAGAGTTAAGGAGTTATCTTAAAGAATGATTAAAGAAGATAGATGGAGAAGAAGCCAATGAGATTGCGGCTTTGAACGATCAATATGAAGAAATGACTGAGAGTGTATTCATGGTAGATATGTGATTGTTGATTCTAAAGATAAAATAGAAACAAAAGTGAATATGATAGATGTTTAAAATGTAGAGGAAGATGAAGATGAAGAACATGCTCCAAATTTAATTAGTAGTCTTTTAAAGCAGCTAAGATAGAAAGATGAGCAAATATCTAGAATGGAAAACAAAATGAAAACATTAATATTAGTTATGGATGATTTATAATGTAAAGAGATTCCTTCTGCTAAAACTCAATTAGATTTAATTCCAATAGAGTCTATGCAATATTGCAGAAAAGTAAAAGTGGAAGTAAAAATAAATAAAATTGATATTCTTAAATTTGAAAAGTAAATAGAATAATAAGTTAAAAATGCTCTAGCACAGCCTAAGGGTACTTCATACATTCTACCCTACCTAGAAGAATATAATGTAGTTCCTTATCCCAAAGGATTCATGCCACCATCATTCAAAACGTTGATGGAACTAAAAATCATAAGGAACACGTAATGCACTTTAAGGGTCGTTATTGCAATGCATGAGGCATAGATGCTCTACTATTCTGACAATTTCTAACCAATTTCTTTAGCATAACTCTTAAATGGTACATTGAAATACCTATTGACCCAATTTTGTAATGAGGTTAATCCCCCTATGTCAAACACAAATATTTAGATCTAAATCATTAAAATACATTTCAAAATCTAAATCAATCTCATCACCATGTTTTGGCATGTTGATTTTATCATTGAAACATAAAACTATCACTTGATAACCACCCTTGATTGACGTTTGATCATCTGATCTACAACTTGACAATCACCCTTGAGCAACAACGATATGATCATTCCAAATCCTAAAATTCCCTCAATTATTTAACTTTATTGATCAATTCAAAACCTAAATCAAAATCAATCCTTAAATTCACTAGTTGACAATCCCTATTTATATTCAATTGATCACTTGTTCAGTCATTGAAGATCATCAATGATTTTTAATGATTTGAACATTTGAAGCCTTAAGCCCTCATAAATCATTATCTATATAAAATCTAATGACTAAGCATATTGACACTTCAAAGCTTTAAAATCTAGTGTCATAACTAAACCCAAAACCTCTTGGTACAAAACCTATTTTTGGAGAATTTTTTATAGCCTTAAAACCTGATCAAATGACCTTGGATTCATGATCTATCACTTGCATATTGATTAGGAATATCCTTAGGGTCAACCAAATTTTTTTGAAGGCATTTAAAGATCACTAATCCCAAAAACTTAAAGAATTTCCATAGGTTATAAAATCTTCATATATTTGTAGCCTATTCCACTAAACATCACATATTATGATTTTTGACCTACCTTAGAAGCATCTCCAAACTCTTATATCATGAACATGATCATCTTCAGGATGCATTAAAAAATATTGAACCTCGGGTTGACCATGGTTGACTACAAAATCCTAAAACACTAATCCTTAAAAATATACTTTTCCTTAAATCTCAAGATGGCCCAGTTAAACCAAGCCATGCAACCTTTTCCAAACATATCTAGAATATGATTTGGAGTTCGTTGAACAAAATCTAAAAATCAGTAAACCCTGGTTAACAAAGTCAACCTAAATTGACCAAATTTATCTTTTACCTCTAAAAATTAAATTACATGTATGGTGACCCAACCAAACATTTGGATCATTTCTAACAAATCCTAAACTTCATTTAGAATGCACTGAACTAATTTTCAACCATTGGTAAACCCTGGCTGACCAAGTAAACCAAGGTTGACTAAAGTGCACTTTTTACCTTTAAATAAGTATTTTGAACTAAATGAACCACCCAAGCATTGTGACCACTTCCAACATTTCAAATATTTCATTTGGAATGAGTTGGATCAACCCTTGACCCTTCATGAAACTTGGTTGCCCAAGTTAACCATGGTTGACCAAAACCTATCAAATACACTTTAAATTTTTAAAACTCTAGATTTTGACCTCATCATTGAACCAAACTATGCGGAATAGCTCCTTGGAACCCGATGAGTCATCTAAAAAAGTTTGAGCCCATGGACCCACTAGGATTTACAATAGGTTTTAACCAAGTACAAAAAATAGGATTTTCTTTATCTAAATCATTACCTTTATAAAAATAAATTTGTAAAATAGCTTCAACATGTGTGTGTATTTACCCCATGAACATACCATCAAACTTTGAACCTATGAGTTTACCCGATTTAAAAGTTTGGATTGAAACAAGTTCTCTAAAATCTATATTTTGTACCTTAGATCAATTGAGCTAAATTTTAACACAATCAATGGACTATGAGGCTAATTGTGCTAAGGACGTATTGGTCCTCTTTCCCAATGTGACAAAACAAAGAATGAATTTAGTAGAATATAAATATTAAAATAATAAAATTTATAAATCAATAAATAATTAAATTAAAAAACATTTATAAAATATATAGACTTTACAGCTTTTATATCCTTGTGCTTGATTCCTTTTAGAAGGGTAAATATGTATTGGGTTGAGAAACTTTAACAAAAAAAATACTTAATTAAAATGAATTAATCTATGTTATTCATCTTGAATGTCTGAATGCGGGTTGTTAGACCTCATAAAACTACTAATGCACACCAAGAGGAAGGAGGGGCGAATTAGTAATTTTAAAAATTCTTTTTTAAAGGTTAAAATGATTTAAAGAAAATTTATGGACCAATAAAGAAACATATATTTTTATTTACTTTTATAAACAACAAACTTGTAATGAAATATATTTGTGCACTTTCTATTTTTGAACCCTTTTTTGGAGAAAAGTCACAATATATTCTAATTATAACAAAAGCTCATAAATAATAGATATAATAGTAAATAAAATACAAGAAATAAAAGTGCAAAAAAGTAAAAATAAAATAAGAATGAACACACTAGAGATTTATAGTAGTTCAATCACCCTCTATGAGGCTAATTGTGCTAAGGACGTATTGGTCCTCTTTCCCAATGTGACAAAACAAAGAATGAATTTAGTAGAATATAAATATTAAAATAATAAAATTTATAAATCAATAAATAATTAAATTAAATTAAATTAAAAATCATTTATAAAATATATAGACATTACAGCTTTTATATCCTTGTGCTTGGTTCCTTTTAGAAGGGTAAATATGTATTGGGTTGCGAAGCTTTA
>NW_021319385.1:694977-736143 GCF_001605985.2 Dendrobium catenatum
ACTTAATTAAAATGAATTAATCTATGTTATTCATCTTGAATGTCTGAATGCGGGTTGTTAGACCTCATAAAACTACTAATGCACACCAAGAGGAAGGAGGGGCGAATTAGTAATTTTAAAAATTCTTTTTTAAAGGTTAAGATGATTTAAAGAAAACTTATGGACCAATAAAGAAACATATATTTTTATTTACTTTTATAAACAACAAACTTGTAATGAAATATATTTGTGCACTTTCTATTTTTGAACCCTTTTTTTGGAGAAAAGTTACAATATATTCTAATTATAACAAAAGCTCATAAATAATAGATATAATAGTAAATAAAATAAAAGAAATAAAAGTGCAAAAACGTAAAAATAAAATAAGAATGAACACACTAGAGGTTTATAGTAGTTCAATCACCCTCTATGAGGCTAATTGTGCTAAGGACATATTGGTCCTCTTTCCCAATGTGACTAAACAAAGAATGAATTTAGTATCTAAAAATTAAATTACATGTATGGTGACCCAACCAAACATTTGGATCATTTCTAACAAATCCTAAACTTCATTTAGAATGCACTGAACTAATTTTCAACCATTGGTAAACCCTGGCTGACCAAGTAAACCAAGGTTGACTAAAGTGCACTTTTTACCTTTAAATAAGTATTTTGAACTAAATGAACCACCCAAGCATTGTGACCACTTCCAACATTTCAAATATTTCATTTGGAATGAGTTGGATCAACCCTTGACCCTTCATGAAACTTGGTTGCCCAAGTTAACCATGGTTGACCAAAACCTATCAAATACACTTTAAATTTTTAAAACTCTAGATTTTGACCTCATCATTGAACCAAACTATGCGGAATAGCTCCTTGGAACCCGATGAGTCATCTAAAAAAGTTTGAGCCCATGGACCCACTAGGATTTACAATAGGTTTTAACCAAGTACAAAAAATAGGATTTTCTTTATCTAAATCATTACCTTTATAAAAATAAATTTGTAAAATAGCTTCAAAATGTGTGTGTATTTACCTCATGAACACACCATCAAACTTTGAACTTATGAGTTTACCCTATTTAAAAGTTTGGATTGAAACAAGTTCTCTAAAATCTATATTTTGTACCTTAGATCAATTGAGCTAAATTTTAACACAATCGATGGTCTATGAGGCTAATTGTGCTAAGGATGTATTGGTCCTCTTTCTCAATGTGACAAAACAAAGAATGAATTTAGTAGAATATAAATATTAAAATAATAAAATTTATAAATCAATAAATAATTAAATTAAAAATCATTTATAAAATATATAGACATTACAGCTTTTATATCCTTGTGCTTGATTCCTTTTAGAAGGGTAAATATGTATTGGGTTGAGAAGCTTTAAGGAACAAAAATACTTAATTAAAATGAATTAATCTATGTTATTCATCTTGAATGTCTGAATGCGGGTTGTTAGACCTCATAAAACTACTAATGCACACCAAGAGGAAGGAGGGTGAATTAGTAATTTTTAAATTTTTTTTTTAAAGGTTAAGATTATTTAAAGATAACTTATGGACCAATAAAGAAACATATATTTTATTTACTTTTATAAACAACAAACTTGTAATGAAATATATTTGTGTACTTTCTATTTTTGAAACCTTTTTTTGGAGAAAAGTCACAATATATTCTAATTATAACAAAAGCTCATAAATAATAGATATAATAGTAAGTAAAATACAAAAAATAAAAGTGAAAAAAAAAGTTAAAATAAAATAAGAATGAAGACACTAGAGATTTATAGTAGTTCAATCACCCTTGACTTAGATCCACTCCTCGAAGTCCTCTATTATGAGAATTGCACAAAAAATTAGTGACTATCTTTTTGCCACTATAGCAAAGGGAAGAAACCCATACAAATCACTTCCATATCCTTAGTGTAGTAGAGTAGCTCAATTCCTTTAACCTTCTAAATATAATGGAGTAGCTGAATCTCTTTCACCTCCTTAGTGCGATGAAGTGGTCAGATCCTTCCCACGAAGATACACTTCCCAAGGTTTCCCTCAAGCAAAGATACTATCTTTGGAGGAAGAGGGAGTAAGATCAGAGAGCAATTGTGTATAATATCATACTCACTCTTGTTCCACAAGACTTTTCTCCCTTAAGATTTCAAATCTCTCTCTCTCTCTCTCTCTCTCTCTCTCTCCAAAACAACTTTTCCTTTTCAAACCCTTTCTTATAGATGATATCCTTAAAAAAATGGCAAAATACCTCCTCAAAAGAATTAGGCAAAGTATTTAAAGGAGAGTTAAAAAATCCCAAAATTTTAATTATATCACTTATTATCATACTATACGATCGGGGGTTATATAATATGATTGAGGATCATACAATATGATCAGAGATCATAGAATATGATTAGTTTAATTTATGTAGGTTGCATTGTACAATAAAAGAGCTCTTGTACAATTACTTCAATTTCTCAAATGGACCATCCAATATGATTTCAGGATCATCTAGCATGATTATTTCGATCAAATAGAATTTTTGTCCACTATGATCAGTGGAAATTAAATGTCATCCTGGAAGCAAATCAGATTATATAGTACGATTAAGAACATCATTTAGTAGAATCTTAAGGATCAATTAATCCTAATTTTATTGCCTAATTATAGGATTAGATTGGCAAGGTTTGTTTATATGGTACCGTATGATGGGTATCATGTAGTATGATTAATTTAAGATTGACAGCATAAATATTTATTTCTACTAATCAACCTATATGAAATGAATAGTACAATATAATTAGTTTTAATTTAATTAGTTTAATTTCTTGCTTAATGTTTTACTATAGTATCATATGATGGGTATTTTATAGTACAATAGGGCATTGCTTGCTTTGGGCGAATGCAACTTTGACTGCATGGTCCCTCTAACTAAGCTAATTGGTATGAACCCAATTGAAATCTAAAAGTTACCTATTTGAACATTGATGGAGTTTATTGATCAAAATTTTAAATTATATAAAAATATTAGGATCTATCACCCCTAAATAATGCTTAGGTTGTCTTTGATAAAAATAATAACAAAACCCACTTAATATATGTAATTATATATGTTAAATCAAATAATAAAGTGATAGAGTGTAGTGTCAAAGCCATGAGAAAGTTTTCTTTCTCTCAACAAAATATGACTATTTACTCATACTTGAGTAGATCTAACATTATGCAGATGCTAAAAGAAACTAGAGAGAAGCTAGAGAGAGAAGATCTATGAAATTAGATAGGTTTTTGCGAGTTTTTCAAAATTTGACTTCGCAGTTTTTACGTTTGGTCCGATGGTGGTGGAGGATCGCCGGGCTCTAATGACTGGTGGTTCAATTGACTTTCGACAATCATCTTCAGGGAACTCTTATGCTCTAGTATGTGATTTCTCTTCTTCTCCATTTGCATTTGGAGACAGGAAATCTAGTTTTGTTTAAGCGGCGATAGCAATGGTGAAAGCTGGAGTGCCATTAATCATTAAAGAAGGATGATTTTTGTCATCAAATAAGGATCTTGAAATGATTGGCGATGATAAGAATGTGGTTATTGAAGACAATGCTAAGATTCAACTCAAATTGGGGTTACTTTTAAGATTAAGAGGTGATTCTTTCGTTAACGAGGGAGCCTCTCCTTCTTCAAAACCAATCCATGTAAGGAACAATGTAGGTAATGACTTATCTGTGGATGGATTTGAAATCTGATTTGGCTGTGATGGGAGGATTAAGCTCAAATGATAATTAGGTCATTGAGGGAGATTTGATTCAATCAAGTGTTACAATAACTGGCATTGAAAACATATTAGTGAAAGAAACTCATTCTGATCTAGTTAAAGTTCAGGACTGCAATTTAGGAGATTTAAGCAATTGTGTTGAAGGTATTGTTGTTACTCCTCCAAGACCGTCTACTAGTGCTCAGTAGAATGCTTGGAGTAGGAAAGAGAATATAAAGGGCCTGAATCTGGATTTTGGTGATTGCTTGCTGGAGAATGGTTCATCTATTAAACTTCATGTTCAAAATGAAATGGAGAATTCAAGTTAATCCCACTTCAAAATAAGTGGAAAGTTCAATAAAGCCAACACAGATAGATAATTCCAAAGAAATTCACAATGTTGTAGTTGATGGCTTTTGTGATGATAAAGGAGGATTTGGTCCATAGGTGCACGTTAACTATGGGAAAAGGAGATTTAAAAAACCTATTTTTAGAAGGATTAATCCACATCCAGTGGAGGCTACTGCGAGAAAGTAACCTGATGTATTGGAAGCTAATTCTAAAGGAAATATTGCTGGTGAAGTTAAGGATTCTATGGAAGAAAGGGTTATGGAATCGGGCAATGGAGTAGATGAAGATTCTTTATCAAAATCTGCTGGGTATTCTATTCCAACTATGGGAGGAGATCAAGTAATGAGCCTAGTTTTGGCATGGCTTAGAAATTTATGGATTATTCATGGGTCTTGAACATCAAAGTTGGTATGGCTATCAAACCCTTTGTTATTTATATTAATGAAAATAAATACAAAGTTTTAGATGGGTTGGTTGAGGAAGGGGAGAGTGTTATCCCAGAGGAAGTTGTTGTTACTTTGCCAGGTAATCCGAATGGGACCAATAGAGTGGAAGAAGGAAGCATGAAGATAAATATGGAGGAGATAAATGCTGATTTGGGTTGCAAAGAAGGTGATTCTTCAAATGTAAAAAAAGGGGCTCTAAGAAACTCAAAGGTTTGGGTCCTATTAACTTAGCTCCTTCAAGTTGGAGAGTGGATGGTGAGTATAAAGATAAAGTGGGGATTTCATCCCCTCATATTCAATGACGTCTTCCATTATTTTTTGGATTTGTAGAGGAGATAGAAAGAAAAAAGCTTCTCTATATTTGAAGGAGGTGGTGAAGGTTCATGGTGTATTTTTTCATGGTTTATTGGAAACCAAACTATCAAATGTTGAAAGAAGGCATGTTGATTTGTTAATTGGTTCAGATTGGGATTTTTTCCAAGTTTCTTCATAAGGTTTTTCTGGGGCATTCTAGTGATATGGAAGTCTAGTATTGCCAATTTTCAAGTATTAGAATCCTCCCCTCAATTTGTTATTGGTCATTTGGAGGTTCCTAATAAAGGAAGGTGGAGGATTTCTTCAATTTATGGGAATAAAAATGTCTATAAAAGGAGGATTCTTTGGGAGAGGCTGGAATTATACTCCTCCAATGATTTACCTATGGTAATAGGGGGAGATTTTTAATTGTATACTTTCCAAGGAAGACAAAAAGGGTAGGAAAAGGTTTTTTTTTCTATAGGACCTAAGGAAATGAAATCTTTTTTGTCTTGTACTGACTTTCATTAGGTTGGGTTTGTTGGACAAAGATTCACTTGGTGTAACAACAAATTTGGTGCTAATCAGATCCTTTAAAGATTGGATAGATGCTTCTTGAACGCAACTGCATTAAACTCTTCTCATAGAATGGCGGTTAGACACCTAGCTCGTGTTAAATTAGAACACTGCGCAATTCTTTTAAATCTACTTGTTTTTTAGCATTTGATTAAGAGAGTATTCATATTTGAAGATGTTTGGGCTTCCAATCAGGCTTCATAGTGGAGGTGAGAGGGGTTTGGTTGATAAAAATTGCTGGTAGCTTGTCTTAAATCTCGAATTCCAAGATGAAAAAATCCTTGAAGGCATTATATTATTGGAGCAAAGCTAAACATAAAAGTTTATTTCAAATGAAGGAGTCCTTGATGAAGGAGATTGAGGAGCTACAAATTAAAGAAGCTAATGGTGGAGGACTTCTAAAGGAAGATAGCTGGGCTCTTAAAGTGAAGGTGGGGGGACTCAATTCATTTCTTACTTGGTTGGATACATGGTGGAGACAACGGGCTAAAGTCAAGTGGATGCTGGAGGGTGATTTCAATTCCAAATTCTTTCAATATTTTTCTTCGGCAAGAAGAAATTCTAATAATATTGTCAAAGTTAAAGATGAAAATGGAGACACGGTGGAGGATCAGCATCAAATTAAAGAAGTTATGGTTCAATTTTTCAAGTAAAAGCGAAAAGACATAAATTGTCTTCTAGAAGCTTGGCCATACCCGTTGAAGTGCTTAGATGAAGATGATAGAAAAATATTGAGCAAAGAATTCTACATTGAAGAAGTGGAAGTTGTGATCATACAAAGTGGTAACAACATTGCTCCAGGTAATGATGGTATTACCTACTCTTTTATTAAAGCCTACTGGTACATCATCAAAAATGACTTCTGGAATGCTATTAATTATTTCTTTGAGATGGCGGATATGGACTTAACTTGGAAAGAGACACTTATTATTCTGATTCTTATGGTAGGCAATCCATTGGCTCCTTAAAAATATAGGCCCATTAGTTTGTGCAACACTATTATAAGGTGGCAGTAAAGGTCCTTATGAACAAGATGTCTTCAATTATCCCAAAATTGATTTTTGAAGAGCAAGAAGCATTCTTGAAAGGGAGATCCTTGTTAGATAACGTGTTGATAGCACAAGAGGTTATTCATAAATTCAGGTATTCTAAATCATCCAAAAGTTTTGTTTCTTTCAAAATTGACATGGGGCAAGCTTATGACTCTATGGGGTGGCCAACTTTGGTGAAAACATTGGATTATTTTGGGTTCCCATCAAAGTTTTCTAAGCTTATTTTTGAGTGTGTCCAAGAACCAAGATTCTCTAGTTTTATTAATGGCAATCTTTCTAGTTGGATTAATGCTAGAAGCAACTTCCATCAAGGTTGTCCCTTTTCTCCATTTTTATTCATTTTTTGTTCTCAATTTTTATCTAATGCCTTTAGGAAAAAAGGAGGATCTATTGGAATTCGTGCGAGTTCAAATGGGCCAAGGATTTACCACTTACTGTATATAGATGATGTAATTATATTCTCCAAAGCCAAATTGAAGGTAGTTGAAGAGATCAATGTCATTTTGGATAAATTCTATGGATGGATTGGGCAAAAAATAAATATCAACAAATCATGTAAGCTCTTTGGAAAATCAGTAAACAAAAGGAACAAAAAAGCTATTTCTCGGACTATTGGGTTCAAAACTATGAAGGAGCTATCTTATCTTGGGGTAAAATTAGCTCTAATAAGGCTAGTAGGAGATGATTTCCAATTTATTATTGATAAGGCCTTGAGGATGAAAAACATTTGGGGAGGAAAGTGGATTTCATTAGCTGGTAAAATCATGCTTGTCAAAATAGTTTTTCTTTCTTATACAACATTACAATGCACTAATTCTTTGGTCCCTAAAGGTGTTCTTAATGAGGTTGATAAGCTTTGTAGAAGTTTTATCTGGAATAAAGTGAATGGAAGACATGGAATACATTATGTGAATTGGCATGTTATGTGTTTGCCTTTAAAATGGGGAGGTAGAGTTCTACATTCTTGTTCTAATAAAGTTGGGCCATTGTGAGCTAAGATTGCTTGGAAGTATGTTCAAGAGGAAGACTCATTGCTACATAAGGTATTTTTTCTAAAATATCGATGCCTATTTGTAGATGATTCATTGAAGAAGGGTGGTTCTTCTGCTTGGAAAATTATTTCTGAGGGAGGAAAATCTTTAAAGCCTCTAATTAGATGGAGTATTGCTAATGGCGAGTCAATTGATGTATGCAATGACACTTGGGTGTTGGACAAAAGCTTAAGTAGATGGCCAACTTTTGTTATCTCTCATGATCTTAGCAAATGTACGGTGGGAAAATTCATTGCAGATGGCAGCTAGAATGTGGCAAAAATCAACAAGTTCATAGGGGTTGAACTTGTAAATCTTATCTATCAAATCCAAATACATTCTGAACTGGGAGAAAATAGGATGGAATTAATATGCCAAAGATCTAGAAAGTCTATTTTTTCTCTTGCATTTGAAGCTTCGATTCAGCAAAGTGCTTAAAATTAGTTATGGAATTGGATTAGAATGACAAATTTGAACCCATGGGTTGAGGTATTATGGTGGAAAATTTTTATTAATGCTCTTCCTGCTTATCAATCTTATAGGAGATTACAAAGGGAAATTGGGTGTTCTAGGAGCTGTAATGTTATCGAAGATAATGAGTATGTTGTGGTAAAATGTAAAAAGTTGCTTGATATTTTACAACATCTTAATAGATGGGGATTTGTTATTCCAGCTTTTATATCATTTGTTGAATGATATAACTGGTTTTCCAACCAGAATTCATTTATGGCTAATTTTTATTGCAATATGGTGTTATTTTCATGGAAATTGAGAAACAAGTTGATTCATAAAGGGAATGAGGATAGCTCATTGGCCATTGCTGCTAATATCATGAGCTATTCTTCTATCTCTGCTTATGGGGTTAATAGAAACTCGGGTATATGGGGTGCTAACTAGCCTTCTAGATTGTCTATTTTGTATTGGCATCCTCCTCCACCAGATTGGATCAAGGTTAACATTGATGCATCATTACTTGTGTCTTATAAAGCTGGAGTTGGAGGGGTTTTTCGTGATTACAAAAGTATTTTTCTTTTGGCTTTTGGGAAGTCTTATGTTCATTGGGATATATCTACATTAGAGCTTTTAGCTACTCAAGCTATCAAGGAGGTGATCAAAGATTGGATGTACAAATATAAGGGAATTATCATAGAAGCTGGTAATGCTAAAATCATCAAGTTCAAGAGGAAAAATCAAGTGGTGATCGGAGGTTAGAAGCTCCTCATTCTATCAAAGAATTCAATCATGTAATTTTTAATTGTATAGATAGAAGTTGTAATAAGTTAGCGGACTTATGTGCTAACTATGCTCTTCTTAGTTCTTTTATTTTGGATGACATTAGTGTGAATAAGGTTCAACCTTTTTTTATGTCTTTGTTAAAGGAGGAATATAATGTTTATAGTTTGTAGTTTGTATTTCCTTTGTAGTATTTAATGCAATTTGCTGCATTTTCTTAAAAAAAATTCTTAATCAAACAAAAATAATATTTTTGGAGATTCTATTACTGAATAACATAATAAATATTTCATATAATATTTAATTAAAGTGTTTTATGTTGATGAGTATAAATAACATATCTTTCCTGATGAAACTTTAAGGTAATATGATTTAGAACTAATGCATCTTTAGATCTATGTCAAGCTTGTAGGGGTGAAAGGGATATCTGCTGATCTCCTTTAGTTATAACATCTCTTTAAGAACCTAGGACATTTTACATCCTATATATAGTCATTCAAACTTCATATCTTAATATTTTTTATTATTCATACCTTTCTTTGTCGATGTTATACATCACACTAGATTTTAATTATGCATATAATAACTATGTGCATTAAATAAAGAGTGGGATGATATTCAATATATCTTTTAACATTTAAATAACAAATATTCATTGTTACTTTAACATATACTTTTTATCATCAATCCAAAATAATAGAATTAGCCAGGCATAAAATGAATAACCATCAAACTTATTTTTATTAAAGCATAGAAGAATGAAAAATATAGGAGAGTGATATCACTAGGATGGACAAAAGTATATTATCTACACTCCTTGTCCCTTTAACTTATAGAGTTGTATCAAGAAACATAGGCTAAATTTGACAAATAATTGTATCTTGTACTTTCCTAGCCTCCATTAGATTTTACTTAAGAGGAAACTAGAGAAGTACTCTAAAAAGTACTTGATTTAAATAAGTGAATAAAATAGCTTACAAACATAACATCATAATAATTTATAGGAAAAAAATAAAATGGCAACTTGTGCTTCAGCGCTTAAAAGAATGGCACCATAGTGCCCCTTAAGTGAACTAGCACCTCAGTGCCAAAACTTTTGCACCACTGCAATGCTTGCTGATGTGAATAGGTTACTTAGTAAACAGTTGTGTTTCCTCACTAATAGAACATGGCCCTTGGAATTTATAACTGCTATGTGCAACACTAAAGACATTTGTGCGTTGCGGTGCCCCAATGCAAAAAAGATTCCTTGGAGTGAGAAGCTATTGCACCATGTCATTTGAGAAAAGAAAATCTCACACTGCCAAGCTAACTTTCTAACATCATGATGCTGATAAAATTATTGAGATTCTTGTGTTACCACTACAACTCTGTTGCAGATTCCATGAATTATGTTTTGATGATTAGCAAACCCTATTGCTTCTTTTTGACTGCCTTTACTACTGACCTTTTCAGGATTCAAGATCGGACAGAAATCGGAATCAGCTCAAGACTGGGTAGATTAGGATTGAGTCAGTCTATAATTTTTCTTTTTTCTTTCTTGAGTCAATTGTAATTGTTTGAAGTGACTGATATTAAGTAACCCTACACACACACACTTGAGAGATTTAGAACTTGTGTTTTTACTCACATCGGCCTGGATGATATTTATATCGTCCTGGATGATCAAGTTCAAAAATAGAAGATCTAATCAGGATTTCTTAGTTAAGGCAGCCGTAATTAACTGATCGGCCTGGACGAAACCTGTATCAGCCAGGATGATATGCTCAATACATAAAGAAATTGTCGCCATGATCTATTTAGGTATTCTGTATTTTTGGAAATCGGCCAGGACGATTATTTTATCAGTCTGGATGATATTGTATAAGTATGCCTAAATTGATCTGAAAATCATGGGAGTAATTAAGGATGATTGATACGATCACATCGTCCTGGACAATCGCAAGATCGGCCTGGAAGATCCATTCAAAAAACCCTTGGTTGCTCCTGGACGATAAATATCGGCCAGTACAAATTTAGGGCGATGCTCTGGATTATTTTCCTCTGATTTGAACTGATCGGCCGAGACGATCTTGAGATCATCCGGGACGATCTTGAGCAAATTTTTAATCGTCCAGTTTTCATTCAGGGCAATGCTCTGGTCGATCTTATGAGATTTGTACTGATCGGCCAGGACGATTTCCATATCATCCTGGACGATAAAGTCGGCAACTTATAATTAATGAGCTCCTTTGAAGCTCCTCTATTTAAGAGCTCTGATTCAATGCACCTAAGTGCTAAAACTTTTGCACCGCTGCAATGCTTGCTGATGTGAATAGGTTACTTGGAAAACAGTTGTGTTTCCTCACTAATAGAACATGGCCCTTGGAATTTATAACTGCTATGTGCAACACTAAAGACATTTGTGTGTTGCGGTGCCCCAATGCAAAAAAGATTCCTTGGAGTGAGAAGCTATTGCACCATGGCATTTGAAAATAGAGAATCCCACACTGCCAAGCTAACGTTCTAACATCATGATGCTGATAAAATTGTTGAGATGCTTGTGTTACCACTACAACTCTTGTTGAGAAAGAACTCAGTGCCACAATGTCAAAATAGGGGTGCCTCGGTAATGCTAAAAGTAGGACGTTGTTATGTTGGATGTCACGACGGTGTAGGTTTCTTATAATTTTTACCATGTTTGAGTTTTTAATACACAAATATAACTAAAAGAAGATATTTTTATTGAAAATTAAATAAAAAATAAATATTTAATTTACACTTATCAAATTTTCCTTAGCTTAAACTCTTTCTTGTTCTCAAGCAAACACATAAATATATAATTTTGGTTAATAAAAAAAATATTTATAACTTAAAATTACTAAAATATATGATAATATATCACGGACTTGATATAGTGGACCAAATAAAGTTATAATTATAGTTTGAAAAATTATAATAATTATCCTAACTAGTCATCCTTCTTATTACTTAATTTGAATTCACATGATATAAATATAATTACTGACTTTAGAATTCTAAATTGAATAATGTAGCATATTGATTAGATGTGTTTGTAGTTAAAATTTAAATTTTATAAGTTCACCAATATTTTTACTAATTGCCCTATATTACCCATTCTTAATTTAAGTATAAGATTATAATAAGACTCTAAGATTTTATCTGATACCAAATTTTTTTACTCCCTTTTCATCTTCATTTTTTCTTCTTTTATTTTAAAACTCTTTTCTCTTTTATTTTTATGGAGTGCATATTTAATGATTTTTAATTTATAAAAATCTTATTATAATAATAACGAGTTTAATGTAAGGCTTTAATAAAAATGCTAATTAAAAATTCAGGTTAAATATGATTTTCAATTTTAATCTACTCATGTATATTCTTTAACCTTAATTATTCATAGTGTCAAGGATATCTGTAAGGTGGACCTAAGCCATTTTTGCGATCTTGGTGAGAGTGAGGAATAGCGATCTTGGTGATTTTGGAAGATCCTAGGAGATCGGTGGCTCTCCATCGGCCTGGTATGGCCGACGGAGGTTCTTTGAAGAATTTGGGTAGAGAGGAGATGGATTTCAAGATGTGTTTGGTGGACCTAAGCTGGACTTCGGTTCTCTATCCATCGAATTTGGATAATATCTGTGATTATTATCCATATGCTAAATTATTGATTGAAGATGGTAAGTTTACAATTCTGGATGCGATCTTTGAGAAGGATTTTCGTTTGCTTGATGGTGGGTTGAGTTTTTGTTTGAATGAGTTTTCTTTTTGGTGGCCTATTTTGGCTTTGAATCTGATGGGGAACCATTTGGATGATGTTGCCTTGTTGAATGGATGTTCTGCTTTGAAAAGTCTTGAGAAATTTTTTGGTAATTGTCGCTTGGTTTGGTATGGAGTTTTTAATAGCCCTGAGTCAGTTCTTGGAGCTAGTATTTTCTGGTGTTTGACGATTGAACATGAGATTTTATTGATGTGGATTCGGCTGTTACTCAAAGAATTTTGGTTTGGAAATCTTCAATTTAGGAATGAGATGTGGGTTTGGACGGATATGTTGAGAAGGTTGTCGGTTGATGTTTGTAATGACGAGGTGGTTTTATGGTCACTTATTTTTCAGTTGTTCTTTGAAGTTCAAGTCTTATTGGTTAAAGATTTGAAGGATTTGAAGTTTTTTGGTTTTTCTCTTATCAATGTGATGAGAGTGGTGATGACTATCAGTTTGGTTGGCTTTGGCAATGATGAGGTCGGTTATTGGCTTCTTGCGGGGGTTGTCGGTTTTATGGCTTTACATTGGAATATTAATGGTGTTGTTCTTGCCAGTATGGTGGATGAGGTGGTGATTTTCATTTTGTACGACTTTGCTTGTGAAGAGGCTGACTCTTAGACTATTGAGGAGGTAGTTGGTGTTATTGCTTTATCGTCGTTGATTGGTTCGTTCTTGCTGGCTATTATCGGTTGTATTGATGCTACAACATCGAATTCTACTCTTGATTGGAGCTTGTTGGACCCTAAGATCGATTGGGGTCTGGTTGATGTTTGGATAGCTGGTTTAGCTGTTGTTTTTATTTTTCTTGAAACTAGTTATCATTTACTTGTTTTGCTTTGAGGCTTCTTATACCTTTTTTAAACCATTTGGATGAAATATGGGATTTTTACTACATTTCATTTTTTATCTTTTGGGAAAGCTGGGATACTAACCAACCTTTTAGGTTGTTTTATTATTTGGTATCCCCATCACCCCAATGGATTTAAAATGGAATTTAGTGGATCGCATATCCATTATGGTAGTTTTATAGGGGTTGCTTTTGCTTTTAAGATTGTATTAGGTTTTTTTTCTTTTAATGCTATTTGCATTTCTTCAAAAAAAAAAAAACCTTAATTATTCATCTTTAATTCAAAGGTCAATATATAAATGTATAATCTACAAATTCTAGTAAAGTCAATAATTTAAATTATCTAAGTTAGTGAAGTATTAAATTTTCCGGTATATGAATTATTAAGAAAAGCATATTTGAACTAAGATATATGGTCTTATTATTATAGTAATTTTACATAATTTTTAATTATCAATTTTATTTGGGTTAATTAAAAATTTAGAATGTTGAGATATTAATTCAAGATCATATAAAAATTAAAGAATAAGGAAAATTTAATCAATTGCAAATAATAACACATAAAAGCATTAATAAATAACATATATTTTTGTATGAATGATAGAAAAGTACAAAATATGTGATACATAAAACAGACTATAAAACACTGTACAAGATAATTAATGCATAAAGTACCATTCTAAGCTTCATAATGTATTTCAAAGCCAAAACTCCAGTCATTACATCACTCGTTAATCTTTAAGACATAAAAGGCTAAAAATAAAAGTAGCATTCACACACATATAAAAGTACATAGAAATGCAAAATTCTATTTATGCAAATTCAACATTTTTCTTAATCTTAATTATTCTCATCCACAAGGTTTCAATACTTAACTAGGAGAAAACTCATGATCTAAAACTCGACATACATGCATTTTCTTATTCTGTACATTACTTTTAAAAAAATCTAGACAAGAAAGGAAGATTATTTTGATTTACTTATTGATTATTTTGATTAGAATTTCATTTATTGTTACAAGTATAATTATTTGACCAGCTAAAGTTTGGATGGTTCCTTTAACCTAGATTATATGCATTGTAGTATGGATTTTTTTTTTATAATTCAATCAAATTAATATTTTCTATCTCATGCATGTTATTATTTTAATTTAACATGTGATCTTCCATTATCTACAATTTGTGATATAGTAGAGTGTGGAACTCATGAGGAAGTATTCTTACTTGCAATAAACTACTTCTGTTTACTTTAATTATAATAATTTTCTAATGAAATAAAATGATATTTTGGATATTCTATCATTAAATAAAATAGTAAAATATTTGATATAGTATTTAATTAAAGTATTTTGCATATTTATCTTAATGAGACTCTTCAAGGTAATGTGATTTAGAGCATATACATCCCAAAATCTCTATCCAGCAAACATAGGTTACCTGTTGACCACCTACAGTTAAAAATCACCTTAAGAACCTAGAATATTTTACATCCCATATCTAGGCATGCAAAGATCCTATCTTAATATTTTTAATTGCTCTTACATTCCTCCGTCAAGGCTATACATTACATTATATTTTAACTACACATATGCCAACTAAATGTAATAAAAAATAACGAGATAATATTAAAAGCAACTTTTAATAGTTACAAAATAAGTGTCTTAATTAGTACTTAAAAAAACATTTTATATCATCAATAAAAAATGAGAAAACAAGAAAGACTTATGGTGAATAACTAGAAAAATCTTTTTCGTTAAACTCTTGGAAGAATGAAAAATACAAGAGAGTGATATCACCAGGAAGGATCAAAATATCTTATCTACACTCTTACAATTAACTTATAGAGTTGCATCAAGAAATCAAGGCTAAACACTAAAAATGATTGTATCTTGTATTTCCCTAGCCTCCCTTATATTTTTATCTAAGAGGGAACTAGAGGTACTAAAAGAAGTTCTGAATTTAAACAAGTGATTGAACTCCCGTATAAACATGACACCATAGCTACTTATAAGAAAAAACAAAAAAACAAAAGGCATTTAGCACTTTGACACTTAAGAGAATGGCATTGTGCTGCTCCTAAAGTTAATTAGCTCCTTGGTGCTTAAAAATTTGCACCGGCGTGATGCTTGTAACGTGGATCAATTATTTGGTGAACAGTCACATCTCTTCAAGGATAGAATTTGAACCTTGGAAGATTCAACTGTAGTGCAACAAAATTATGGATATTTGAGGGCTACAACTCCCAAGTGCTAAAATGGCGCCAAGGTATTGGAAGTTTTAACACCGCAACTTTTTAAAATGAAGAAAATTTCACTATGAAGCTAACTTTTTGATGTCACGTCACAAATAATGTTGTTGAACTATTTGTTTTGCCACTGTAGCTCTTACAAATTGAGCACTCACTGCTACAATATTAGAATTGGAGGCAATATTGCAAGTAGCAATACGACATCGTTTCTTCAAATGCTGTAGAACTATAGGGTCGTTAGAATTTCTAACAATTTTGATTTTTTGGTATAAAAATAACTAAAACTAAATAAATTTTCACTAAAAATATGAAATAAAAAATAATATGTAATTACACATATCAAGCATATATAAGTTTATAATAAAGAAAATATAATGGTATTTAAGAATTATAAATTGTCATATAATAGCAGTAAACTTAGCTAATCTTTGTAAAATATTTGGAAACTAAATATTGCACATTTAAGTGGATTATTTTATTATAATTGCTTCTAAAAAAGGGTAGTTTGTGTTGCTGGCTAGAATATACATGGCGATAGAGTTGTAATTTAATGTCTTAGCGTTGCATGAAATCTACCTTACACACAGAGAACATAAGATTTTTTATGTGGAAAATTCTAAAAATGGGAAAAACCATGGGGCGTAGTGCAGTTGAAAAGATTTCACTAGAATTTGAGTTGAGTAAAGCAGGCTAACTCATCCTTGAGGATGATCAGATTACAAATGTCAACTAATTAGTTAATGTCTAGTGTTAAATCTGGCATCACTTGGAAATTGGGGCATTAGTTAGTAGTTCGATAATGACTTGGCAGAACTCTAGTACCAGTTGATGGTCTAGGGAGTTCAAGCCCTTAGGTGATGGTATAGTAAAGATGACGGCCTTAGGTGGCGGTCTTGTGAAGGTGAGGGCCTCAGATGGTGTTCTTGTAAATGTAAGGGCCTCAAGTGATGGTCCGGTGAGGGTGAAGGACCCAGGTGGTGGTCTGGCAAAGGCGAGGGCCTCAAGTGGTGATCCTGTAAAGGAGAGGGACTCAGGTGGTGATCCGGTGAAGGTGAGGGCCTCAAGCAGTGGTCTGGTAAGCGTGCGGGCCTCAAGCGGTGGTACAACATAGACAAGGGCCTTAAGTGGTGGTCTGGTGGAGCAACGACGTCAGGCGTTGGTCCAAAAAAATTCAGGCATGGATGAGGAGGAGCTTCTTCCTTCTCTTCCTTCTCTTATCTTCTTCTCCTCTTGCTTGGATCCCTTTTCAAGAGAAATGAAGGGACTATTTATAGATTTCTAGAGTGGCATGGTCTGTAGATAGGCGAGAGATCACGGATAAATGGGGAGTGATTGGATGGATGGCCGATATTGAATCCCTTGATTATAGACCATTTGATGGACATTTGAATGTCTTAGGAATTTTAGAATTTAATGATCTAGGGCTTGTTAGATTTGTTCTATTGAGCCACTCGACTCGACTATAGAAAGTTATGTTTGGAAACCATTTGGTAATCCAAATTATGGTTTTTTTTTTTTCATAACTTCCCTAACTCCTCCAACTTCCCGCTCTTGCCTATAAATACCCCCCGCCCCCCTGGGGTATGAAAATTCACACCTTCTCTTCTCCATCTCTTCTTTCAATTAAGGCATTCCCTTGGCCCTGTATATTTTGTATCCCTCATCCAGGCATAAGGCCCCTCTCTTTATAATAAGGTGATCCTCCTTCTTTCCCCATAGAGCCCTTCATCTCTTCTTTTAATTGAGGCATTCCCTTGGCTCTGTACGGGTGTTATCCCTCATATATGCTTAACGCCCCTCTCAACGCAGGAGTAATGTTAGGTGACCACCTTCCATCAAGGGATCCTACGATCAGGGGAGACCCCATCACACCGTATGATTGTGAGTGGAGGATAAATATGGAAGCAAGGGTAGATGAGGCAGCTTCCACCATTACAAGTGACTTCATGATCCTTTTCCATTAGAATTTTCATTTTTCAAATGATGTGGTGATAGTTGTTCCTAAGAGGTCTGATCGGGCTGGCCTTCCTCCGCCCGAGTACTTGACTGTTTCGACTGTTTCTAAGACCAACTTGCGAGCAGGGTTACGCTTTCCACCTCCTACTGAGCTGATCAAAATTTCATGGCGGTGTAGGGTGAACCTATCCCAACTTTTATACAGAGCCATGTTAGTGACTATGGGATTGATTGTGATCTTTAGGGATTGAGGAGCAATTCTGACATTTGAGTACCTTTCACAGATGGATCAACTCACTAGTGATATGCATGGGCATGTAACATTCAGATCAAAATGGTTAGAATTACATACCCATGGTCCTTCAAAGAGTTGGGCCAATGCATTTTTATTTGTGAAAAATGATTGAGGCCTGATAGAGAAGTGGGGGAAGATGAAGGATCTACCAACCCCTCTATATGTAGGGGAGAAAGACATAATAAAGATACTCAAGATTCTCGACATCGAACATATTCTATACGAGGTTCGATACATGAGTAGATACATAGAGGAAGAATTTTTGTTCAAGGTTGGGCTACCATTCCACATTGGGAGGTTTGATGCAATGATGTTGAAGCCATCTTCCCAGGTTCCTGAGCACCCTACCCCAGCTTCAAAGGTGGCCCCTAAATGACCGGCGAGAGGTGAAGACCCTCAAGTTTTGAAGAAGAAGAAGAAGAAGTTAAAGGGTATTGCGATGAATACTCATAAGGCTCTACCTGACTCTTCCCCCACCAAATTTCACATCTCTGGGGATGTCTTGAACCATCAATATATTGGACGCCGCAAAGTTGATGACTTGGTAAGTAATATTTTCCTATTGTTTCTTCTTTCTTTCTTTTGGGGTGGATTCTAACATAATTTTCTCCCTTATTTTAATTGTTGCGCCTTAGGATTGAGCTTACTGAAGCTTTGAATAACTAGAACAATGTATTTGTGAACATCAAATATCTTTAAGGAGAGTTCAAGAGAAAGTATGATTATAAGACTAAAGAGGCAAAGGTGTTAGAAGAGGATTTGAGCGAGTGCATGAATGAGTAGGCCAACATAATGCACTCTGTATCTCTTCAAAATTAGCAGGAAGATCTGCATCAAATTGACTTGGCAGAGGTACAAACAATAATCACCCAACTTTTAAAGGATTAAAAGGTCTCTGAAGAGAAGATAGTGTCACTTGAGGCAAAACATAAGAGGTCCCAGACTCTTATAGCTGAGAAGGAGGTCGCTTTGTCTGGCTCGAAACTTTTAAAATTTATTAAAGATTTCAAGAAGTCCATAGCTTTCAAAACCATTATCTAGGACCACATTCAAGAGGCTCGAGATCATATTTATGATGTAAAAGTGAAGGCCTTAGAGCAGTAGTATATTGATGATGGATTCATCTAGAGCTTTTTGAATTAACCTGATACAACAGAAGATCGGAGTTCAAGTCAAAGGGGTGACCCCTAGTTAGGCTTTAGATGACTCTCCTTTAGAGTCTTATGGAGATGAGATAGAAAGTGAGCTGTAAAAAGCCTTTGCCATTGAGGTGGATGATGAGATTGTAGATATTGAGTAATGCTTTTATTTTTTATACTACACTAGCTGTATCACTTTGTCTTTTTTTAGTGATTATGATATATTAAATGTTTGTATTTATATATATTATCTTATATGATTTAATAGAAAATTATTGATATTTTTATCTGACTAGTGAACATTTTAGTGCTCTTATTTAACTTGAGTGAATTTTATTTATACTCTATTTCTTTTTTAAAGGCACTTGACTCTTCTAAAGTTCTTTTATTTTAGTAATACACAATATATTTTCAACTTGTGTGATAAAAGTTGGATTGGATCCCCTTTGGGACCAAACATCCAGTGATTGAGATACATGCTTTTCAAATAAAAGACTTTAACATCTAAATACCACCCACATAAGGTGCTTAACCTTTTTGAGGTTATTGATCATAGCATTATAATGCTAATAAACCTGTGTGGAAGTGGCCTGATCGAATCCCCCCGGGATTAATCATCTTGTGATTGAGGTGTAATAAAAATTGTATATACCTCAAATCAAGGATATTAAAATTAGGTGACACCCATCTAGGGTGTTTGACCTATCTGAGGTTATTGATTAAAGCATTATTTGATGCTTTTAAATATATATGAAAGAGGTTAAATCGAATCCCCCTAGGATTAATTATCCAATGATTGAGTTATAATGATGATTGTATGTTGCTTGAATCAAGGATTTTAAGATTAAAGTTCACAGATTGTGTGAATCTATTAATATGATCTCACTCCGAGAAGGCAAATAGTGTAACCCAATGAGGGAATATAATTTTTGTTATATTAAATAAGGTCATAATTCCTTGATATAACTCAGGGGTGAAGAAGCTACATATAATGTTCAATACTCAAGATATATATTATAGAAGACACACAATATACTGAATACACATAATACTTAAAATAATGTTATTCTCTAGTAATAGTACTTACAAAGGTTTTCTACATTCCAAGTTTGAGGGAGCATCTTTTCCTTGGCATTCTTCAACTTTAAAGTTACAGGCTTCACCATGGTTTCCACCAAGTATGAACCCTCCTAGAGAGGAGAGAGTTTGTTATGTTGGGGGCCTTTTCTTACTGCCTCGATGCTACACAAGACTAAATCTTTGATTGAAATGCATATGGGCTTCATCTTTCAATTATAGTGATGAGCAATTCTTTGGTGATATGCAACAACCTTGAGCATCGCCTCGTCTCTTATTTTTGAAAGAAGGCCTAAGTTGTATTAAAGCTTTTCTTTATTGGTGTTGAAGTTAAAATTTTGAACTCGGTAACATGGGACCCCAATGTCAACTATAATAACAGCTTCTATGCCATAGTAGAGGTTGTACGAGGTTTCTTCTGTTGGAGTTCTATTCGTGGTATGATAAGCCCAGATGATATTTGGGAGTTCATCAGCCCATTGCCCCACAGCCTTCTCTAGTAGTGTCTTCAATCCTTTCAGTATAGTTTAATTGGTGACCTCCATTTGTACATTTATTTGAGGATGTGCCACGATTGTATGTACCAATTTCTTATGGATGTCTTTACAAAATATGGTAAAAACCTTTCCAGTAAATTGAGTTCCATTATCAATGACAACTTTTACTAGAATGCCAAAAAGATATATTATATTCTTCAATAAGAATTATTTGGCATTTGCTTTAGTAATTTTTGCTAGTGGTTCGGCCTCCACCCTCTTGGTGAAATAGTCCTCAGCCAAGATAATCATCTTCTATTGTCCGGTGGCTATAGGAAAAGGTCTTATTATGTCCATCCCCCATTAGGCAAAAGGCCAAGGACTCTATAATGCTGAGATTTCCACAATAGGAAAATGGGTGAGGTTGGCATGTAACTGGCAACTATTGCACTTTCATATGAACTCTAGTGCATCCTGATTCATCGTGGGCTAGTAAAATCCCTCCCTCATGATCTTATTGGCTAATTCCCTTCCACCTAAATGTTCTCCACAAATGCTTGAATGTGCTTCCCGGAGTACATTATTTGCTTATGTAGGGGGAAGACACTTGAGGTATGGCCAAGTGAAGGATCATCTGTATAATTCTCCACTAATAATAGCGAAGTTCACCACCTACCTCTGAAGTTGCATTGCAACAATTGGGTCTTCAAGAATAACACCAGCTTGTAAGAACGTTAGAATGTGATTAATCCAAGAAGCTGTTTTGATTGAAAAATATTATTTTTCTTTGAAAATATTAAATTTTAAATTTTGAAATAGAACACATCATTATGAACAATATATCACCTCAACCTCCAAGGAGTGGACGTAGGTCAAGGTTTGACCGAACCACTATAAATCCGGTGTGTTCTTTCTTTTTACTACTTCCGCGTTTTAATTTCCGCATTTATTATTGTGGTGATTTGGATTGTGTTTTGGTTTTAAAATTTTCCAATTCACCTCTCTCTTTAATTAGCTTGGGACTAAGTTCAAGAGGGCCTAACATCCCGAACGAAATTTCACATACTTCTCTGATATGACTTAGGGATGAAGAAGCTACATATAATGTTTAATACTGAAGACATATAATATAGAAGACACACAATATACTGAAGACACATAATACTTAAAATAATGTTATGCTCTACTAATAGTACTTACAAAGGTTTTCTACATTCCAAGTTTGAGGGAGCATCTTTCCCTTGGCATTCTTCAACTTTAAAGTTACGGGCTTCACCATGGTTTCCACCAAGTATGAACCCTCCTTGAGAGGGGAGAGTTTGTTATGTTGGGGGCCTTTTCTTACTGCCTCGATGCTACGTAAGACTAAATCTCTGATTGAAATGCATATGAGCTTCATCTTTCAATTACAGTGACAAGCAATTCTTTGGTGATATACAGCAACCTTGAGCATCACCTCGTCTCTTATTTTTGAAAGAAGGCCTAAGTTATATCAAATCTTTTCCTCATTTGTGTTGAAGTTAAAAGTTTGAACTCGATAACTTGGGACCCCAATACCAATTATAATAACAGGTTCTATGCCATAGTAGAGGTTGTACTGGGTTTCTTCAGTTGGAGTTCTATTCGTGGTATGATAAGCCCAGAAGATATTTGGGAGTTCATCAGCCCATTGCCCCACAGCCTTCTCTAGTCGTGTCTTCAATCCTTTCAGTATAGTTTAATTGGTGACCTCCATTTGTACATTTGTTTGAGGATGTGCCACGATCGTATGTACCAATTATTTATGGATGTCTTTACAAAATATGGTAAAAACCTTTCCAGTAAATTGAGTTCAATTATCGATGATAACTTTTACTGGAATGCCAAAATGATATATTATATTATTCAATAAGAATTATTTGGCATTTGGTTCAGTGATATTTTCTAGTGGTTCGACCACCACCCTCTTGGTGAAATAGTCCACAGCCACGATAATCAGCTTATGTTGTCCGGTGGCTATAGGAAAATGTCTTATTATGTCTATCCTCCATTAGGAAAAAGGCCAAGGACTCTCTAATGCTGAGATTCCCACAGTAGGAAAATGGGTGAGGTTGGCATGTAACTGCCAACTATTGCACTTTCATACGAACTCTAGTGTATCCTGATTTATCGTGGGCTAGTAAAATCCCTCCCTCATGATCTTATTGGCTAATGCCCTTCCACCTAAATGTTCTCCATAAATGCTTGAATGTGCTTCCCGGAGTACATTATTTGCTTATGTAGGGGGAAGACACTTGAGGTATGGCCAAGTGAAGGATCGTTTGTATAATTCTCCACTAATAATAATGAAGTTAACCACCTACCTCTGAAATTTCATTACAACAATTGGGTCTTCAAGAAGAACACCAGCTTGTAAAAAAGTTAGAATGTGATTAATCCAAGAAGCTTCTCTTGACTCATCAATTGATTGTATAACCCATGGTCCTTGAACACTTGGAAAGTGGAGCTTCTCGATATACTTTCCTTTGAAAATGTCATTGGTTGTAGAAGTAGCCAATTTGGAGAGAGCTTCTACTCATGTGTTTTATTCTCAGAGAATATGGACGATTTGATGCTTCATTATTTTGGCTAGAAGGGATTTAACCATTTGGCAGTATGGGCCAACAACGAATTATGGGTGTCAAATTTTCTTTCCACTTGAGAGGCAACTAATTTTGGAAATGGTGTGAACCACTAAGTCATGCACTTTGCAATTGATTGCCAGCCTCAATCCAACAATCAGAGCCTCATATTCAGTAATATTATTTATTGCCATAAAATTTACTCTATGTCTGTATTCAAGCATGGTTTGCTATGGGGTGATTATTAAAATTCTAACACCAGCATCGAAACTCCCAGAAGCTCCATAAACATATAAGGTTCAGCACAATGAAGAAGGAGACACATCCAGTGGTTCATCAGAGTGGTTAGTACTTTCGATCACAAATTTGGCAAGCACTTGTGACTTGATATTGGGTCTAGGCAGGAACTAGATGTCAAACTCTATAAGCTCCACTGACCATTTGATCAATCTTCCAGATGCCTTGGGTTTATGAAGAATACTTCTCAAAGGTAGGTTTGTATAGACCCCGACCATATATGCTTAGGAATAAGGGCGTAACTTTTTAATTGAGAAGATTAATGTCAAGATTATTTTATCTACTAATGGGTAACATATTTTTATCTCAAAAAGCAACTTGTTAATATAATAGACTGGGTGTTAAACAGCTTCGTCTACCCAGACTAAGACCGAGCTTATAGCTTGAGAGGAGATGGACAAATACATATACAAAATTTCTCCTTGAACTGGCTTCGAGAGCAGTAGCGGTGAGGCTAGATAAGTTTGGAGCTGCTCAAAAGCCTCCTGACATTCATTAGTACATTGAAATCTTGAGCTACGACCACTTCTGAGGACCTTGAAGAAGGGCAGATATTTATCTCTTAAGCAAGCTAGGAAATAAGAGAGTACTGTAATCCTTCCATTTAATCTCTGGACTTCCTTGATATTTCTCGGGGGTAGCGTGTCCTTGAGGGTCTTGATCTTCTCAGGATTGGCCTCAATCCCTCGGTGGGTAACCATGAACCCCAAAAAATTTCTTGAAGCTACTCCAATTGCACATTTGGAGGGATTGAGGTTTTGTATGTTATATGATCGAAGGAGGTAGAAGCATTATTCCAGGTTAGAGATATGCTAGGATTTATTAAGGCTTTGAACTAGCATATCATCCATATATACTTCCATAGTGCACCTGATACGGTTCTTGAAAACCTTATTCTTCAAGTGTTGGTATGTTGCCCCTGCATTCTTAAGTCCGAATGGTATTACGAGATTGCAGTACAATCCCTTATCTATTTGAAAAACTATTGCCTCCTCATCAGCATGATCCATTTGTATTTGATTGTATCCAGAGTAGGAATCCATGAAGCTTAGCATTTGATATCGAGAGGTGGCATCAACCAACTAGTCAATGCGGGGAAGCAAAAAACTTTCCTTGGGACAGGCTTTATTTAGATTTGTATAGTCCATGTACATTCTCCCTACTCCAATTGCCTTTTAAGCCATAACGATGTTTTCTAACCAAGTGGGATAGTACACTTTTCATAGGTGATGGTCAGGCGAAGGTAAGGGCCTCAGGTGGTTTTTCGGTGAAGGTGAGGGCCTCAGGTGGTGGTCCGGTGAGGTGAAATCTTCAAGTGGTGGTCCAGCGAAGCCGAGGGCCTCAATTGGTGATCTGGCGAAGGCGAGGGCCTCAAGTGGTGATCCGATGAAGGTGAGGGTCTCAAGCGATGGTCCAGGGAGGGTGAGGGCCTCAAGTGGTGGTCTGGCGGAGCATCGACGTCATACGGTGGTCCGGCGAAACTCAGGCGATGATCGAGGAGAAGCTAGCTTCTTCCTTCTCTTCCTTCTATTCTCTTCTTCTCTTCTTGCTTGGATCCATTTTCAAGAGAAATGAGGGGTCAATTTATAGATTTCTGGAGTGGCATGGCCCATAAATAGGTGAAAGATCAAGGGTAAATGGGGAGTGGTTGGATGGACGGCCGATATTGAATCCCTTGATCATGGACCATTTGATGGAGATTTGAATGTCTTAGTGATGTCGGAATTCGGTGATCTTGGGCTCGTTGGATTTGTCTTCTCGAGCTGCTCGTTTTGACTATAAATATGTTATGTTTGGAAACCATTTGGTCATCTAAATTGTGATTTGAACCTTCCAACAGAGCTTCTAACCCTTGATTTGGACCTGTTTCGGCTAGGATTGGGTTAGATTTGGTGTCGTTGGATTTGTATTATCGAGAAGCTCGGTTCAATTATAAGTTTATTGAAATCGGAGTTTGGATGGTCCCAATTAATTTCGGAAGTTTCCAACTTGATTTTGCATCAAGATTCATGCCCGATCAATATTATTTTTTGGATAACATATGAGTTTGGATAAAATTTTATGTTATTATTTTGGATGCCTAAAGTCAAAGAATTTTTTTTTTAATTCAATATTGAATGCAGATATAAAAAAATTAATGGTTAAGAAATTATAAAATGAAAAATAGATAAAAATAGGTGGATTTAGAATAAATGATAATGTAGTGTAATATAAACATTATAGACAGCTAACAACAGACATAGATATGATAAGTTAAATGAAGATGTAATTTAATCAAACAAAAAATAAATCAGTAAGACAAGTAAATATCTTTGACGCTTTGATATAGTAAATTATGCAAACAAGATGTTGAAGACAGCTGCTGACGACTTTTGATATAGGATATGAAAAGTTCATAAATGATGTGATTAAATCAAATAAAATATCTGCTATATTAGATGATTAATAAATGTGAAGAATTAAGTAAATATCAAAATAATTAAATTTGTTTGTGCTCAATTTTGATTATGTGTGTATAAAAATAATTATTCATTTAATTTTATAAAAAACCCAATTAATATAAACCTAATATAACAAAAAATGTTCTTTTTCCTGTTATTCTTATTTTGTTGTTGCAAAGTTTGGCTTCTAGTCCTTGTAACCCTATTTCCATACTTATTCTAATTTTCAAATTTTTTTATACAAAATAATTTATGGTAACTTTAAACTTGTAAAACCATGTAGATAATTTATAGGTATCGAATAAGTTCGCACTGGAGCACGCAAAATATCTTTTTTATACATGGGAAATGGAAGACAAGTTATATAAATAAAAGACTAAGTTTTTTAATATGAAAATTTTTAGAGTTGGAAATATCATTTGGCCTTGTCCTTTAGTTTTGATCCAATGGCCTTGCTTTGAAGTTATAATAGTTCCATTTTCTCTATAACTGAAGCTAAAGTAATAACTATCTTTTAGGGCACATAGAGCTTTCATTCTTTAGACTAATCTAATAATTATTCTAACCCCTAATTCATTCCCTAAGCTTACCTTTTAAAAGGATTTAACATCCTTAAATGTGCATTCAGGGTTTATTAGTGCTAGTAATTATAAGACAAACACATTTTGATCATTAGCACAACCCGGGACCATCAATAAATATATAGAACTCCATTCACCTCACTCACCATGACTTGATGGAGATGGAAAACATTAACCAAATTATTCAAGTTACACATAGAGGATTCTTGAGAAATGTTTTAAGTCAAATAAAATTAAAATAATCCTCTTAATTGATAGTTCATGGTAGAAGGAAGAAATTAAGGGTGTTCAACTTAATGCTAATATCAATCCCACTCAAAGTCTGAATAATTACAAAGTTTATGACCCCCCTTCAAGGTGAGTTCAGAGAAGAGAATTCAAATTTAATAATGCATTCTCTAGGTAGATAGAAAAGGCCTAGCATCCAAAGTTCAAGAATCATAATCTAGAATCTTATCATAAAGAACCAACTCTATTGACCATGTCACATACTTTGAGTATATTACATCACAACTTGATCTGGATGTTGTCGAAATTGTCAGTTATTCTTAATGACATTTAAGGAGTTAAGCCTTTAGTGGTTCAGGAACCTTCCAATAGACCTAATCACCTCATTCTTTTAGTTCAAATGAATATTTGTCACTTATACATCATTCAATCATAGTTGAATGGTCCTTCTAGTCACAACGGCTCTCTACTCTCTGCTCGGTGGCGATTCTGAGGCAATCTAGGGCTTTCGTCCTGTTCTCTCTTTCCTTAATTGCTGGCATGTTTTTTTTGAACTTTTCTGCTCGTCTTGATTCTGCGGTTCCATTTTCATCTTGTTTTTGTTTGGTTTCATTATTGATTCTTTGAGTTTTATGGTTTTTGGGAGATGATGATGCCATCCTCATCTATCCCTCCTCCTGTTGTGCTTTTGAATGGTAAGTCCAATTTATTTAAGGAAGTTTTGGTTGGCACATCATCTTCTTCCATCAAACTTTTGTTTTTTCACTTTTCTTTTAAAGGCAGTCGGGTATTGATGCTTGATGATTCTGTAGTTTCTATGTTGGCTACTCCTTTTGCGCTCACTCTTCTCAAATAGTTCATGCTTAAGCAGTCAAACGTGGATGTGATTCATAAGTTTTTTGTGAATCTGAAAATGTCTGATTCATTTCAAGTTGGTTTGTTAGATTCCAGGCATATTATTATTCAACTAAGCAATGATTTGGACTATAGTCGTATTTTCTCTAGAAGGTCATATTACATTCAGGGTTGTCAAATGAGATTTCTTAAATGGACTCCTGATTTTGATGTGCATGAGGAATCTCCCATAGCCCCTGTGTGGATTTCATTCCAGAATCTTTGATTGCATTTTTTCAATTCATAAATATTATTTTGTTTGGCTTCTATCTTTGGTAGAACATTGCAAACTGATCAAGCTATAGTGTCCATTTCATATCCATCTGTAGTTCGTGTGTTAGATGAATTTGATATATTAAAGAAGAACCCAAATGAGGTTTGGATTGGTTCTGAACTGAATGGTTAATTTCAAAAGGTTGAATTCAAAAATTTACTTATTTTATATTCTCATTGTAAGATGTGTTGACATGGTTTAAATGTCTGTTATAAGTTACACCCGTACCTCTGGAATGAAAATGATTGTTCGAAACCATCGCATAAAAGTGATTTACCTTCAGTTCAACTGGATATTATTACTCTTATCCTAATGGAAATGTGGGTATTGTTCCTTAACTGCAAGATCCAATTATTAAATCCTTAATGATGTATTATGTTCAGGTTGAGTCGAACCCTACTATTATTGATGATTTGAATCAAGTGCAAGAAGTTAACCTTAACACTATTTCTTCTTTACCTATTAGTTGTCAAAATGTGAATGATCAAAGTGAAAGTTCATTAAGGATTTTAAGCCCTTATGAACTAGCCAGAGGCTAACCAAGTAATATTAAAAAAAATCTCAACCAGGTGAATTGTAATATTAACCAGGTGAATTGTTATTTTAAAAAAAATCTCAAATAGAAATCATGATTTAAACCAAATAATATTAACAAAAATAAAGTGCGGAAATTAAATGCAGTAAATGTAATAAGAAAGAACACACCAAATTTTATAATGGTTCGGTCTACTTGCATATGTCCACTCCAAGGAGCCTCTCCTTTGGGTGCTGCACTAAACTCAGTGACTCTCCTTTTGCTCCCACAATAAGGCGGAGAAGCCTGTACAAAAGCTCCTTTCCACTGACCCTGGTGAGCAGAGAGCCCAAATCCTTTCACTTCCTTCTGAAGTAGGCAGAGAACCAAACTTCTTTAACTTCCTCCTAAAGCAAGCAGAGAACCTCAATCAATCACTAAAGTAGACCTCTCTAGAACCTCCAAGGAACCTGGGATGATGACTAAAGAAGATGACTCAGATCCTTACTTGGAGGAACCTTTATGAAACCCTTACAAACTCCCCCTCACAATATCCTCTCTCTCTCTCTGCTAATCTCTCCCACTCCTCTCAGCTCTCTCAGGTCAAGACAATAGCAAAAGATATAATCTTGAGTAAACAAAAGTTCTGATATAGAAGGGTTTCAAATTTGCCCTTAATTGTAACAAACTAATAAAGATCGTCAAAGATAATTGACGAATCATCCTGTACAATCAGCATAAATTTAGTTCAATCAGCCAGGATGATCTAGGGGAGGTTGGACGATTAAAAGATTTGTTTGTTTTGATAGTCCTAGATAATATGAGAATCATCATATAAAATTAGTTCAAAATATCAAGTATCATCCAGATAATTGCTTTGTTCGACCAAACTTTTTATGTTGGATGATGAAAAATAACTCATCTTCGTGGACATTTTTTTGATCGTCCAGTATGATTAGTTAAAATGAAAACACATTGTATAGAATATTATTTTGGTCATCTAGGAAGTAATTAAGGTTTATTTAAGTGATCGTCTTGGATGATTCTATAATCGTCCATGATAATATGATCGATCAATCAAACATTAATTACTTTTCCTAATCATCTGACTAATTTAGGCATAATTATAATGCATCATCTAGAATGATGACTTGGATGATGTCAAAAAATAATAACATGCATAAATGAGTTGGTGACTGATTCTTTTTGAATTGAGCATATCGTCGAGGATGATGAGGATATCGTCTAGGACAATGTGCTTAATTTTGGCTGCTTTAACTAGGATGTCCTAATTAGGATTTTAATTTTTAATTGATCATCCATGATGATTTTGGTCATCCTAGATGATATGATCAAAAATAAAAAGCTCTAAAATAGATAATTTTTTTCCATGAGTGTGTGTGTGTAAGGTTACTTAGCATCATGACCCACTCTATTACATTTAACTCAAGAAAAGATAAAAACACTTGACGTACACTAACAGACTGACTTAGTCCTAATCTACCCAATCTTGAGCTGGCCTGATTTAAAATTGATATTGTGGACCTAAAACATTAGTAGGCATGGCAGTAATAGAAAAATAGAAATGCCTGAAATATTTGTTATCTTCAAAAATTATAATCCCTAAATCCAGATTCACAGTAATCTCCCCCTTTTTAATGATAACAAACATTTTATAGAATTTTTAATTTAAGAAGTTAATTAAAATATAACATGAAGGAAAATAATGTGAACCAAGCAATTCAAATTTTACTAAAATCAAATATATGGTACAAACACTAAATAAAAGTAGTAAAAAAATAGTATAGTGAAACAACATAAACACTACCATTACTCCCTCTTTTGACATCACAAAAAGGAGGAAGAAACTAGAAAAAAAAAGAAGAGAAAAAAAAAATAAAAAGAAATAAAAAACAACACAAGGAAAATAATCTACAAGTATGACGGGCCCTGATCATCAGAAGGAGGTGGTGGTGGCAGTTGATATAAGCTGAAATTAGCAATTAATTACTCCCCAAATTAGGCCTTCTCTCGGTCGTGCTGCTACTACTGGTGAATCTTGTATGCATCAAATCTAATGACAACCTTCGCATACTACTACTCTTGTACAAAAATGTAAGAGACGAACCTGGTCTCCCATTGGTCGAATCGCTCCACCAGCTGATCTAGTTGTGAGTGCTGGTGGATTAGAGCAGGAGCGGGAACTGGTATAGGAGTAGCTTCCTCCTTAACTCCCTCAGCTTCCTTATACTCTGGGTGGAGATAAGTACTATGAAAAACGTAGAAGGAGCTTTTGGTATCAAAGGCAGGCTAAAAATTAGGTGGGACAAGATATTGAAAATTATACTTGGTCTCCAGAACATTGTCTATGATGTGTTCTAAGGCAATGTTAGGCTTCCTTCTATGCCCTGAATCCATAATGCAAGTGAGATGATTAATGTAATTAAAAAGAAGATCAGCAGCGTTGAATTCCCTATGGGCCATGATGTAGAAGGTGGTGATCGAAAGGAGATGAGTGATGTGAACACGATCACCAACTTTGGGAATAATTGAGGTATAAAGTACATATTAGATTATCCTAGCATCTTTGGCTAAGGTGCTAGATGCCCCATCATGATAGGAAACAAGAGTGTTTCTTAGAAGGTGATTAGCAGAAGCCTAGTTATAATCAGGATCTTGAGATAAAAGGTGAAGTTTGACTCTAGTAATGGATAATTGGAGGAGTTCGTGATAATCCTAGTAGGTTATTTAACAGGGCATTTATTTACATAGGATTGAAGAGTAGTGTAAGAGGAGTATATCCTAAGGCTTGCAAAAAATTCAAAAAGAAGTTCAGAATTGAAGGGGAAGGTAAGGGTAATGATGAAGGTGAAGGAGGTGTGATCAAAAGATTAAGTACAAGGTAAGTGAGCATACCAAGGTTGATAGACCTGGACAGAGTGATCTCGACTGTCTTGTAGCAAAGGGAGTGGGCTTGGTAAATCTACCAGTATGGAAATGCATATTCTGTAACTTTGCTAGAATCTCAATAATGCTTTTCCTTTGAGGCTCCTTTCAAACTTATTATGTGTTATCAAAAATTTGTTTTTGTACGTGCAAAGTAAGATTATCTGACTGCCAACATCGACAACCCATATATGAAAATTTCTTGCCCTTATATAACTATAGAGATTTTGTATCTTTTACACAACAAGGATAAGCATGTCTCCCTTTAGTGATCTAACCAAATATCATGACATATGCAGGAAAATCATTTATAGTCCACATTAAGGCAGTAGGCATATTAAAAGTTTGTTTAGTTGTGACGTCATAGCATTCAACTCCATTCCATAATTCAAGTAACTCTTGAAATATTGTTGAACATAAATGTCAATATTTCCTGATTTTTCTCTCTTGGTACAATAGTTGATAGAATGAAAGAATTTCGATTCATTCACATCCAAGGTGGCAAGTTTTATGGAACTAGAAGTACAAGCCAAATACTATATGTACTACTCATAATCTTAAGAGGATTAAAACCATTCATTGATAAAGCAAGTCAAACATTATGTGGATCATCTGCAACATAAGGGTATCACACGTCAAAAGCTTTTCATACTTCTCCATCAGTAGGATGGCATAGTAAGCCATCTTTATTTCTATGTGTTGCATGCCAAATCTTCTTCTCAACAAATTTCTTTATTTTAAAGACTTTGAAGTCTAGGAATTAATGGAATATATCAAATATTTGTATTTGACTTCATATGATTTTTCTTACCTACAACACTTCTCATCTTAGAATCTAACCATCTTGATGCTCCACGAATGTCATAAATATCTTCATTAGATTTGCCTTATTTTGATTTAATTAAAATCTAATTAATTACATTTGGTCTTAAAAAGTTTCTTAAGTTTTCAACTGCAAGTTAAAATTATTCTAGAAAGATTTTATATCTGTACAAATCATGCATTTAGTATATATTCTTGAGTTTGCAAGTCCAAGTCAAAATGTACCTAGAATGATTTGCCTTACCAATACAACATTCAATTATTAGGGCAAGCATCAATCTTTGGATATCTAAGAAAAAATTCTTTTATTATTTTCTTCACTTCATATGTATTATTAAACAAAAGTACTCCTTTTGGAAAAGCATCGATCAATAACTCTAATAATATGTCATAATATTTTGAAGCCCAAGAATGTAAACACTTCAAACAAAATTATTGCATAATGAAAGATAGCTTTTAGAATGCCTTACACCTAGGGTATAACTTTTCTTCATCATCTTATATTAATTTTTTTAAATCTTAACTATTATCATTTTGTTCATTTTCATTCACCTCAATCTGCTTATCTAGTATGTGTGGAAAAAAAGTGTGCCTTAATATCCTTCAATATCATTTGTATTTACATGCTCATTATGTAGTATTTCAATATCTAAACTTGATGCAATAAGAAATGTATCATTCATTGCAACGTCGCCTACATTGTAATATTTTCTATAGGTCGATTCCATACAACATATACTGCCAAAAATCATTTACAAATTAAGTGATCTTTGACATCTTTCAGTGAATAGAAGTATCTATTAATGCATGATTTGTATGGGCATAAAATATTTCTTGATGAATTTTTACTTGGACTTGCAAACTAAAGAAACTTATTAAGGCCATAAATGTAATCACGACTCCATATAGCTTTTGTAATCCAACTCTTCTCCTTGTCTACTGGAAAATTGACTTTGTAATTACTTGTTAAAATAAAACATTATTAGGCATATATATGAAGTATAATTTCTATCAAACAAAGAAGTAGAATGAATTAATTAGAGTTTGAATTAGCATAAAATACACTCCACTTTAAGGTGTATTTTTAAACTTCTAGCTAGGAAAACTTATGCACAAAATTACATTTTTGATTTAAAATGCATGTTTGATTTAAAATGCTTAAGAGAATTTCTTTCATTTGTGGGAGCATATTATGTATATCAATGCATAAACTTGTTGATTTTTATAAAACTAAATATAGTAGCTTTCACTTATACTCATTTCAATTTTTATCTCTAAGATTTTTTCTACAATTATTTATAAATTTTCATCTTTGAGCTTAGAATTTATAAAGTTCAAAGATAAGAATGTTCTGGATAAATTACTAGATATTAATAAAACAAAAGAATATAGTTTTTTACTTATAAATAGACAAGAAAATAATTTATCTAATCATTTTGATTTAATGAATAATTTACACTCATCATAAATTATGCCAATCTAATTCTTCTTCTTTTTTCCTACATATCAAGAGTAAGGGAGAAAATATAACTACATTTATGAATATATCCCTCTCATATTTATCTTCATGCCATGCATGCATGAAGACTAAATCAAATTAATCAAATGGAAGCACTAGCATAGATATTCCTTACATACTTTTTAGTACAAGAAATCATATTTAAAGAACAGTAACAAACCCCTTGTTTCTCAATTAACTCATCTTGTTCAACCTCACTCTTTCTCATTTCATACCTCTCTACCCTCACTTCACTCTTTCTGAATGGCCAACCAAGAACAAATCAAAATCAACACAATAATCAAAATTACCCTTTTGCATTGCCTTAAGAAAAGGATTTTTCACTTGAGAAAACTATTAAATCTCTAAATGAGCATATATCACTATTTAAATTTATACAATCATCTACCATTTGATCGGTAAATTAGGAGATTGATTAATTTCTGTCAAACTTATCGGAGCAGAGCTAAGTAAAGGGATGACCACCACGAGCTCAAATGCAACGGTTACAGCGGAATGACTTGATGTCAGGACGAGTGGTTATACTCATGGATGCTCACAAAACAAGTCCTCAGGCAAAAGACTCACTAATCATTGAATGGATCGGAGCTCGGGCAGAAGGGGATCAATGAATGCATGACCGGAGCGAGGGAAAGGGATACACATGCACTATAGGAAAATCACTCATTACTGGTAGTTACTAGTAGTTTTTTGATAATTTTGTAAAACACCGGCGGCTTATCAGCGGTTCAAAAACCGTTAATAAAAATCACACCAAAAACCTTTTCCGGCAGTGTTTTTCTGGTGGTTTTTTTTTCACCGACCATTTTCTGGCAGTGCATACTGTCGATTAGGTTCCAGCAGTCAAAGAACCGGTGACAGCCAGTTTTGTTACCGGCAGCATACCAGTCGTTCAACCGTCAGTATAATTATCGTCATTATTACAGCGTAGACCGCCGATACGCCACTGGTGATTTTATCAGCAGCTTACCGACGATTTAAACCGAAGGAATAACCGGCGATGAGACTACCGGTGTGTCACCGGTGTACCGCTGGACACCGTCGGTGTACCGCCGGACACCGTTGGCATACCGCAAGTATTTACTAACAGTTTTAGTAGTTTTCTGATGGCTTTAATTAGCCGTCTGGTATTGAAGTTTCTGGTGGCCAAACTGTCGGTTGGCCGCCGAAACCTATAGCATTTGAAAAAAAATTGACAGCCTCTCCTCTATTTTACTGATTTTCACCCTAAACTCTAAACTTGCACATAAAATATTGCAATTTTTATAAATTTGGGCAACACGCCTCTATCGTCAATCACAACAATTATCATAAATATATTCATTAAAACAAATCAAATAGTGAAACCAAATAAGTTTATAACTAAGTTCATAAGTTTAACCAAATAAGTTCATAACTAAGTTCAATAAGTGAAACCAAATAAGTTCATAACAATATAAGTTTACAATAAGTTCATCGAACAAAAAAGAGTACTAATCCTCCTCTGTATCATCGTTGTCTAGTGATGCATTTGGTTGATCTTGCTCTTGCTCTTTCTTTTTTTATTTTCATCTTTGTAGGATCTCAACTCTGCCTGCATCTCATTTTGAACCTTTTTCATCTCTTCCATCTCTCTCGTTAGTGCTGCAATCCTCTGGCTTACACTTTCTTCTGCTCCACTATGATCATAAAATGCTGAGGTGGACGAACTGTCCTCATAAGCATAGCCTTGTGAACTCAAGCCATATACCCTCCCCCTCTACCTCCCTCCAATAACATCTAACCATGTAAGATACTCAGAAATTTAGGTCGATCCTGAAGATGATTCCTTACCAGTGGACTGACAATTTTCCTGAGCTCCAAAATCATCTTGAGAGAATAAATCCATAAAATATATTGATATTAGAATGAGTTTTATTATAATAAACTTATATTACCAAGCTCCAAAAAATTATACTCACATGAGCCTTTTTAGACTTTTCATCAACCCACTGATGATCAGCTTGATGTGGGTGAGTTCTTGTATGCAACTCCAATGGTGTTGGTTCCCGACCAAAAAACTATTTTTGAAAATATAAGATATAGTTATAATAACATAAATATATTTAATAAACTAATTTAAAGCTTTTACCAATCATCGTCTATATTCCGTATGAGGAACAAATCCACCTGTATGAAGAGAGCTTTCTAAACCCCCACAATCAGATGATATGTTATGCTTATTTTGCTCTCTTATTTTTATGAACTCAGGAGTCGCCCAAGCTCTACTCAGATCTGCTCATACGCCTTCTCCAATCCATATTGGATGCTGCCCAAACTTTCTAATGTCAGTGAACATGTCCCTAAGATGAGTCACTCCTCTCCTCTTAAAATTTATTCTAATCCTCATGTTATGCTCAGGCAACTACCTAAATTCATTTTATAAAAAATATAGGAATAATAAAAAATATTAATACAAATTAAATCTAATATTTGAATTAATGCCAAATAAGTATACTTGAAATTCTCTAAACCACATATCCTTAATTTCCTTTGAGATCTTCTTCCATGATAAGTAAGGAGCATCATATTTATTCTTTATAATATCCCAAATCTTTATGAGTATGTGGCCTTGAAGGATTGAAGCTACAGGTTAATTTTTTTGTCAATAACATATAATATATTAAAATATAAGAAACTTAACAACATAAATTGAACTTACTTATCGCCCTCAGGCTCAATGTATTGACGCTTATCTGCTACAGCTGCATGGTCCCTAGCACAAACCTCTGCTGGTCTTGATGGTCCACCGTATTCTGGCTGCACCGGATATAGGTAATAATATGGTTAGGGGTAAGGAGGGTAAGGGACGGTGGATGGACATGCAGCTTGTAATGATGGTGGGGGTAATATGGATAGAATGGAGCTGCATGTGCCTGATCTAGAGAGGGAAAGTGATCAGAACTCATTGATGGAGGAGGGAAGTACCCAAGAAAGGGTGGTGGTACAATAATATGTGGATCTGACTGACCTTAACCCTGCTCACTAGGGGACTGCGGCTGACTCCTGGGTGATGGTGGTGATGGTATAACTGGTGGAACAACTCTCTCTCCCTCACTTTCATCAGGTTGTGTAGGTCTATTAGGATTAACACTCAACTTTTTTCGAGAAAACTTTGAGGCAAAGGACGTACGAGGAGGATCATCACCTGAAGTCATATGCATTAAAAGAATCAATTAGTAAAGCATTGTAATATATAAAAAATAAAGAATACATAATATACATTAATGAATTACATAATACAAAATAATGATTAACATTTTCATTGCTCAGAATTCAAAAAGTACAATTCTATAAGTGCAAAAACTATTTAGAAATATTATAAAAGAGAAGCAAAATACTAAGTTAAGTGTTGCAGAGATGAGGATACTTAGGTCTACCTCTACCTTTCTTAACATAAGTCAAATCTAATACCTCAACTTAATTTCCTTACCGAGTCATCAGAAGGATGCCATTTAATATGACCAAACCATCTAAAGCGACTCTCTCTAATCTTATCTTCCACTGGAGCTACTCCAACCTTAGTATATGCTCATTTCGTATCCTATCTCTAAGGGTCAACACACTCATCCACCCAAGCAAAAACAACTTCATAATTTTATGGTGTCGAATGTTGGCCATTAAAAGAGAAGCACAATACTAAGTTAAGTGTTACAGAGATGAGGATGCTTAGGTCTACCTCTACCTTTCTTAACATAAGTCAAATATAATACCTTTAATTTTCTAACGGGGTCATCTGAAGGCTGCCATTTTATGTGCCAAACCATCTAAGGTAACACTCTCTAATCTCATCATCCACTGGAGGTACTCCAACATTTTCACATATATGCTCATTTCGTATCCTATCTCTAAGGGTAAATCCACTCATCCACCTGAGCACCCTCATCTCTGCAACACTTAACTTAGTATTATGCTTCTCTTTTAATGACCAACATTTGGCACCATAAAGCATTGCAGATCTCACCACCATCTTATAGAATTTTCCCTTAAGTTTTAAGGGGACTTTTCTATCACACATCAAGCCCGATTCATTCCTCCATTTCAACCATCAACCTTGAATTCTGCTAATAATATCCCCTTTTATTTCACCATCACTCTAAACAATAGATCTAAGATATCTAGAATGTGTACTTTTATTAATGACTTGATAGCTCAAAGTCACAAACCCCTCACTAGGTCTATTACTACTAAAATTACACTTCATATATTTAGTTTTAGATCTACTCAAGTGAAAACCTTTAGACTCTATAGTTGACCTCCATAATTCAAGTTTACCATCAACTCCCTCTCTAGTCTTATCAATAAGAAGAATATCATCAACAAAAAGCATACAACAAGGTACATCCTCTCGCAAATGTCTAGTGAGAACATCTATGACTAAAGCAAAAAGATATTGGCTTAAGGCTAATCCTTGATGTAATCTAATCGAAATAGAAAAAAACAACTTCAAATTTTTTAAAAAAAAAAAAAAAACTAAAACCACAAACCTAGGAGGCCGGTTTTGCGCACGAGCGGGGAGCGGGGAGAGATCTTCGGCCTTGTAGTGGGGGCGAGATCTTCGTTTGGAGAACCTTTTCGACGGCAAAAGGGACCTCGTCGGCGGCCTGAGGGTGCGTCTCGATCGCGAGAGGGCGGAGGAGACGGGGGTGAGCGTCGTGCAGGAGAGAGAGGAGAAGGCGATGAAATGAAATGGAAGGCTCGGGACGGCTTATTCTAGGGCATTTTCCGGCGGCTTTCTGGTGGTTTAGACCGCCGGAAATAATTTACTTTTCACCGGCGGTTCAAGCCGCCGGTAATGCACAGGTAAGATTTAATGCCAGCAAGTTAACCGGCGGTTTCTGGACCGCCGCTATTTCTGGCGGCTTTAATTTACATAACCGACGGTTAGACCGCCTGTAAAACCGGCGGTCACACAGCCGGTTAAGCCGCTGTTAGTACCGGCGGTTGGAGAACCGCCGGTAATTGATGAATTTCCTATAGTGATGGCTTTCTTGGGAATTTTTATTATTACTTCGATTTCTAGCAGCAGTTAAAATTGGTGGCTAAAAAGCTTTACGGCAGCGATTTAGAAACCGCTGATATAAATTGCTACCTTAAATCCAAATTTTTGGGTAGTGATCTTCTCACAAAAGGTGCATATCATGTTAATCTAAGTAGTCTCATGTGAACTCATGATGAATCCCCTAAAGCGAATCTTCATTGTCAAGGCTTATGGGGTTCAACTCAATATTATTGTTACTAGCAAATACCTTTTAAACACTTCAGGAAATATATACAAATACAGATAAGCCACGCAATAAAATTCTAATGTACAAATTTTACCTTTATTTTTAGTAATTTAATTGTTGGTCACTTAAATTTATGAGTTTATTACCTTAATTTTTTTTTTCATGGGTATAAGATGGGCGTTAACCAAGTTTTTCTTTTAAATATCAAATAATTCACTCAATTAACAATTAACGATTCTGCCACTCAAGTTATAAACTTCTCAAGGCGTCTATAAATATGTCTAAACCGCTGCTTCTGTCATCGCAACGGAAAGTAGCTCAAAGCCATCTCGCGCTCCTCTGTCTCTCTCTTTCACTCTCTACGTTCGAAGGAAGCCGGCATTTGATAAAGGGTAAGATCTAGTAAGAGTCCAATACAAACTAGCGTCCTCCATTAAATCCTTCATCTTTTTCCGGCAAAAGTTCTTTTCGCTAAAAAGTTCTTTCTGCGCTGTTTTCTTGGATTGATTAGTTCGTATCGTTGTTTACAGCTATTCAATTGAAAGCTCAGATTTTATGGTAATAAGAGCATTTCGCCGTATATAATGTTCGAGATTAGCCTTTAATTGAATGAAACTTGATATGTAAGACGATTCATCAAACATATTTCGCTTCCAACTTCTGTGGAGGCGATAACCACTGATTTGCCAAAGCTACGCGGATTGCTTGGGATGTATGAGATTAGCTCCAAGTCTAGTTAGGCTGTTTGATCAAATATATCACAATTTCAAGTTTTGTTGAGATTGTGGGAAAAGAGTAAGTAAAAATATTGACACATAAACAAGAGAGATGCTACGCTTGGCTTAGAGATTTTATTGATATTGATTCCTTCGTGGAATTATTTACTATCTGACCATTGAAATATGCCTTTCTCTTTTACTCTTACTTTTTCCTTTGACCATTAGGGTGTTTTACCATGGTCTAGTCAGCCATGATCAAGTGATTTGGTTAAGGCTAGCTTCGGTTGAATCTAGTATTTCGTACCAATCTTTGGTATCAATCTAAAGAGAACAGATATAACTTAAAAAATGATAGGTTTATCATAACAAAAGTCCTTGTTTTATTAAATCTACGAAAATAGTTCTTTATGAATTGTTAATAAAAAATAATTTAGACAAAATCACGTTATTAAAGTTTCTTCGTCAAGCTGAAAAATTTCAGTTTCATTTCACTTTTTACAGACGTGACTTGAGATTATAGATTAATTGTAATTTGTTAATGAAATGGTTAGCCTAAAAGCTCGCATAATGTAGTTAATAATCTTATTGAATTTGCTGCACATGTTCTATACTTTGGGGTAATAGCCCCTTTCTGATTGTAATGATCATGTCAAAGTAGTCAGTTGCTTTGTTTTTCATCTTTAGCCCATTTACCTGAACTGGTTGTTAGATGGTCCTTTTTGCTTTGCTGCCTAATAGTTTAGTTAAGGCAATTCAACTTCTCGATTACCTTGGCTTGCTTTATTGCTTTTGCAATTCATCTCCTTTGTTCTATTATGAAAGGGCTTTTTATGTTTCAATTTGATGTTTATATAAATTTCAACGAGGTTTTTTCTTATTAATTAGTAAGGGCTCTTTAATTGCCATTTCAAAAAATGATACGTTTATCAGATTCCATTATTTAGTGGATTCAACTAAGATTATTATGAACTTTAAACTCAACAAACCCTTGAAATTCTTTATAAGTGAGAATTCTTATTTTGGAAAATGATGAGTTTTTTTAGATTCAGATCCATTATTTGAGTGGATACAATTAAAATTAATATGTAGTTTAAACTCCACAAACCTTTTCAAAATTTCTCATAAGCTGGATCTTAATTGCACAGTCGAAATGAGCAAAAGCAAGATCTTCACTTTCTAAATTCTATTTTTCTTGTACAACCAACCAGGTGAGCCCTCAGATAAATTTAATTTACAATATTTTGGACAAGTATAAGAAGCTACAAATTGTTCTTAGAGATAAACATTTCAATTTACAGACATGACCTACTTGAGATATAAAGTTGTTTTAAAAACCTCATAATTTTATTAGAAATGAACAATGTTTATATTTCACACGCAAACTGCTTTTTAAAATTTCTTGTGTTCTATTAATATAGCTCATATATATTTCATTACCATGCTAACACCTGGTTATAGCTTCTTTGAGGTGTGAAGTTAGCACAATCATGAATGCTTCAACTGCTTTCTCAACCATCTTCTCAATCATATCATCCTCACAACCAATTTCTTCCTCGTGGACTGGTTCCTTTAATGTTTCATTT
>NW_021319385.1:736703-748251 GCF_001605985.2 Dendrobium catenatum
TCACTTTCTAAATTCTATTTTTCTTGTACAACCAACCAGGTGATCCCTCGGATGAATTTAATTTACAATATTCTGGAAAAGTATAAGAAGCTACAATTTGTTCTTAGAGATAAACACTTTAATTGATAGACATGACCTACTTTAGATATAAAGTTGTTTTAAAACCTCATAATTTTATTAGAATGGAACAAATTTTATATCTTACACTCAAACTGCTTTTTGAAATTTCTTGCATTCTATTAACTTAGCTCATATATAATTCATTACTATACTAACACCTGGTTACAGCTTCTTTGAGGTGTGGAAGTAGCACAATCATGACTGCTTCAACTGCTTTCCCAACCATCTTCTCAATTCTATCATCCTCACAACCAATTTCTTCCTCGTGGACTGGTTCCTTTAATGTTTCATTTGCTTTTACCAGTGGAGTGAAAGCTAAATTTGCATGTTCTGCTGCTAAGGCTTTTCAAATCAAAGGATATGTCAAAAAGGCCAATACTGTTACTTTTAGCTTTAAGAGTGAGTTAGCAAAAATTGAGGAGGATGCACCTTCAGAATCACAAAAGGATGTTCTCAACTTTACCTATTGGAGGTGGCTCCTTGCGACTCTAATAAATATAAAAGTAACAATAGGGAAACAAAGAAACGTACTGGATTGGAAGCCTAGGAGAGCTGACCTGTTCGCTGATTCATTTAGTCATGAACAAATAATTGATAATATTTACATGCAGAGAAACTCTATCAAAATATATGAGATTGATGCTACTGGAAAAGCATCCCTTGCGACAATAATGAACCTTTTACAGGTCTAAAATTTTTATAGCCTAAGATTTTCATTAATTAATTTTAGCATCTTCGAGTTCTGACTCTATTTTGCCCTTGCAGGAAACATGTATTAACCATTTCAAATTCCTTGGGTTATTTGATGATTCTGTTCATTCATACCCAAAGATACATAGAGGAGACCTCACATTTGTCCTACTTAAAATGCATGTTCATGTGGAACATTATCCTTCATGGCAAGTCCTTTCAATACTGTTTTTTATTCTTATAATTTTGTAATTTATTTTAAAGCTATTTTATTTGACATGTCATCTATCTTGTCAAGCAAAATTTAATTCTAATTTGCCTATTGAAACAAACCAAGGCATTACCATTATGAATGCTCCTTAGACATTGTCATTTTTTTGGGAATGAAATTCACCGTGTCGGCTTTCATGTCTCTAAGAACCTATTCTAAATGTTTCTTTCTAAAGGTTATAGTGTTCTTACAATTGTAATTCATGTAACTAAAAGCCATCATTTATCGTTCTTTAGATCTCAAAATTCTTCACATATATTTTTGAGTTAGTTCATTCAGATGTTTGGGGACCTTCTCCCACCACAACCAAGCAAGGTTATCGTTACTATATTTGATTTATTGATGATTACTCTATGTTCTGCTGGGTTTATCCTTTAATTAAGAAATCTGAAATAATATCTAAATTTGTCGAGTTCAATAAAAGGATTGCTCGTCAATTCAACAAATGCATTAAAATTTTTTCACTCAGATAGAGGTGGAGAATTAATTAATAACCAATTCAAATCTTTGTGTACTCATTGGGGCATTACACATCATTACTTTTGTCCTTATACCCAGCACAAAATGGTGTCGTTGAATGCAAACACCGACATATATTAGAAACTATTCGCAGTCTTCTAATTGAAGCTAGCCTTTCTTCCTCTCTTTGGGTTGATGCTTTACATACTACCGTCTACCTTATAAATAGATTACCCTCACCTGTTCTTGAAAATATCAGTCCCTATACTAAACTTTATCATAAAGCCCCATCTAACTCTCATCTTAAAATCTCTTGATGTCTTTGCTACCCTTGGCTTCATCCCTATACTAACTCCAAATTATCACCTTTCTCTCTTCCTTGTGTCTTTATTTACTATGCTCAAGCTTAAAAAGGTTACAAATGTCTTAATCCTACCATGGTACAAATATACACATCTATACATGTTATCTTCAATGAAGCAATTTTTTATATAATCAATCTCATCAGCCCACCGATCCTGCTTCTACCTCACGGTCATCATAGTGTATGCCACATTTACTCCTTGTTCCTAGAGTAGGACATTCAAATTCCACCTCTAATCCTTCCTCCTCTCAGGACATTTCTGATGCCACTATCTCATCCCAAGCTCAATTCTCTTCAACACCTATCTACATATATAATCCCCCGTCCCCCACTTTCCTCTAAAACACCATTCATTCTCCAACTGTTAAACCAACTACTCACCATATGCAAACGTACTTATTCTAAAACAGGACATCTTAAACCCAAAACCTTCTTTAATCTCCTTCATCAAAACCAGTCTATCGATCCCACTACCTATGCTGATGCTAGTAAATTTGAACATTGGCGGAAGGCCATGTATGAAGAATTCCAAGCTCTCCGATCTCAAGGTACTTGGGAACTTGTTCCACCTCACCCCTCCAAAATATCCTTGGCTGTCACTGGACATTTCGCACTAAATTTTTATCTGATGATACTATCCCGTAACCAGGATTACAACATTGATTATACTAACACCTTTAGCCCTATTGCCCAAATGCCCATTGTTTGTGTTCTCCTTGTTATTGATCTTCATCATAGCTGGCCCATACACAAACTCGATGTCTCTAATGCCTTTCTTCATGGTCACCTTTCTCACTCTGTCTACATGAAATTCAAAATGCAGCCTAAAATAATCACCTCGCTATTGGTTTGCCACTCTATCTAGTTATCTTCAAACTCTCATATTCAAGTTTAGCTCTGTCAATCCTTCCCTTCTCATCTATAGCAAGTCCAATGTTTCTCTTTACTTTTTAGTTTACTTTGATGGAAAACTCCTCGCAGTAAGAGGCTATCAACGATAATCTTCATAATCTCAATACTAAATTCAAAATGCACAACCTTGGATCCATATCTCAATTTCTCGGCATTAAAGTGGTTAATACTTCTTATGGTCTCCGTCTAAATCAAGAAACTTTTGTTAAATCTATTCTTTCCAAAGCCAGAATGATCACCTGTAAACCTTTTTCTATGACATCCTAACTTAAACCACTTTCCACCACAGCTAACTCGTCAGCTTTTTCCAATCCACATTCTTTTATCAAATAACAGGCTCGTTATAATATCTAGCTCTCACCAAGCCTGATATCTCGTTTGATGTTAACAAAATATGCCAACATAAGCAGAACCTCAAATTAGTCGCTTTGAAGCACTCAAATGCCTTCCCATACTGGTTTACCTCTCTTTCATAACTCTCTTCTTCTTAGATCCTATGCAGATTCAGACTGGGCTGATGATTTAACTGATCGAAATTCTATATTTGGCAAATGTAGTTACAACTACATTGGATCCTCACTAATCTCTTAGAGCATTAAGAAAAAAAATGTGGTCACCAGATCCTCCATCGAAGCCGAATATCACGCTGTCGCTGCAACTACTGTTGTCTAAAGTTATCTGGCCTTGTCATTTACTTCAAGACTTCAACTGTTCTCATATGGCCTCCACTCCTCTATACTGTGACAATATGTCTACCATTGCCTTAGCAAACAATCATGTCTTTCACGCTCGAACTATGCACATTAAAGTCAACTAGCATTTTATCAGGAAATGCATCAAAGATAAAGTTATCACAGTTCATCACATATCCACCAGAGACCAAGTCGCCAATATCTTTACCAAGCCTCTCTCCATATCACGATTTAAATAACTTGAAAACAAATTGGTTACATCTTTAGCTTAACCAATTGAGGTGCCCATTAAACCATGTCTCCACATTATCTTTTCATTTTCAAGAAGCATTGTACTTTTTCCTATACGTGCACCTCTTTGATTTGCTATCTATAATTTCTAAGTCTATTTATATCTCTATACTCTTTCCTCTCAATATAAAATACCGTTTATTTTCTTCTCTTGTTCCCTATCTTCTGGGTCAAAAGGATTATGGTTGAGGCAATAGCATCAACTTTAGATTGTATGCTAAGTAGATATTGTGTCATATTTTGATCTTTCATGGAAAATATGGTGAAGTTCATTCTTCAGTTGAATGATATGGGATCAAGTAGTGGACTAAAGATACTGGGCCAAAGTATCCCGGATCTTGGCACAATGATCAAAATAAAGAACATAAGGTAACATGTTGAGGGAGATGACAGAGTAGAGGGCGGTTGAAAGGTGTTGATCAAGAAGAACCCAAGTTTGATATGAGTAGGAACTTGATTCGGTCAAAGACATTGAGAGAGGGAAAATACAACTACCGTCAAGAAATCCATCAAAACCATTTGCATAAAAAATCTTGAAGACTTGAGACCTCCAGACGAGATAGTTGTTGGAGTTGAGATGGATAGAGATAATATTTTTGATGGTACTCGCTATAAATTTTTGTTGGGGTGGGATAGTTGAGGTTGCAAAAGACAAAGTAGAGCAGGAGGGATTTCTTAAGCGGCAGCTATCGAAGTGGATGAGGAATCCATGGTGACAAAAAAGGAGAGACACACAAGTATGTTAACTCTCTGATACCATGAGAACGCAAGCAACAAGAAGACGACGAGAAGAAGAGAAGATGACAGAGAATAAGAGAAGAAAATAAATTGTATTCAATATTGAGAGGAAAGAGTACAAAGATATAAATAGACTTAGAAATTACAGAGAGCAAATCAAAGAGTTGTACTTGTAGGAAAAAGTACAATGCTTCTTGAACATGAAAAGCTGACTTGGAGACTTGGTTTAACAAATTTATGATAAATAAATTAACACATTAAAGTTTCTTCATAAAAAATTTTATCTTTTTTTTTTTTGTTATTATTTTTTTTTATGCAGGGGTGATGTTCTTGAAGTAAATACATGGTTCAGACATCATACAAAATTGAGTATGGCTCGTGATTGGCATATACGCAATCTCAAAACAGGTCAAAGTATGATTCGAGCTACGAGGTTAGCCGTTGATCATGCATGTCAAAACTTTCTCTTCAAGCCAAATGAAATATATCGCTTGTTAAACTGATTATGCTAATTATGATTTCTTCAGTATTTTGGCACTAATGGACAAAACCACACGTAAACTTTCAAAGATACCTGATGAAATAAAAGTAGAATTAGAACCACACTACAAAGAGACTACTTTTATTTTGAATGAGGATAGCAGAAAGTTCCCTAAACTAAATATTGAGACTGCAGATTACATCATAGATGGCTTAAATGTAAGTTCTAGATTGGATAAATATGTTTGGTCTTAATTTCTTATTTATTTATATATTTTCCCTCTTAACATTCTTTCTACTATATTGTTTTATAACTTCAATTTGTTTGACAGCCTCAGTGGGCTGATTTAGATTATAATATGCACGTGAACAATGCCAAGTACATTCGGTGGGTTTTTGAGGTAAAATAAATGATTAGCTTCGTTAACATTTTCCCCTTCTTCTTGCTCTTTTAGGAAAATAATAAATAAAAGGCATGAAGAGAGATAATATTTAAGCAAATAATGAATCTAATTTATCTCTTATTAATGCCTATTCTTTAGTTGTTAGGTTGTTACCATTCCGCTGTTGTCAATCTGTTGTTATGATTGTCTTCTGAATAAGGGCTCATAAATAGAGAGATTTTCACATCATATCTTGTCATTTCAGAAAAGCTGTATCATTCTTTTTTTGTCTTAATTTAGTCTTTTTTGAATTCTTATTAATCATTCATTTTTATTCTAAGTGGCCACATTAGATGTTAATTTTATGCTTAACAAATATTTTTGCACAGCCTATTTAATTTTGTTAACAAGAAAATGGGAAGGCCTTACTCTTTTCTTTCAACTTTGATTTTGCAGGGCATTCCAATGTCTATGTTGGAGACACATGAGATGTCCAGCATGGTCCTTGAGTTTAGAAAGGAGTGTAGGATAGGCGATGTATTGCAATCCCTCACTGCTCTCTCCTCTGTAAGCTCCAATTCCTCATCTGAATCTAACATTATGTGTAGGCATCTGCTCCAACTCAAAAGTGGACCTACTCTTGTGAAAGGACTAACTACTTGGAGACAAAGCGTTGCTCCACTGACTTGAGCAACATCCCTAACTCCAAGATTTAGGCACTTGAAAGATAAATGTATTAATTTTAATAATAAAATAAAGATAGCTAATTTCTTGTCCCTGTTTTAAAGCTCAAACGATGGTCTTTGCCTCGGCCTCTAGTGTGCAATTACAATAAATTGGAGGTTTGGTGTTCTTGTGGTATCTTTGTCTATAGTGCTTCAATTAATATATTACCAGTTTACAATTGTTTCTTATCTTGAGAAATCATAAGCTTTGTATTCCCATGTAAATCTTTCGGTCAAATCTGGCTCTTCTGTTTGAGAAAGAACTTGATTTACATATGATTTAAGTGCATTAAATCATATGATTTTTAGTCAAATCTGGCTCTTCAAATTTGTCTAACTAATTTTCATATAATTTGCAATACTAAAATATTTTTTGAATAATTTGCACTATCTTTTTGAAGGATTTCACAAGGGGAGTTTAAGTCAGTGGAGCAATCATTTTGCAAATACAAATTTGAACCTACTCTTGACTCTATTATCCTTTAAATGATTTATTGTACTTCATTAGATCTCTTTTTGATGTTCACGTGTACTTGCTCTTAGGTCCCTTGGCCTTTAACTTGTTATTTTCATCCATTTTGTACCAATATTTGTGTAAACATTCAATCTTGAAATCACTTCATATATACAATAGTACATATAATTATATATTTATTATCATAAAAAAATGATCACATATGACTTGGGATTATGTGGATTTTTATTTTTTTATGATGCAGATTTATATTTGTTAGTGATAAGAATGAAGATATAAATGACCTTTCTTTCTTAATTTAATGCATTCTTCGTAATTTAAGAGTGAATTTTTATGAAGTAGAAGAATGATAGAACTTCAGAACAATATGAAGAAATGAAAGAAAAATTTTAGATCACATAGTTGGCCTCCTCCAAACCTTACCCTTTTTTTGTGATTTTTTTATTTTCCAATGCTTATGATGTTTATATGGATAATTAATGTACTAATATAAATATTTTAAGGAATTAAACTGAGGTTAAAGAAAGTTTATTAATTATTTTGTATTTTTTAGTTACAATGCATTGGTTCTAAATTAAATCTTAGACATGCTTCTTTAATGAAACAATGAGTAGCATAATAGAGGAAGAATAAACATAAGGTAAAATAGTTGGTGTAATAAATGGTGGAGCTGTAAGTGGAACTAATAGTCTATAAAAGACTAAAGACCACTAGAGAGCCTAGTTATAATTATGAAATTTTAGAAAGGCTTGCCATCAGATGTTGGCCTCTTCCTAATGAGAAATATAATGTCATCACTAGAACCCACTTTTAAGGCATTATTATAAGCTTATTTCCTCTTCTTCTTGGGAGGGAACTTAGTAGATACCTCCTCAAATGTGGGGTTCCACATAAAAAGCATAGTAGGAAAGTTGATGCGATCGAATGTGATCACACCCTCTTCAATATAAATGATGGGAAAGGATTAGAAGATAAGATCTCCCAAGCTGACAATATAAAAGTATTCTTCTTGGTCACCATTTTCACTATAAAGAGGACCTTATTACTAGAACATAAAATGTGCAAAAATTGCAAAAATTGTACTATCTATAACACTAAGGGCATAAACCTATGAAGCCCTTGATTAGATAACTCCCAATTAATTGAATTGATTGTATAAAGGATCTATATAAATGTATTGATCAAGTATGATGTGAGGATTGATTGATTGAAATGGGGATGTTGGTGGGTGGTGACTATATGGACAACAAGTAAGATTAATAGGCTAAACTTGACAACAGTAACTTGGAATTATGGTTTAATGGGTGGAACTAGAGGCCTAGGATAGTACAACATGGTAGAGGAATGTTTACAACTTATTTCTAGAGTTTATGGTGGATTTTTAAGAGGCTTAAATGCTTGTAGAAGTTTGTATAACATGACAAGGTAGCATGAAAACCACCTTTGGCCAAGTGGTTCTAGCGAGATTTCAGATTATTTTTAGGGCAATTAAAATGTGGAGAATTTCTCAAAAGTTTAGTGGATGGATAATTGGATATGAATATAGTTTTTTTTTTTTTTTAAGTGGAGTAAGTGCATGTAAAAATTAAACTACTCATCAAAGTAATAATGATTGTGATTGTGATCATGCAAGCATTTTTTGGAATTCAGCCACCAAACCTATTTCACCTAAGATAAAAACTTTAAATTTCTTATGAAATGATATCAATCCTTTCATATTTCATCAAATAAGTATTTATAATAGTCTTATATCAATTTGAAACTCAAAGCAAAGAGAAAGAGATGTAGATGGAGAAGGAGAAAGTAGTTACTAATGTGTAATCACCCTTAACCACCATTTCAAATCAATGGTCATTGCTGCTTCATATGAAAATTATTAAATTAATTATTTATTTAATAAATAATCATCATCTAAGGATTTTATATAACATTTACCATAATAACTTTGAAAATTAAATTATAAATACCAAATTTTTCTTTTCTTCAATGTTCTAAACTTAATATTATAAGCACTTATGTCTCATACAACACATACACATAAACTCGAAAGCTAGTTAATCATGTGTGGTGGGAATCTTCTTGCTTTGGCTCGTTATGATTAGTACATGTCTCATTATAGGGACTTCTTGAGCTACATTACTTCCTCTGGACATGAAAGAACTCTTCTCCAAAGAGTTGAAGTCTAGGTAATCTTCTACACCATCAGGCACAATCTTCTCCAAATCAACCCTAGTAAGCCATGTGTCATCACTGAGTGGCTTATCCTTTCACTTAATTAAGGATATGTGGTCTCCTATGTTATTTGTTAATGCTTTATTTGTATGTATGCACTCCATTTCTATGATGTTTTTTTTCTTTTGCTTTTGAAACTTTTTTCATTAAGATAAAAAATGCAAAACATTAACACAAATTGAAATATTTTTCTCTTTGATTTAAAAAATGATCTCTAACACTTATTTCAAAATAGAGCATAAAACTAAAGAAATTATAGGAAATAAATGCAAAAAAAAAAACTAAGTAAGAATGACAAACCAAATTTTTTGTTGTTTGGTCAACTTGACCTATGTTACCGACTCATCTACTCAAATATTCCACTAACTCTCTCCTTCTACTCCCAAAAATGGGTGAGAAACCTTTCTCCTTTTATGTATGATTGCTAAAAAAACACTTAAAGTCAATAAAATCTATGACTCAATAATTGATCGACTGCTCATGAATTTAAAAAATATCACTGTATATGACCTACGTCATTCTAGGAGTAGAATTTGAATTATAAATAAAGTTTATAAATTAAGTTATCATAAACTGACATTTTCCACAATGGACTTTGCTTTTTTTACTTTTATTCATTTACTTTATTGTGGTTGGATGAATGATTTATTTACTTTGAATGTGACTTTAAAATATCATTATTTTTCTGGGTTTTCTTTTTGTGTGTGCTTTGCCTGAATTATTTTCACTAGGCTCCTTAGGAAAAAAAAATTCTTCAACTCATAACAAAAAAAAAAGTTTCTTAAATAACATTGAAATATAAATGACTAGAAGGATGTAAATGGAATCTGACCAAGTCCATAACATATTGTCTTAACTCCTTATTTAGGTCCCTCCTTGCCTATAGATTTGGATATACCACCTAACTTATTAACGTGTAGCTTTATCTCTATGGAGGTCTGTTGAGACCCATGACCCTAAGTTTGAGATTTTTATGATGACAAATGATGTCGCCTGAACTACTCTTCATTGAATATCATTTATTGTTTGCTATTGTCTGTGAGTACTAACATTTCAGGAAGATCACAAGCCACTCAGGACAATGGGAAGACTCAAGACTAGTTAGATTAGAAGTATGAGTCTGACAATATAATTTTTTATTTATTTTATTTTTTATTTTCTTGAGTCTGGCCACAAAATGCAGGTGAGTCTGAGCAATCATGCACACATACAGGGGGGAGAGGATTTTTAAAAGTAAAAAATATAGTTTTTCATTATCTGTTAATTGTACTGTACAAAGTTATTTTGTATTGTACGATATTATATTATAAACGTGTTCTGTGAACAAATCGTACGGTACGAATACTATCATACTATACGATGTGTTTCAAATTCAAAACCCTAATCGTCACATTAACTTAAGTAAGTTATTCTGCGTCGTTCGTACTGTACGAAGACATTCATATTGTACTCTCTATTTTAAATACTTACTTAATTTAACCCGTGATTAGTGCAAGAAATCAAGGCTTAATTACAAATTAAAAATCATACTGTATGAACAAATTCATACAATACGATGAATAGAGATGAATTCAGATCGTCCCGAAGATCGTACTAGACGATCACTTATTTTTGTCTCATCGTACTGTACAATATCTATCGTACCATATGATGAACATAGATGACATTTGATCATCCCGGAATTCATCCTGGACGATGCCTTGATTTTCACCATTTGTATTGTATGATGTGTATCGTACCATATGATGAACAGAGACGACATTTGATCGTCCCGGCTATCATCTTGTACTAGCAGTAGTGTTGAGGATCGTACTATACGATTTAATATCGTACCGTATGATTAAATTTTGAACTATTCGTACAACTTTGTACCAGGATAAAGCTTATTTATACATATCGTACTATACGATGAAAAATCGTACTATACGATTGTAACGGCTACTTTGAAAATTTCAGGAATTTTGGAGCCCGTTTTATGTGTCAAATTGTTATGTTTTGAGGGAGAAAGAGGAGGAAAACATGATTATAGAGGAAATCCTTGGGAGATAGCTCTTGAGAAGTTTTGAGGGGTTGAGAGAGGAAGGAGAAGGTGAGCTTGGTGATGGAGAAGTGGTGTGAGGGAGATCACACGGTTGCTCCGATCTTGCTGCATCTTGCTCCTCTTGTGGCCGGGAAGAACTTGAGGTAGGCTCTCTAAAGAGGAGATTCTTCTACATCTGTGACCTCAAGGTACTCTACCTTCTCCAGGAGGGAGAAAAACGAGAAGGTTCTGTGCCATCACCAGGAGGGTGAAAACACCTCTTGGCACTCCGCCACGTCGGGTTATTGAAAGGAAGTATTGTAAGGGCTTCTCGGCCTTGCCGAGGGGGGTAAAAGGAGAGCTATAGTTTGTAGTGAAATTCTCGGAGCGGAGGACTCCGGGGAGTGGACGTAGGTCATGGTTGACCAAGCCACTATAAAAATTCCGGTGTATTTTTTCCTTATCGCTTTTTATTCTTGCGTGCATTTTATTTTCATAATACTTGCTTGGTGAAAACTTGTGAAAGAAAAAGGATTCTATTATTGCATATTGAATACAATTGTTTGCCTTCGTAGTAGTTTAAATTTTCATGTTAAAAATTTAAAAACATCAAAAAAAAAGAACTCCTACTTAGATTTTAATTATTACATTAAAATTTTCACAATTCACCCCCCTCTTGTCCATCTAGTAATTTCA
>NW_021319385.1:750854-785141 GCF_001605985.2 Dendrobium catenatum
TAGCTGTGCTCGTTTTCAAGCCGATCCTAAAGAGTCTCACTTAACTGTGGTCAAGAGAATCCTTAGATATCTACTAGGCACCTCGAACTTAGGAATTTGATATCCTTGGCACAAAACTTTGAAATCTTAGGGTACTCAGATTCTGATTTTGCTGGGTGTAGGATAGATAAAAAAAACACCTTTGGTACATGCTAATTCATAGAACAATCATTAGTTTCTTGGTCTAGTAGGAAGTAAAACTCAGTAGTCCTTTCCACGATTGAGGAAGAATATATTGCAGTAGGAAGTTGCATTGCACAAGTACTATGGTTAAAATAATAAATTCTTGATCTTGGCCTACCTGTAAGAACCATCTCAATCATGTGTGACAATACAAGTGTGATCTGTATCTCTAAGAACCCAATTCAACACTCTCGAATGAAACACATAGACATTAGACACCATTTCATAAGAGATCATGTTGCAAGGCAGATATAGAATTGCATCACATCGCTACAGAAGATCAATTGGCTGACATATTCACAAAACCACTAGCATTCGACACCTTTAGCACCTTGAGGACTAGACTAGGTGTTATAGACATTACTGCATAAAAAAAAATCTTCTAAGGTTGTTCCTGATCATCACACACTCACTACACAAAACAATCGAATGTGACATTTTATTATCGTACTGTACGATACACCGATCATACTGTATGCTATATCTCAATCTACACAAAACATAACCTACAAGTAAATTTTGCCTCTATTGATCATACCGTACGACCTACATCGTACTATACGATACAATTGGTTGTCATCCAATCCGTCTTGTACAACATTATTGAGCATCGTACTGTACGATATAACCTCTTCGTACTGTATGATCCACGTTAGCAAACGGATTGGGACAAATTAACTCTATTTTGTACGTTATTGGTGGTGTTCGTACAGTACAATACCTCCACTTCGTATTGTACGATCCACCTCAGCAAAACGGATGAAAACGACATAAAGGCGTCTGGTACGATATAAATGTCATTCATATTGTATGATACACTTGTTCATACAGTATGAAACTTTTGTTTAAAAGTCGTACTGACGACCCTAGGGACGATCGATATTCTTGTGATTATACAGTACGATATACATTGTACTGTGGTTCCTGAAATGATCAGTCAGAACATTTATTACCAATCGTACTGTATGAAACACGATCGTATTGTACGATGGTGCAAAATTCTATAAATTGGTTGGCTAGGGAGATATATTCACTTGGAACTTACTTCACTCACTACACCTATTCCTTCTCACCCTTCACTCAGCCTCTACACGATGTCTAGTTCCATCAAGAGGAGTCTTTTGGCAACGGGAAGTTCATCTTCCTCTAACCTTCATAGTGCTCGGTTCTTGAGTGCTGAAAATGAGGAAGCTTACCATAAGTATAAAGCTTACAAAATTATACCTTCCAAAATGCTCAATCAGGCTGCCCTGAATTTCAAGGTAATGAACCTATTTTCTTCCACCACCTTTCAATTCCTCCTCACTCTGGCCTTCCCCTACAACTCTAAACTTCTTTTGGAATTTCTAGCAAATCTAACCTACACCGTCGACAACACAACTTTCAACTCCTTAGTTTGTCGTCAAAACATAGAGATCAACATAGCCGACATCGCCCAATATATTGGGCTAACCACTGAAGGTCCTAGGGTTCGTTCCTTTCTCACAAACGAATTTGATTGGAGTGAGGTTAATCAAGTCCTTAAGAACACCGTATTCTATCAACACCAGCCTCTCGTCTAATCACTAAATCAAAATGCCATAATTATTCAACATGTCCTTATAACCTCTATAATACCCAAAACTGGCGATCGGATCAACATGACCCCGATTTTATCTATCGCTGCCTACCTTATTATGTCCAACACCAAATTTGATGAGGATGATTTGATTATTGATTACATTCGCCATATGACCTTCGTTCGCCTCCCTACTACTCGCCAGAAATAAAATATAACTCTTGGTCACCTTGTAGGATACATCCTTCAGACACTACGGGAAAACACGCGATTACCGTCAAATTTTCCGGCATAAAAATTTGCGCCAGAAAATACTGCACATCGTGCAAAGGAACATTTACGGCATTTTTTCCGGCGCATATGGCGCCGGAGAGTTATTGGCGTCTGTTGCGCCGGTAAAAGACGTCGGAATAGACCAGCATTTTACTGGTTTTGGCGCACTTTACGGTGGAACATAACTGGCGTAGTTACTGGCGGATATTACGTCGGTGTATTTAAACTCAACAACTTAAAACCGGCACATTTTGCGCCAAAATTTTTTCCGGCGTCTTGGATGCCTGAAAATCTGCCGGCGAAAGCCCTATTTCCGAACCCGAACCCCTCTGGTTGCTCATTTCTATCGTGTGTTTCTCTCACATCGCCGCTGTTTCCCTCGTCGCTCGCCTTCGATCGAGGTCGCCAAGCTCTCTGGATGGTCAACGGACGTCGCCGACGGTCATAGCACTCCTAGCCGGCGAGAGGTCCAGTTTCGACCACAAGTTTTCGCCGTCCGCCTCCCGTCGATTACCCGTTGTTTTTAATTTTTTTTTTCATTTAATTTGTTTGGATTCATGCCGAGTTTATCTATTATGGAAGCTATACATTTTTTTAGAGGTTTGATGGACAAATATAGAGAGAGTAAGGAGGATCTATAAACAATTTTTGTAGATGAGCTATAAAGGATTGTATACATCAAACAACTTTTGCAAGGTTGACTAACAACAAAGAAAATGATAATATATGGTGGATCTATAAACATAAACAGGAAGAGAATAAAATTAACATTGTTAGGGTTTTGGGGTTTGAGAAAATGAAACTATTATCACTAATCTAATAGTATCTTAGTTGGGTGGAGAAAATTATACCTAATCCTTTTTTTTTAATTATCTCTAACCCTTTCATGTTAGTGCAAATCTTCTCAAATTAAAATCCAATAAGGTCCAACACACTTCAAGAAAACACATTAGTACATTTTAGCCTTGAATGAAAGGATTGTTTTTGGTTGAGATGGATTGCATAATGAAGAAAATAACTCTTTTAATTTAGTCTAGGTTATGATCTTATAGCAATCTTGTTATCCAATATTAATAATAATAATAATATATATTAAATAATATAGGTCATTTGTAAGACTTGTACAAAGGTTGCTATGGGGTATTGAAGATCAAACAATGTAGGTCGTTAGTTGTGTCACAATCACAATAAGAGGGTGATTAAGTGACTGAAAAGATTAACATCTAATGTTGATGACCGATAGATGTTAGATATTAATTATTTGTGGACATTGGTGTCAACCGACAATGAGCATTAGAGATTTAGTGATGGTAGGAAGTCATCTTGATCATTTTACTAATATGAGGAGAGACCATAGTGATTGGGGTGACATGATTGAGCGATCGAGAAGATGGGCATTGGTGTTGCTTGATGGCTTGCATTTCGTAAGCCAATAGTCGGTGTTCGATGACAGCCAACATAAAATGTTGATGTTGATTGAAGGCTGGCAAGAGTTATTTTTACTGCATAAAGAGCATTGCAGATGGTTTTACTCCATTCAGTCAGTCGGCTATACCGTACTCATGCATGTTGGCTCGTGATACTCACTCCTTATAATCTTCCTCCAGAGTTGTGTATGACTACTCCTTATATGTTTCTGACACTTATCATTCCAGGGCCACATAATCCAAAAGTGAGGATTGACGTATTCTTACAACCGTTAATTGATGATTTATGTTTATTATGGGTTGAGGGAGTAAGTACATATGATATCTCCACTAAACAAAACTTTACACTAAGAGCAACATTACTTTGGATAATTGGTGACTTTTCTGTATATGGTACTCTCAGGTTTGAACACTTCAGGCAAGTTAGCTTGTCCATATTGTATGGAACATACAACATCATTCACCTTAAAGTATGGTAGGAAGAACACTTTGTTCGATTGTCATCAAATGTTTTTTCCTCCAAGTCATCCTTTTAGGCAAAATAAAGAAGCCTTTACTAAAAATAAAATGGTGATATTTCAACTTTCTCCAAGATTAAGTAGTGAAGAAATTTTTGAAAGAGTAAGGTTCATGCCCACCATAATGGATTCTACAATATTTGACGAGTTCAGGTTGCCAGGATATGGTGTCAACCATAATTGGACCAAGAAAAGTATTTTTTGGTCATTGCCATATTGGAGAACAAACTTGATTAGACATAATTTGGATGTTATGCATATAGAGAAAATTATTTTTGATAACATTTTCTATACATTTATGGACATCAAAGAGAAATCGAAAGATAATATAAAAGCAAGGATGAACTTAAAGGAGATTTGTAGGAGGAAAGCTTTGGAATTGAAGGGTGGTGGAGCTGGAAAATTTCTCAAACTAAAAGCTCCATTCACATTAACTTTAGAGCAAAAACGAGCAATTTGTAAATGGGTGAAGACCATACGAGTACCTGATGGATATTCTTCCAATTTAAGCAGGTGTGTTGACATAAGAACAAGGAGATTATTCAGATTGAAAAGTCATGATTGTCACATCTTCATACAATATCTTTTATCAACTACTTTTAGTTATCTGCCAGATCAGATTTTAAATCCCTTGATCGAGCTAAGTGTTTTCTTCAAAGATTTATGCTCTTCTAAATTAAATATAGAGAACTTGATTCTTATGGAGTAGCAAATTTCTTTTATTTTGTGTCAACTTGAAAAAATATTTTCTCCAGAATTTTTTGACTTTATAGAGCATCTACCTGTTCATTTACCATATGAGGCTATGGCTGGTGGACCTGTTCAGTATATATGGATGTATCCTTTTGAGAGATATTTAAATAAACTTAAGAAGACCGTTAAGAATAAAGTATAACCCGAAGGCTCTATCTGTGAAGCATATTTAACATACGAGACAACTCAGTTTGCTCGTATTATTTTGAAACAATGTCTTAATCAGGTGAAAGTTCAGCACCTCAAAATATTGGTAAATCCTCTAATATATCTGTATTCTATGGTAGTGGTGAACCTGTAGGTGCTAGCACCGTGCGCTATTTGATCGATAAGGAGATGATAGTTATCACATTGTATATCTTGCTTAACTGTGATGAAGTTTAGCCGTATCTCGAGTAAGTATGAGTTAAATTATTCATATTTTTAGTATTCTTCTAAACTTTGTTCTAAACTCAAAATGGTTATTTGTAGGAGGTTCATTGATGGTCTAAGTACATCAGAAGAAGAAGAAGTTCAGAAGATAGTGGAAAAAGAATTCATTGTTTGGTTTAAAAATATGATATATTTTGACTAATTAGTCTTAATTAATGAGTTCTGTCTGTAATTAATATTAATAACAATAACATCTTGTTCATTTAAAGGTACACACTGAAGACAATGATTTACAGTATTTAGGGTTATCTGAGTTAGCTTGGGGACCAAATAGATTAATTAAATGTTATCAAATATTTGTGGTCAATGGTTATAAATTCCAAACCAAAAATTGGTGTGAATGTAGGAAGACAGAAAATTCTGGCGTATGTGTAAGAGGGAACACCCATACAGGGGATGATTCTGAGTACTATGGGGTATTACAAGAAATATTAGAGGTGGAATATTCCGATCACAGGAATACTGTGTATCTCTTCAATTGTGAATGATTTGATCCAGTAAAAAATAAAGGCACAAGAGTACATCCAATTTATGGTATAACAGAAGTAAAGCGGGGTAGGAGATATGCAAAGTTTGATCCATTCATCATTATTAGTCAGGCAACTCAAGTCTATTATGCTAACTATCCATGCATAATACGAGGTAAATAGGATTGGCTGGTAGTTATGAAGACAAAACCAAGGGGAGTAATTGAGAAAATCAGTACAATACCATTATCACATCAAGAAGAGTTTCAGTCAAATCTAAAAAATCTCCCAATCAATGTGGATAACCAAATCAGAATTAATGAGAGCAAGTTTCAATTAGAGGAGGTAGATTTAACCATAGAGGAAAGTAATGATGAATCTGATAGTTCTGGAAATGTATCATCATATGAAAGTGAATCAACAAATGATGAGTTAACATAAGGTAAATCAAATATTTTTTTTACTGTATTTTACTTCACTGCAATTTTACTTCACTACTTTTTTACTTCACTGCATTTTTTTTACTTCATTACTTTTTTACTTCACTATATTTTACTTCACTGCATTTTACTTCAATGCTGTATTAATTTTATTAAGTTTTTATTATAACTCATGATTCTAATATTTCTTATTTATTTCTATGCATATGGCTTCAGGTGAAAAGCCTGATAGAGGATTGATCAAAAATATTTTTAATAGGCGCACCAAGAAGATCACTAAAGCAGGACCAGCTAGGCCAGTACGTACTGAGGGGACCACCTCGTCTCAGCCTGCTATACAGTCTCTGCCTGCTATACAGACTCAGCCTACTACACAGTCTCAGCCTGCTACACAGACTCTGCCTACCACTCAGCCTTTACCCACTTCTAGAGCCAGTAGCCCGCAGTTCTACTCAGCAGACCCCCAATTTTCTTCACTAGAACCCGCGCAGAGCACTTCTTTCTACCCATACTACGCACCCCCACCTTATGTTGGTGCCCTTCTTACTTATCCATTTCCACCATATGCTCCACCATACTATCCCCCACCACCCCATCAGCTTTCTATAGCTTGACCTTCGACACCGGCTGCACCAGAGTAGGCGACAGATGGTAGAATGTTGATAGCACCTGAGGGTGACACGTAAGTACATTCTCTTTTATTTAAGCTTACGAACTTTTTTATTTTATATTATATATTTGTTTCACAAAACTTTATTTTTTGTAGGTTTGACCCATCAAAACAACCGACACATAAAATACGGGACATCATACGGAGTAGGTTTGACGCTCCTTACGTTTCTTGGAAGAAAGTTCCGAAAGAAGTTCAGGATATGTGGTTTAGAGTGTTTGAGGTATTTTTGGGTTTTAGTTTTTATGTTAAATGATTTATTCTTTTTTACTTAAGCTAAAAATCTTATATATTATATATTATATATTATATATATTTGAATGCAGAAAGAATTTTGTTGGCTTCCCCAGCACAAATTTGAAAGAATTTTGAGAAGCGTGGGTCCACTCGGATGCGCATATATTTATATTCTACTTTCACAGGAGGAGTATACACGGCTTCGAGAGAGTCATGTCGCATCAGGTGATGGATCTTCTAGTGGCTCTATGGAGTTTTCTGAGTACCGTATGTGGTTGCAAGCCGTTGGAGGAATGAAACATGGCAGAGTTTATGATTTAGGTTCGCAAACTCAAGCATACGAGGGGATGACCTCCTCTACTGCATCTAGATTTGCATCCAGTTCACATGAGTCCTTACATGCTCAATAAATAACTGCCCTTCAAGCAGAGATAGAATAAGTAAGGAAATTCACAAGCTAATTGGCAAGCTCAGTTGCAAGCACTGGTTCAAATGCAGATGCAGATGTAGGAGCAACATAATCAATTGTTGGATGAAATGTGTAAAATGAGGGAGCATATGAGTGGAAAAGAGGTAGCTCCAGCTGAGGAGTCCACAGATTCAGAGTAGTTCACCTTAGTCATATGAACTTGTTTATTTCTATGAACATGTGTTATTGAATAATATGTGATGTTTTTAGTTATTTGATGCTATTGAACAATGTCTTTACATGGATATTTATGTTTTTGAGTATATATTGAAGTTATTTATATCTGTTATGTGTATAGCTGTCTTTTGGAAGTGTTTTTGTCTATGTTTGTAGGTGTGGAAATGCAATTGTTGACTGGGAATGAAAATTTTTTTTGTCAATGCTACAGATTTTCGGCCGATTTTGCTTCAGAAATACGATGGAAATGACAATACAACGAATCATTACAATCATGTCATCGTTTATTTGGACGCCGAAAATTTCCAGCACATTATACGGCGTTCTTTTCGCCGGCATTTTTCGGCGTCCATTATGCACCGTAAACAAGCCATAGCTTATTTATGGTGCATCTACGACTTTTTATCTGCCGGTAATTTCCGGCGGATCCATACGACGTAAACTTCCGGCACAGTTATCGCCAGAATTTTCAGTTGAAAATCACCTGCTCCGCTAACATTTTTTGCGCCGGTAATGCGCCGGAGATGGCGCCGAAACGTTTTCAGGCATCTTAAAAATGTCAAAAAGTTTTTTCCGACGCGAACCAAACTGGCGCACGAAAATTCGCCGTAAATGCGCCTGAAACCCAGGACTTCCGTCGGATTTTACATCTTACCATCGAATGTAATCCACCAGTAATAGCGGGTTTTCTTGTAGTGAGAATAAATACCAACTAACCTATCTTGGTGAACCCAATAATCTTTCAATCTTTTATACGGATGCCTCTTTTCATATTTTTTTTCCAACGGGGACAAGAGCCTGAAGAACCCATCTTTGATGAAAAAGAAAGAGAAGATGCCCCCGCAGCAGCTCCAGCTCGTCCATGATCACATGCAACACCCCGAGCTCCTACACCAGCTTATCCTCATGACGATTTGGTTGAACATTTCGACCAACTTCAGACTCGTCTCGATACGCACATTCAAGAGCAACATCAGTAGTACGAGACCGACATGCAATGGTTTGGGGAACGCTTCAAAGCGATTGATTAACGATTTGACATAATCCTTCACTATTTTCAGCCAAACCCACCACGACCTCCAAGTGATCAGGATCCTTTGTCACGACCCGACCCGATCCGGGATGGATCCCGCTCGCACCGGGTCGCGACACGGAACGAACAGACAGACTGACTGACCAGGATCTGGTTATGGAATTTGGTTCGGAACTGAATCTTCCAAATAATTTACTCAAACAGACACACAGACACAGAGCTACTATGAATCATCAAATGCAGCGGAACAAAACATCTATATTTTTCTTTTCCTCAAAATAATCATCTACAACAATCATCTACAAATACAGTACATGGATTTTAGACAGAAAAACAAAATCCGAACAGAAAATACCGCCAAACACGACGGTTCTGAAAATTGAGAAAGGCGGAATGTGTCTTACCTTGCGTACAACAATTTCCTGAACAATCTCGTCGGACAAAAACAGCTCCGCGTCGCCCGAAAATCCACTTTTTCCAAAAATCCCTCGACTTTCTCTCTCCTCAAGATATTTTTATTTTAATTTCTGATTTTCTCTCTCTTCAAAACGACTGATTTCAGCTTTATAATACTCAGATTGGCCCGGGCGATCGCCAGATCATCCCAAGACGATCAGACCAATTTTGATCGTCCTAGACGGTTCCCAGAACTATTTTCCGGCCGATATTTTGAACAGTGCACATCGTCCTGGACGATGCCTCGATCGGCCTGGACGATGCCTACAGAAAAACACCTGAAGCAAATCTGGGCAAATTCTGGAGCAAATTCTCAACTGATCGTCCAAGGACGATCCCAGATCGTCCTGGACGATCCTGGAGCAGATTTTGATATTACATCCTTCCCTTTGAAGTATATGTGTTGTACTTTTCTTTCTTAGTGTTTGCTCCTCTTTTTGGTGCTGTCAAAAGGGGAGAAGGTTGTTGTAGTTTTCTTTATGTTGTAGTTTGTTTGTTCTTATGTTAAATATAATGCATTTCCTTTTATTTCGTACTTCATTTTTCTTTTTAGTGTTTTTTCTTGTTCTTATGAATTTAAAAAAAAACAAAATAAAAACAAAATAAAAATAAAAAAAATGTCGTTCAAACTTGCTTACAACAAACATTATTTGACATCATCAAAAAGGGGGAGATTGTTGCGACCCGTAACCCCGAGTTTGTGATTTTGATGATGACAAATAATGTCGCCTGAACTACTCTTCATTGAATTTCATTTATTGTTTGCTATTGTCCGTGATTACTAACATTTCAGGAAGATCACAAGACACTCAGGACAACGGGAAGACTCAAGACTAGTTAGATTAGGAGTATGAGTCTGATAACGTAGTTTATTATTTATTTTATATTTTATTTTCTTGAGTCTGGCCACAAAATGCAGGTGAGTTTGAGCAATCATGCACACACACAGGGAGAGAGGGTTTTTAAAAGTAAAAAATATAGTTTTTCATTGTCTGTTAATCATATTGTACAAAGTTATTTTGTACTGTATGATATTATATTATAAACATGTTCTGTGAACAAATCATACGATACGAATACTATCGTACTGTACGATGTGTTTCAAATCCAAAACCCTAGCTATCACATTAACTTAAGAAAGTTATTCTGTGTCGTTCGTACTGTACAAAGACATTCGTACTGTAAGCTCTATTTTAAATACTTACTTAACTTAACCCATGATTAGTACAAGAAATTAAGGCTTAATTACAAATTTAAAATTATACTGTACGAACAAATTTGTATAATACGATGAATAGAGATGAATTCAGATCATCCCGGAGATCGTACTGGACGATCCCTTATTTTTGTCTTATCGTACTGTACAATATCTATCATACCATATGATGAACAGAGATGACATTTGATCGTCCCAGAATTCGTCCTAGACGATGCCTTGATTTTCACCATTCGTACTGTATGATATGTATCGTACCATACGATGAACAGAGACAACATTTGATCGTTCCGGCTATCATTCTGTACGAGCAGTAGTGTTGACGATCGTACTGTACGATTTAGTATCGTACCGTATGATTAGATTTTGAACTGTTCCTATAACTTCGTACCAGGATGAAGCCTGTTTATACATGTCGTACTGTACGATGAGAAATCGTACTGTACAATTGTAACGGCTACTTTAAAATTTTTTGGGATTTTGGAGCCTGTTTTATGTTTCAAATTGTTATATTTTGAGAGAGACAGAGGAGTAAAACGTGATTAGAGAGGAAATCCTTGGGAGAGAGCTCTTGAGAAGTTTTGAGGGGTTGAGAGAGGAAGGAGAAGGTGAGCTTAGTGAGGGAGAAGAGGTGTGAGGGAGATCACACGGTTGCTCCGATCTTGCTGCATCTTTCTCCTCCTGTGGCCCGTGAAGAAATTGAGGGAGGCTCTCTAAGGGGGAGATTCTTCTACATCCGTGACCTCAAGGTACTCTGCCTTCTCCAGGAGTGAGAAAAACGAGAAGGTTCTCTACCGTCACCAGGAGGGTGAAAATAGCGCTTGGCACTCCGCCACACCGGGTTGGTGAAAGGGAGTATTGTAAGGGATTCTCCGCCTTGCCAAGGGGGGAAAAAGGAGAGCTATAGTTTGTAGTGAAATTCCTGGAGCGGAGGACTCGAGGAGTAGACGTAGGTCATGATTTGACCGAACCACTATAAAAATTTCGGTGTGTTTTTTCCTTATCACTTTTTATTCTTGCGTGCATTTTATTTTCATAATACTTTCTTGGTGAAAACTTGTGAAAGAAAAATGATTCTATTGTTGCACGTTGAGTGCAATTGTTTGCCTTTGTAGTAGTTTAAATTTTCATGTTAAAAATTTAAAAACATCAAAAAAATTAGAACTCCTGCTTATGTTTTAATTATTGCATTAAAATTTTCACAATTCACTCCCCCTCTTGTCCATCTAGAAATTTCAAGGTCTGCTCCTTAAAATAAAACATATGTTCTACACCTTTTTAACAAAAAAATTTAAAATCAATGCTCTTCCTCAATTGGTCTGTTGTCCTAGTGCTCAACCTTTAAAGAGGTTTTATGATTACACCACTTAACTTTGGTGTGGCACTAGATGCTTCATTCATTGCACATTCACCGATAATGGAATGCTCTCCCCCATTTCAATTCTAAACAACATATCCAACAAAAAATCCTTTGGAACTTAAATGGTATTTCAAATATTTCATAAAATGGAAGTACCTATTAATGCATGACTTGTACGGATAGAAGTTTTTCCTTGATAAATTCTAGCTTCAACCTATAAAGTTTAAGAAATTATTTACACCAATTACATAATTAAGACACCATTTGTCTTTTCTAATCAAACTATGATCCATATTAAGTGAAAAATAAGTTTCCAAGTCACTGTTAAGAATAAAGATTAATTAGTTCATTAAAATTTTTATGCAACCATCATGTGAATAGACTTGCAATCCTATGGTGCTTTGTTTTATGACCAAGAAAAAGATGATAAAAGAGTGGTATAAGAAGAGACTATTGGAAACTTTTAAGATAATTCGGAAAATGAACTTCTAGTAGTATGAGGATAAGAAATCGATCCAATTTTGCCATGATTTAATATTTTTTTTATTTCTTAATCAAATAAATTCTTAATCATAAGAGAAATTCTGATCAAGTCAAATTCATTCACCAAATCAATAAAGAAGTCAAAAAATAGTTTAATAGAGGATTTATCCTCTAAAAAATGATGTCATTAAAATTTGCACAAAACAATCATATACTAGATCCTTCCAACGAACCAATCACCAAAAATGCATTTAAAAATAAAATCTTCTTAGATTCATCCAACGTATCAACCACCAAAAATGCATTCAAAAATAAAATCATTTTAGATTCATCCAATGGGCCAAAAATAGTGGTTAATAATAGGTTACATTTTACACATTGTATAAAGCGAATGGAAATAGAAAACCTACCAACTGAGTGGGATAAAGAGTTGAATTTTTTAGAATTCCAACCATAGAAGATGCCACTAGATTGACCAATGATATTAAGCTTTAGAAAATCATTAATATTATTAATTATCGCCAACAAAGAGAGAACATACAATAGATTGAGTAGTTGTTATTCTTAAACATGGCTGATAACAAGTTTTGTAATTAAACACCTTCAAAGATCATTCTTCTTTTAACCAAAAAACCCTAAACCTCTAAAATTCCAATAGCAAATCATCATAGCATGAAGTAAACTTTATCATGTTGATAAACAAACAAATAAGAAGTACACAATTGATCCTTCCCATTATCATTAAAAGTAAGAATACCACAATGCCTAAAAGAGCTGACAATGTACTCTTGAAGGGTGACAACAAGTTAAGTAGAGTTAAAGGATAACAGAAAAGCTATTGATCACATCAAAGAAGAGTTCTTTTTTTACAATAGTTATTAATAACTAAAAGACTCTTTTTTCCTATTTTTTTTTCTTACACGCGATAAATTTGTCATTTGAGTATGAATTCAATAGAAAGGAGATTGTTCTTTAAAATATGAATTAAATTTGATACAAAATAATTATAAAGCCCCAAGATAATAATCTAGATTTTTATGTTTACATTACAATGATGGAACCATTTAAGAGAAGATCTTGAAGCAATGGAAGGCTCAAAATTACCAAACAAATTTATTTAACTTTCTAAAAAAATCTCCATAATGAATGTTAATAGTTCAAGAGGGATCACATTAACATATAGTATATGAAATCTTCTAAATGGATGTTGGTCTTTCTATTAGTTTCACTTGTATCTGACGTTAAGGTTAATTGTGCCTAAATATGGCTATTCCCACTTATCATTACACTCCATGCCCATCCATCTCAACATTTTGCATTTCCTTTGTAATAATTTTTATTTGGAACTAAAGGAATGTACAAGATATATAGATGAAGAAGAAGAATGACAAAAATAAAAAGAGGAAGAAGGGGATGAGGCTCACATTGAAGAAGGTCTGTTGGGGATTGGTCTTTGCATGAGGAGAAGAACAAGCAAGATGTGAGCATATGTGCGAGCAAATGGGCCTACTAGCTAGTGTCCTCATATGATAACAACTGTGATGCTCAAAACTAGTTTGCTCAGCTAGGGCTTGAGTCACGGATCGCACACATAAGAGAAGAGGAGAGGAGGAAAAGACAAGCTCTCACATGTAATATTGGGATTTTGGAATTAGAGATTTAATTTATAATTGCATAGATTAAAATTGGTGCTAATTACACTGGTTTAAACTGCTTCTAATTGAACAAGTTAAAATTGATACAAATTACAGCAGTTAAAATTCATACTAAAATACGATTTTGGTAAAAATTTTAAAACTGCTCTTAATAACTACAACAAAAAATTCTTTTTTTTTTGTAGTTGATTTTGTTATTATGCTCTATATGATATGAAATATGTATTAAAGCTAAAAAAAACTATTTAAAATTGATTAACTAATTTATAATTGCCATAGACATATTATCATGTATAAGAGCATGGGATGACGGGCTTTCTTTTAAATGGGATTTAAGGTGCAATCTTAAGTGATATAAAAAGTGAATTTATAAGGAGACTGATTGATATAATTTGATATACTAACGAGTAATAAGTGACAACTTCTTACATTAAAGTCACCTAACTTAGGATATATATGTGATATGAGACTAATTCCTGAAAATATGGTAGATATAATTGAGACTAATTCCTATAAAATTGGCTTACAAGATTGAATAAAGGAAAATGTCACAGGTAGTCATATATCATATCTTGCGTATATATACATATGATTTTTTTTAAATAAAACCCATAGAGGAGCCTACGCATTAATATAAAAACAGTGTTACAAAGTTCTTAAAAGGGACCTTCATCTCACTAATGCTCAACTTAGCAACAAAACAAATAAAAAAAAAAACCTAAGAGCCGATATGACACCGGACCGAAGGGGGCTCGACGAATCCACAACGACGATCCAGTGACGGTCGTCGGACACCACTCTAACAACTTCTTGGAGGAAAGATCCACCACCTAAGAATCACTCTTAGGATACAGGAAAACACATGAGAATAAATTCAAATCATATTATCTCCAAAATCTATCTTTATTACAAGCATTAGCTTTGCATTTAAAGCCAAAGGAAGTAACATAATAGGCTATACACGATAAAAGCAAGTACTAATCCTATGTAGCCATATAAGCTATTGAATGGAACGAAACTATCCTGAAGTTAATGCAATTAACGGCTCAGCTCCGGCGTCATACTATCGGGGTACGAGGAACTTCAAGCTCATAGGAAGATGTCTGGTTGGCCGCCATGAGGCGGGTTTGGTTGGCTAAATCGATCTGGATAATTTCAACCGATGTCAATTTGCCTACCAATCTTTAATTTCTTAATAGTAGCATAAGCAGATGGAATAATTGTTATTGTGAAAGCATCTAGGACCAAAGGTGTTTCTTTCATCCATCTAGAGGAGAAGATAAGAGCTTCACGATCCAAACCATTGAGGAGATCTTTACATGTAAGTTTTTTATCAATGATGGTGAGCGTATTATTGTCTTGTTCGGAACATTGTAAATTAATAGTTCCGGTTGGACATTTGGCTCCGACAGGCCATCCTTTTTTGCCTCATCATCATCATATACGGGCTAATCAATATCAAGAACTCCATCGAACATGTCGTCATCATACACGTCGTATAACGGGTCATCCTAGAGAGGCAAAGACGATGAATTCGACAATGGATCTTCAAATTCTTCAAAATTGAACTCAATCGAAGGTGTGGTGGAAGACTGACGAGGTGGTCTGGAAAATACATCTTCGTAGATAGAAGAGATCTTATCATCTCGTGGATGAATGCCATCAAAGTCTCAGGCAAGATGACTCAAGTCTTTCTTTCGTTTGATCCTTGACAAACGTAGTTTGAGTCAGACAATTTCTTACAGCAGATCTCCAATTTCCACTTCTTGCAGTTGTCCCGGTAACGTCCATCGAGAAGGCAACATGCTCTCTTTTTCTTTGGATGGACAATATGAGCGGAGAAATTCTACTGGTTCTCTTTGCTTCCTTGCCATTTCTTCCAATATAATGGCCACCTACTTTTAGAAGCTTTTGTATTCCGCCAATATCAATGTCCAAAAGCCAGTTAGAAGCTTTTGTATTCTTCCTTCTATGAAATTCTCTTACTGGATATGCTATTATGTGAATTTTAAAGCGGGATGAATGTGGGATCTAAGATTCCATCATTTTGTTCCTAATCTGCTGCCTTGAAGTGTCTCCCTTCTTGTCCTCTTGACACTGTCTTACTCAGTCAAGAGGGTGTAGAAGGCTTCCAAGAACTATAAGCCACTGATTCCCGGGAACTCCACCAGTCAAGAGGGTATGTACGATTCTTGGACGCTTCTTGTTGATCTTTACGATGAGCTTGAGAGATGTTTGGACGGATGTGAAAAACCCAAAGACAGCAGCAGGACTAATCTGGGAGGTAGCAATTATTGCTCTTGAGGACGCCAATCCAGTAATTTGGATGCTTGGCGACTGCTGGGTCGTTCCTTCAGAGCTTCTCCATCAGGGTTCTCGATTGTCTTCACCTGAGCTTCACCACCTGAGAATTCTCAGGATACAGAAAGCTAAGGAGGAAAAACCGATGCCACAACCGAGAAGTTTCACCTTGGATGAACCTCTAACAGAGAACAAGAAGTATTCTTCTAGTTGGCCCTTGCACCCGAAGTGAAAGAACAAAATTCAATAGGACTCAAACATATACGAATACCACCATCCAAAGGAATTAAACAACAAAACTATCTCCGGCATCTTGCCGGCTCTGATACCAAATGACACCGAACTGGAGGGAGCTCGATGAATCCACGTCGATGATCCGGTGACTGTCGTCGGACACCGCTCCAAGAACTTCTTGGAGAAAAGATCCACCACCTAAGAATCACTCTTAGGATACAGGAAAACACATGAGAATAAACTCAAATCATATTATATCCAAAATCTATCTTTATTACAAGCATTGGCTTTGCATTTATAGCCAAAGGAAGTAACATAATAGGCTATACACAATAAAAGCAAGTACTAATCCTATGTAGCCATATAAGCTACCGAATGGAACGAAACTATCCTGAAGTTAATACAATTAACGGCTCAGCTCCGGCGTCACGATAGTTCCTTATGCTAATCATTAAAAAATTTCTTAGTAATATACTAGGGCTACAAATATATAGCAGCCAAAAAAGGAAGTACCATAGTAAACCTTTATGCTCCCACTTCCTGTAAAAAAAGTTAGGCTGGCCCACCATAATAAGAGTTCTAATAGCCTGCAAAAAAGAGATAATAGAAAAAGAAAATCAAGAGCCAAAAAATATGGAAATAACTAAGATAATCATGTAATATAGAAATCTAAAAAACATAAGGATGATATAAAATAAATGAAAGAAACCCAAACCAAGCTTGTACAGATAAACCAACATTTGGCCACCAGAGAGCACACATTGATCTAAATTAGTACACAACTACTCCAAACAAGTCCAATAAAGAAAAGGATAATGCTGCTGGCCGTACTCGAAAAAGAAATAGGAGACCACATGAATCCCCAATGAAGCGAAGATCAAGAATAAACCCAAAGCCATAACAGAAAAAATCCCAACCAAGGAATAACTAGATAGACCAAAGAGGACAAGCAAGTCGCCCCCAACCAAAGTAGGACAGAAAAACAACAACCACACAGCCAAAATCTCACTACATCTCAAGCCAGAACCTAAGCCCATCCTTACAGGGAAAAAATACAAACCAAAAGATCTGATAGCGTAAAACAGAATAGTCACTAACCCCAACAAAAGACATAACCTCAATACCCCTGTCACACAATTAACCAATAGGAGATGCAAAAATAAACACAATAAATAACTAAAATTGAAAAGAGGTACATGACACAAGACCATAGAACTCCAACCAATAACCAATGAAAACAACCAGCGGTAGAGAAAAAGCTTGAAGCAGGCTCGAAAACCCCACAAAAAAGTCCCTCTCATGATAGGAAAAGAGCATATAAAGCATCAAGAGACCATACGGCTACAATTCCATCCATAAAAGTCAACAATTAACCAAAAAGAAGAAAGCAAAAATAAGACACATCAAAGATTCTTAAGGTAAGGAAACCCAGATTTATCCAAGATAATCAAACCTTTAAGCAAATTTGGAAGATCCAAAGCATTAAATTCCTGCAAAGACTCAATCTGCCAACCAAGTTTGGCCAACCAATTAGCAAAAGAATATACATATGATATCAACATACATGATAAATTGTATAAGTAACATGATATGATATGATATGCATATGATATTAAAAATGACTAACATAGATATATTATATAATTAAGAAGATTAATAAGATTGATGCAGTAGTATATTATTTATATAAATTATATGATATATATGATGCATTGCATTTGGTAGAGAACATAATATAATTTCTTTTTGGATTGTAGCTCTTCTGAGCACTAGAGAGCTGGTGGAGCCTTTGAAGGACACTGTCTAAGCACAATATTCATTATTAGCCTTAGTACTTTGAGTTGTTGAATTTATTTTATAGGCTAATGGGATATTGTGGCAAAATTATCATTGTTTAAAAAATAATATTAAAAATAAATAATTATAATAAGTTGTTAAATTGTCTTTTAAATTTGTCCAAAAGTATTGTGTTCATATGTAGTTAAGAATTCTAATAACAGAAAAAGTATATATAGTGGGAATTATCTAATGTAACCAAAATAAAGAATTTAGTATCGGCATTTGTCTACCCTGGCGATAGCATGGTTCCATCCTTGCTTGATAAATACTCTCTGTTGTTAAATATTTTTATTTTTCGCAAGGTTTGAGATCTTGAATTGTGCAGGCTAATGTCTCACAAAAACATAAATTTTATCTCTAGGAAAAACACACCCAATCTCATCTTTCTTAAACCTTATCATAACCTCAACTTATACAATATATTTTATGATATTGAATAAAATATAAGATGATTTACATGCATTTATATACTACAAAATTCTTGCATATTTATATTTCTCATAACATTCTCTCTCCTCGTTTCCGCTCTCGCCCTAACGCCGCTCGGGCGATTTTAGGGTTTCATCTCCTCGACTGCTGGCGTGCGATTTCGGAGGGTCACCACTGCGTTTCTTTGTGGTTTCTCTTACTACTGGTGCTCTACTGTTAGTTTGGCCCTTTTGGCCTTCGAGTTATGGCCGGATCTTCCTCCGCCTCGCCTTGGGAGAAAATCTCGCCCCAAAATCATGATGCGAACAAAGGTTTTTTCAATCCAGACTCAGAGACACCTTCTCCTACAAAATCTCGTTCCTTTAAAGATGTTTTAGCTGGATCGTCAGGTGATATTCTTCCTTCTCTGACCCAATCTACATTTAATGGTGTGCCGGCTGTTTTGATCTCTGATGACGATGTTTTAAAACTTGCGTCGCCTTTTGGTTTTAATTTGCTTGGTAAGTTTGGTCTGCGAAGACCAAACCTTGATGCGATCCGTGCTTTCTTCGGGAACCTTAAACTATCAGTTTTTTACTCTGTTGGTCTTTTAGATTCAAAACATGTTGTTATTCAGATGTAGAATGATTTGGATTACAGTCGTGTTTTTGCTCGTAGATCGTATTTTATCTTGAACTGTCAAATGAGGATTTTAAAGTGCACGCCTTTCTTCGATGTTAAAGAAGAGTCTCCTATTGTTCCGATTTGGATTTCTTTTCCTAACCTTAGACTGCATTTTTTCAATCTTAAAATGTTGTATGCTTTGGGTTCTATTTTTGGTTGCCCGTTGCAGACGGATCAAGCTACTGCGTCTAGAACTAGACCTTCCGTTGCTAGGATATTAGTTGAGGTTGATATCACGAAGAAACATGCCAAGGAAGTGTGGGTTGGATCTAAAACATTTGGGTATTTACAAAAGGTGGAGTTTGAAAAGGTTCCTGAGTTTTGTAACCATTGCAAAGTTCACGGCCATGCTATCTCTGAATGTTTTAACTTGCATCCGGAATTAAAGAAAAATGCCAGCAACTCCAATGGGTTGGGCAGAAAATCGGATATAGCAAACGAGAATCTAATCATTTCGGATAAGGATGAACAAATTGAAACCAATCCCACTGTTGAGAAGGCTGGGGATTTTTCTATTAATCCCTCGGAGGAGGATGTCGTGAGTGAGAAAAAACCGAATTCACCTGAAAAAAATTTAATGAATGAGGATGAAGGAAGTGAAAAGAGTCCTAAAATTTACATTGATGTGGAGTCTATGTTACAGCATGTTGAGGAGGGTGATGATATTCCTAATTTTACTACTGTTGGAAAGGGAAAAGCTATTTTGGAGGAGTGTGAAGAAGGGGAATTTGTTCCTGGTAAAAATACTGATGTGGACAACAGGGATAAATTGAATAAGGAATATTCCTCTAATTCTAATGCGGGTGGTACTAAACATAGTGAGGAAGAAGGTTCTCCTAAGATGAAAAAAAAAAAAGGAAAACAAGAAAGTTCAATTACTAGATACACCTCGCTCAACGAGGGCTCAAGCTAATCCTAAAGTTTCCAATGATTAATACGATCATTTGGAATATTAGGGGTATTGGGTGAAATTACTAGATGGATAAGAGGGGGGTGAATTGTGAAAACTTTTTTACAATAATTAAAACCTAAGCGGGAGTTCTAAATCTTTTCATTGTTTTTAGAATTTTAATATGAAAAATTAAACAACCTTTTTTTTTTAATTTTCCAAGGCAAATATTTTGAAATTAAAAAGGCACGCAGTAATGAAAAAGCAGTAAGGAAAAAACACACCAAGATTTTTATAGTGGTTCGGTCAAAATATGACCTACGTCCACTCCCCGGAGTCCTCCGCTCCGGGATTTTCACTACCAACTATAGTTCTCCTTTTGCCCCTCTCGGCAAGGCAGAGAAGCCTTTACAAACCTCCCTTTCACCAACCCGGCGTGGCGGAGAGCCAAACTCTATTTTCGCCCTCCTGGCAACGGCAGAGAACCTTCTCGTTTTTCTCCCTTCTGGAGAAGACAGAGTACCTCAAGGTCACGGATGTAGACGAGCCTTTCCCTTGGAGATCCTCCCTCAAATTCTTCTAGGGCCACAGGAGGAGCAAGATGCAGCAAGTTCGAAGCAACCATGTGATCTCCCTCACACCTCTTCTCCCTCACAATGCTCACCTTCTCCTTCCTCTCTCAAACCCTAAAGAACTTCTCTAGAGCTCTCTCCCTTGGAATCCCTCTCTAACCACATTCTCCTCTCTTGATTCACACATCAAAATATGACAAGTTTTTACCCATAAAACAGGCTCCAAAATCCCTGAAATCTCAATGTAGTCGTTACTATCATACAGTACGGTTCTACAATCGTACAGTACGATCTTCATAAATAGACTTCGTCCTGGTACGAAGTGGTACGATGTGGTACGAACAGTTCAAAAATGTTCGTACGGTACAATACTAAATCGTACGGTACAATCCATGACAACACAGTTCGTATAAGACGATAGTCGGAACGATCAAACATCGTCTCTGTTCATCGTATGGTACGATATACATCATCCAGTACGGTGGGACAAAAATAACTGATCGTCCGGGACGATTATAATTCATCTCTGTTCATCGTATTATACGAATGGGTTCGTACAGTACGATGTTCAAATTATAATTAAGCCCGGATTTCTTGCACTAATCACGGTTAAGTTGAGTAAGTATTTAAAAATAATCATACAGTACGAACGGCGAAAAATTACTTAAGTTAAACAACGGCTAGGGTTTTGGATTTGAACATATCGTACAGTACGATATAATGTCGTACGGTACAATCTATTCATAGAAACGTACTACAACCCTTTGATCGTACGGTATGAATTATCATCGTACAGTACGATCTACAGAGAGGAAATTCTATTACATTCTACAATTAAAATCTCTCCCCCTATGTGTTTGCATGGTTACTCGAGCTTTTATGCATTTTGTGGCCATACTAAAGAAAATAAAAATGAAATAAAAAGAGAATACATTGCAGACTCTTACTCCTAATCTACCCATCCTTGAGTCTTCCTGTCGTCCTGAGTAGCTTTTGATCTTCCTGAAATGTTAGTACTCACAGACAATAGCAAATAATATTCAATAAATATCAAGTCAATTATTATTTGTCATCATCAAAATCTTAAGCTTGGGGTCATGGGTTGCAACATTGGGTGGGGTAGTGAAAGGTTTGGGGGTAAAAATCCTAATCATAAGGCTATGGATGATTTTAATCAAATGATTAATAACTATAATTTAATTAATATTGGGTACTCGGGTGGTCAATTTACATGGAACAGAGCTTCTTTGTGGCAAAGACTGGATAGGATCCTTTTTAATAATGAGTGGATTAGTAGCTTTAATTTGACTAATGTGCAGCATTTAAGTAGAACTTTTATCTGATCATTCTCCTCCTCTTATGAATGATGCTCAAAGTATTAGTAAGAATGCTAATTCCTTTAGATTTCAAAATATGTGGCTGACACATGTTGATTTCCTTAATGTTGTTTCTATTAATTGGAATGCTAATGTGTTTCCTAATAATAATATTAATGGCATGGACAGGTTGTGGGCTAAGCTTAGCAGGCTTAAACAAATGTTGAATTGGTGGAATAAGCACACCTTTAAATCATTTTTGACAATATCAAGATTGCCGAAACTAATGTGTTGGAGTTGGACAAGCTTGCGATTGATGATCCTTCGAGTATCAACTTGTCTAATCTGGATAGTGCTAAACTTCATCTTTTTTCTTTACAGAATCAAGAAGAGATTTTCTGGAAACAAAAAGCTGCATTCAAAGTTACTTTAGAAGGGGATCGGAATACTGCATTTTTTCATGCTATTGTTAACAAAAACAGGATTAAAAATCATATCCATAGATTGGTGGATACTAATGGTAAGGTTTTTGATACTGAGGAATCTATTACTTCTTCTGTTGTGGATTATTTTAAAGATATTTTTAATTGTTCTAAATTAACTAGTCCTATTGTTAATGCGAATGTTATTCCCAAGTTAGTTGGGGATGATGACAATTTAATGCTTACTCAGCCTCCTGGTGAGGAGGAAATTTGGAATATTCTTAAAAAGATGAATGGGGACTCGGTTGCCGGGCCCGATGGGTTCACTACCAAATTTTTTGTTCGTTCTTGGGAGGTTGTGAAGAAAGATGTTGTAGATGATGTTCATGATTTCTTAAAAGGTAAGGTTTAACCTAAGTTCTTTGCTTCTACTAATATTGTTCTTATACTGAAAAAAGATAATCCTAATTTTTGGAATGAGTTTAGACTTATTAGTTTGTGTACCTTTTTCAACAAGTTGGTAGCTAAAATTATTGCTATTAGATTGTCCCTCATTTTACCTAGGATTATCTCTATTAATCAAACTGATTTTGTTAAAGGTAGAAGTATTTTTGATAAAATTTTATTGGCTCAAGAGATGGTGCATGATCTCAATGTTAAAGGTAATGGTGGCAACATTATTTTTAAACTTGACATTACTAAGGCCTATGATAATCTGAAGTGGGATTTTCTTTACAATATTTTGAATATGTTTGGTTTCAATAGTAATTTCATCAACCTTATCAATAATAGTATTGACTCTTGTTTCTTTTCTGTTATCGTTAATGGTAAAAAGCATGGTTTCTTTTCTTCCAAGCATGGTTTGAGGCAAGGGGGTCCTTTATCGCCGGCTTTGTTTATTATTGCTATGGAGTATTTGTCCAGAGTTATTGAGAAGCTTTATAGAACTCATCATATGCTTAATTTTCGTAATAGGAGTGGTTTTCCTATTACTCATCTTAGTTTTGCTGATGATTTTATTATTTTTACTAATACTTCTATTACAAATGTTAAAATTATGGTTGATTTTCTTTCCTCCTTCCAGAATATAAGTGGTCTATCTATTAGTAGGGAGAAGAGCAGTTTTATCACTAGTGGTAATATTAATAGGAACAGAAATAACATAATCAAGAATGTTTGTTGCTTTAATCAAAATTTATTGCCTATAAAATATCTTGGTACTCCTTTATTTAAAGGTAGGAAGAAGATTTTTTGTTTGAAAATATTTTTACAATCTTTCAAAAAAAGTTATTGCATTGTTCGTCGAATTTTCTTTCTTTTGGAGGCAGATTGATTTTAATTAAAAGTGTTTTAAATTCTATTCCTATATTCATGTTTCATACTATGAAACCTCCTATTTATGTTTGTCTACGTATGGAGAGAATGATTAATAAGTTTTTTTGGGGGGGCTTCTAACAACAAGAATTGTATTAATTGGGCTTCATGGGTTAACATATGAGGTAAGTTAAATGAGGGATTTCTTGGATGCAAGTCTGTGGTGGATATTGTCAATGCGTTTTCTCATAAGTTATGGTTCTCTTTTCGTGCTCAGGAGAGTTTATGGGCTCGGTTTATGTTAGCCAAATATTGTAAGAAGCTTCATTCTGTGTCTTGCAATTTTAAAACTGATGACTCTTTTGTTTGGAAGAGGCTTTCTGATGTTAAGTGGGAAGCAGAGAAGAACATTCAGTGGGGTATCGGCAAAGGGGATATATCCTTTTGGCAAGACCATTGGATGTGTTCTTCTTCTATTGCTAGCTATCTTAATACCCATAATATTATTATTAGTAAAGTTAAGGAGTTTATTTTGAATGGGGGTTGGGACATTAATAAACTTCGGGAATCTGTGCCTTGTGATATTTAGTTCCTGTGGAAAGGGAGAAATGATTCTAAGCACAATGGGATAAAAATGGATGCTAATCAAATCATTTCTAATATTCATGATAAAATTTTGCAATTAAGGTCGGTTAATCTTATTTCTAGTAAACATTTTATCAATTCTAACTGGCTAGATTCTCATTTTGGCTTTATGTTTATGAATGATGATTCTGCTATCAACTGTAATGCTGGTATGGTCAGATGGGTTAAACCGAAGCATCCGGCTGTTAAATTGAATATTGTTGGGACTGTTAATGCTAATAATGTGGGTTTGGGCGGTATTGTTAGAGATCATAACGGCAAATCTTTGGGTATTTTTTTCTGGTCCTCTGTTGCCTTGCTCTGTTTTGTCGGCTCAGCTCATGGCTTTACACCAGGGGCTTCAGATTTGTATGAAGCATGGTTACCAGGTTATCAACATTGAGGTAAATTCTTAACTTCTCATTCATGTAATGTCTGCCAATTCTGTGGGGTGTTTGAATGATCTGTACACTATTAGGAAAATTAAATCTGTCTGGCTAATATAAACTTTACTATGTCGCATGTTAATCGTGAGGCTAACGCTTGTGCCGAATGGCTGGCTAAGTTCGGTGCCCACAGGGGGGTGTTTCAGGAGCATAATTTGAATAATTTGCCTGTTCCTCTTGTTGGCATGATATGTATGGATAAGTTTGGTATCTCTTATATCCATCATATTTAATTTTTTGGGGTTGCTCTGTTTTTATTTTCAATGCTTGTTGGCTGGATGGGGGCTCGTCTTGTTTACCTGTTGGCTGGTGGTAGGGTGTTATGCTGGTTGGGTGAAGTTTTATGCTGGTTAGAGGAGCTTATTGATGATCTGTTGGCTGGTGGTTGTTTTCCTGATTTGATGCTTGGTCATTTATGTTATTGTGGAGGTAAGGGGTGCTGGGACGATAACTGTTACTTTTCTGGTAGTCTTTTTGGCTGGGCTTATAAGTTGAATTACTGGGTTTTTTGGATGGTGGGGAATTTGAAGGTTTACTTGCACGCTACTTGGGTTGATTTTCTGTTTTGGAGAAGGTTTTCGGGGTATACTTTTGAGTGGAAAATTAATGATGGTAATAGTATGTGGTATAAAATTGTTCTCTATTGTGAGGTTTCTAACTTAAATTTCAAGAGCTGCTTTTGCAGATCTTATGGCTTGGTTTTTGCTGAGAATGTGGAGTTGCTTCTGCAAAACTTTTGTAAGTTCATTACTTTTTTCAGTCTATTTTTTTGGATTGTGGTTTTCCTTTTTTGCAGGAAGTGTGAGCTGAATGATTACTATCTAAGCTTCCTTTTTTTGGTTTACAATATTAGATTTTATCCTTATTTTTATTGTAATTGTAGAAAAAGGGACCTCTGGATTTTAGGGTTTATTTTGATTTATTTTGTAGCTCCTTGGAGCAGTAGAAAGCTGGAGGACCCTTCTAAGGATTTTTGTAACCGTTTAAATTATATCAACGCGTAGGCCCCTACTGTGGGTTTAATTAAAAAAAAAATTTCTAAACCAAGGTTTTAATCTTCATATTTATTTATATAATATTTAAATATTCAAATCACATCAAAAATATCATTCATATAAACTTATTTAAAATTAAATAAATATTTTTCTATATATATATATATATAATGAAAAGAACAAGAGAGAGTGCATGTGCATGAAAAAAACCCCTCGAGTCAATGGAAAAAAGGCTCCCTCACTAAGCCCCAAATAACACAAATGTGCAATTACTAGCAGCCCACACCATTTCCCAATCAAATCCTCTTTTCGTGCCCCCACATCTTGTTGACCTTGAAAACCTTCCTCCATTAAATCTCACAACAACCTCTTCTCATTAGAATAATCCCTCCTTCACTTAACTCTTTGCCCCCCAAAGCAAAATCTAACTCACCCTTGTCTCATACAAAAAACAAAATAATTTCCATTCTGTTTCTTCTTTTTTTACGGGATAAAGAGATAAAGATCAAAAGAAGGACCCATGCATTAATTGTAAAGCAATATAGCCCATCTTCATCCTCCTATCCTCTTCTCTTCCTTTTTTCCACAGGTTTCCTTCTTTTTCCTTTCTCTGCTTGTGGTACTAATAAAAGCCTCAGCACAAGCTGTCCTCACACCCTTTCTTGCTTGGCATACGAGGGAATTCCAGTGTACTTCTGAGTCCCCGCCTTAAATGAAAAGCCCACATAGAGGTATGGGTCCTCACACAAAGCAAGTTTCTAAAGAAATATATAGTACTCTTTTCTCTCTCTCTCTCTCTCTTTTTTTCTTTTATATTAACAAATTTAATCACGCATACTTAAATCTTTCAATTTTTCTTTCAGAGTTTATCTTGTGCAGACTAAGTTTTGCTCTACTTTGCTACACTTGGATCAATTTGGAATGGCTGTTTCATCATTTTGTTTTTTAAACAACTATTGTAATTTTTTGTTAATTTTTAGAAATTTCATTGATAACGGCAATGTTTCATTCAAATATGTTAGAATGGTAGTTGTATAATCTAAATAAAAAAATTATAATATCTCATATGTTTTCAAAACTTTACTTTTAAATGTTCAAAATTTCTTATAAAATAGTGGTGCAGTCTTTGTATAATACCATTTAACTTAGTATTATAATTTCAAATTCTAATAAAATTGAAAATAACTTAGTAATCAATTTGACGCTACAAATAGACGAAATCCGCAGGCAGGTAAAAAAAAAAATGGTTGTTTGAATTTCCAATGAATTGCATCTATTGGTAAAAGCCCCGTCGAAAATGCTTATTTACCGGTTGAAAAACGCCTGAAATTTTTTGCATTGATTATTTTCAATTCTCTATCTTTTTCTTTCTACATTTAAATTAGGTTTCGTTTGCTCGCCAACTTCAGATAACTTGGTTTCATCATCTCCCTTATGACATTTATGTTGCTGTTAGGGTTTGACAGGAGTTTCTTGTTGCTATAGTTTTAATTGGCTTCTATGCATGTTTGCTCTTCGGGAGGTGTGTAAAAAACTGTTACCCCTTTTATTAACAACCCATCTTAACTTTCCCCACCCTCTTTCTCATTCTCTTTCTACCTCATTAATTGTTTGTAAATGAATGCAAGGTTAGGTGGAAGCTTTTATAAGAGGAAGAGTTGAGTGAGAACCTTTCTGTCTGTCTCCAACGCAGAAAAAGCTATCAGAAACTCCCTCTCCCCCCCTCTCTCTCTCTCATTCTAGATAGACAAGCAGTTATATTATAGAAAGAAAGTGAGAAAGAGAAAGAGAGAGAGAAAGAGAGAGATCTTTAGCTCTATAAGTTCCTTATACCTACAAAAGAAGGAAGAGAGGTCCCCCCAGAACAAACGGAAAGACTCAAATTACTCATCATCAGTATCATCATGGCTTCATCAAACAGGCACTGGCCGAGCTTGTTCAAGTCCAAACCTTCCTGCACTTCTTCCCACCTTCAATGGCAGCATGACATCAACCACTCCTCTCTCTTATCAGCTCACTGCCAGAAGCCTAACTCCTATGCCTCAGGTATATCTACATAGAAATATTTTATAACTGCATATCATCACCCTACTACTCTCTCTCTCTCTCTCTCTCTCTCTCTCTCTCTCTCTCTTCACATATGTATCTATATGTTCATTCATTAGTGTGCATGAATTCTATTAATTTTTATAAGAGTTAAAGCCTCAAATAGAGTGATCATAGAGCTTTGCTAAAACTCTTTTTTCTTCTTAATTATGTTTGATATGATAGGGTTATGTATTTTTTGTATTGAGCAAATAGTTATTCTGCTCGAACTCATACCTTGACAGCGGCTGATTATGAGGCCATAGAGTATTTTAAAACCGTGTTTTTCCTCTTCATCATGTATGATATTCTAAGTTAAAAAAAAATAAAAAATGTATGATATTCTAAGTTTTCATTTTTCGCACTGGTCTAATAATTAGTATGCAGAACTCTCATCTTCATAGTGAGAGTCCGATCCCTAAACACTAATATCTGTGACTCACAAAATCTACTTGTTTTCCTCTCTCATCATGATTTTATTATTATTTTTTCTTACAAACGACAAAAATATTTTTGATCTAAGCTACAAAGAAGGCAGAAAATTCAGGTTTTATACGGCTCAGTGTGATCCTTCTTCATTAGGTAGCATATTTTAGGGTTAGGATTAGGGTTTAAGCAAAATATTTTTAAGTTATGTGACATTAAACCTGATTTTCCATCTGCATCTTGTATAACACAACAGGATTAGGGTTAGGGTTTCAGCAAAGCTTATTTTGCGTAAATGGAATACATATATATGATGTATAATCTCTTTTCTTCCCTTCTTCATCATGCATACTATTATATTATTATGATTCGAGGTTAAGCAAAACGCATCATGCCTTCATATTATATCTACAATTAGAAAACCTGATCTTTCTTCTTCATCAATTTTTCTTCTTCATCATCATGCATCAAATTTTATTATTACAGTTATGGCTTAACCAAAGCTTATTTTGTGTTAATGGTATATATATAACAGGATCCGAAGAAAGAACACCAGAACCAAAACCTCGCTGGAATCCAAAACCCGAACAGATTAGGATTCTAGAATCCATTTTCAACTCTGGTATGGTAAATCCTCCACGTGACGAAATACGCCGCATCCGTTCTCAGCTCCAGATCTACGGTCAAGTCGGCGACGCAAACGTCTTCTATTGGTTTCAAAACCGCAAATCTCGTAGCAAGCACAAACAACGCCATCTAAAGTCAACTGCCGCCGCAGCTAAGTCAACGGCTCTGCCCCCGCCGCCGTTGACTTCCGTTACCTCATCATCGACTTCGTCTTCCTCCTCTTCCGGCTCTAACAATAAGCAGATTACTATTCCGACTCTAAGCTCCTTCTTCGATCAGAATCTCTTCCAAGCTCCAATCTTGATGCCTGAACTCAGCTTAGAATCTTCTGTTCTTCTTCCGACGAGTCAGCCAAGCTACCAACTTTCCTCCGGCGAACTCGCCGGAGGATCGCCGGCAGTTTGGGGAGATATTATATTGCAAGAAATTATGCCGGGCAAGAATATTGGCTCTGTTAGTACTGATTCGGCTTCAATTGCCTGTGTCGTTTCAGCGAATATGACAACTGCGATGGCTACAGCTACAGCGAGTACTGTGAATGAGATACAAGGTACTTTAGATATACTACTGTTAACTTATTTGGAATTTCTTCTTCTATCTTTCTTTGTTTCTGTTCTGTTTCTGTGTTTTTTTGGTGTTTTGTCTATCTCTTGCTTTATTTCTTGTCATTTTATTGCGATTTGGCGTTCATATCTGGCTTTTTCTATTCTGTTTTTTATTATTATTATTTTTGTAAGCGCTTGATTTGTAGGTTCGGATGTTAGAACTCTTAGAAGTGTTAATATTTGATTATTTTTTAGATGAACTTGAAAGCTTAAATATAAGTAAAGTTAGAATGAATATCATATGCTCAAATTTATAGCATTGAACTTCAAATATTAATAAAATTAAAATAAGTTATTATACTCAAATTTAAATTGAAAATTAAACAGAATATACTTCTATTCAATTAGTGCTAGAACTCTAACTTCCTCATAAACTTTTTCATGTAGTGAATAGAGAGAGATTTTATAAGGAAGACATGTAGGGATATAGAGAGAGAGATGGAGGGGGGACCGGAGTCATGTATAAACAAGATTGAGTGGATGGATCGAAGGAAACTGTGGCGTGTAGTCATGTCAGTAGAGATTCTCGAGAGGGTTTCATGTGTGACAGTGTTGTGCAGAGAGAGAGAAGGAGAGTTGAAAAGATGGAGAAGATGGAAGAGATGCATAGAAAGAGAAATTAAAAAGAAAATTGAGTAGAGACGGTGTGTAGTTCACTTGCTTGTCTTTCATTATTTTGTTGACATTAGATGGTTCTTTCACGCATCGCATTATGGCTCAGTTTCCTAGATTGGACGTGTGCATGGCATTAAAGGAAAGGAAAAAATCTCATCTCTCTCCCTCTCTCTCTCTTTCTCTTTGATCCATCCCTTCGAGCACGTAATCCCCCTCATTTTCTCTCTACGTAACTCCTTACTTGTGAAAGTAATCTTAACTGAGTTATTGTTATATCTTATATGTGTATATATATATTAATTTCTTTTCATGTCTATAAATTAAATCAAATGATATGCATAAAAGTATATTTTTACTTTAGATAAATATAGAGATTTAAGTATTAGATATATAAAAACCTAAAAATTTATATTATATATTTAAATTTTACTCATAAATTTAAATCACATACTTTATCATATAATTCATCATTTTACTTAAAAAAAAACTATAATTTTTATATTGAAAATTATGTTGTTAACTTTGATTTTCATATAATTATCACACTTACATTTGACGATTTTTTTTATTTTCTAGAAATTTTTATGATAAAGGTTAAAATTTTATTAGAATCAGATTTTCTAAAGTGTGATAAATAGAAAGAGATTAATTTTACAATACAAATTTATAATAATGACAATTGTTTTCAAAAAAATTTCTTATTTAATAATTTTGCAATTTATTTAATTCACAATTGTAGCCTTCATAAATCAATCTTTTATTGCATGTTGATTTCAATAGTAATAACTCCATTATGGTGTTAAAATATTTAAGACTTGTTTTATTAATAGTGTTTTTGGGAATTTCAGTATATTAAATTTTTCCTTAATTTAGATCTATGTAAATTAAGCATTTAAAAGCTACCCAATAAAATCACAATGAAATATACTATACATTTTTAAAATTCTTATGTGTGACACCGAATAGTCCACATAAAAATTATTCTGTGCGGATACCAGACGCCGTTTAGATGCCAACTAGAATGTGCCACATCATTTTTTTGCTAGGTACCGGTACTAAGATGTGTGTCGAGTGATGTTGCACATTTTAGTTGGCCTCGAAGCTGTAGAATAATTTCTTCATCAATTGAGTGGTCTTATATAAGCTTCTTTATATATATATATATATTCTCTGATTTTTAAGAGAAACTTGTAGAATAAGCAATTTTTCTTGGTCTAATTAAAGGCATTAGTATCAATAAATAAATAATTAATGATATAATAATGCTGCTTTGACTGCAGTTGCAAAGTCAACTGTTTTTATTAATGACGTGGCATACGAGGTGATCGCCGGACCTCTCAACATAAGGGAGGCTTTCGGCGATGAAGCTGTCCTCCTCCACTCCTCCGGCCATCCCGTTTTAACTGATGAGTGGGGCCTTACCCTCCAACCTCTTCAGCATGGAGCATCCTATTATTTGGTTAATTCTCTCTTTATATATTTCTCACATATATTTATTTATTTGTATTAGAAATCACGCACAGTTTATCTTATTAATTTTTATTTTATTTTTTCAGGTTCAGTAATTGCTTTATTTGGATTGATGCTTAGTGGTGGAGCAGTTTGCTTGATTTGTTGTCTTAGAAGTAGCGTGTACTCTTAACTATCCTCGCATATTATTAGCTTTGCTTTGGTTATGAAGGCATAAATATATGATTGTATGGACTTTATTTTTATGAATTCTATATATGATATCATTTCAGTTTTCCCTGAGCTAATGAAAATTGTTGTGCGTTCATGTTTGAAATGAAGAAAGTATATAAAATGCTTGAAAAATACATCTAAATTATATATATTGATGATCAATGTGAAACTAGAAAGATCTGATCAGGGTGGGACTGAAAATTTTTTTCTTAAAATAAGTATTTTAATTGTTTTGCTTATTAAAGTTAAAAATAGAATTTATCATGCAATTTTTAAAAGAAATAGTAAAAATTTTATTTATAATTTACAAGGAAAAGTATCTTTCAGTATTGATTGAAATAACTGTGGATCATATCACTGAAATTAATGTTTTAGGCAGCAAAAATCAGGTTGACTTCGGCCTTCATTGATATTTCTTTGATTTTACATTGAAAGAAAAGCAAACTAAAAAATTAAAGCAAGCGGAGGAAAACCAAATAATGGAAACTAGTTGTTTAAAGGCTGCTATGCTTTTCATATAAAAAACAGCGCATACCTCGTGGTGTCAATTATTGACTCGACCCGGCCGACAACCCGATCCGAACAGTTCGGGTTAGGATTAATCCGTTTAACAAATGGGTCAGGTTCGAGTTTCAATTTTTGACACATTTAAAAAATGGGTCGGGCCCAGATCAACCCATTAATCCAAAATTGACCCATGATTGACCCAGCTACCAAGTGTCAATTGGTATTACCAGGTGCACCTTGTCGCATCCGTCGAGGCACTTCTCGCATTGGCCGTCAAAGCATGGAGCAGCAGAGCCGCGCTGGTCACCCCGCCTCGCGTAATAGCAAACTAGCAGCCGCAGTCTCGTCCAGTCGCCCTCCTTGAGTAGTCGTAGGCTTGTGGCCGCAGTCTCGCGTTGAACCACGGAGTCGCACTGCGCTGAGCATGCTCGAAGCCTTGCAGGCATGCTCCAACGCTCAGATCTCACATTAGGCCATAGCTCCCGCGGGTTGGGTCGTGTCAACCCGGTAATACGCACAGGACGAGTCTGAGTTTACAAACCTGACCTGTTTGCAAATCGAGTCGTGTTAGCGTCAACTCGATTATAATCAGGTCAAATTGAGTTCAATCAAAACCTGACCCGTTGACCCAAATTGACACGCCTACATATACCCAAAAAAAAAAGTTGTTAAGCAGACTACAATGCTAATTATTGGATTTATATATATGAATGAAAATAAAATTGATTTTGTTTTTAAATTTTATTTTGATGGGTCATCAGAAGAAGATTTATCAGATCAAATATAAAATATTATGTAGTTTTTGAATTTAAAACTTTCAAATTAAATATTAGGACTATAGAAAATCTAATTTCAACAAATATTGTTGAATTGAAAATCTCGATGAGATGATCCCTACAACACAGTGTTCTAATTGAAGTCCAAATAAATCCATGAGACAATATCAAGCACATGAAGTGTAATTGGCAACTTCGTGATATTAATTGAAGGATTAAATTTAAATCTCAGATGCTTACAATAAATATGAGCATCATGTTGAGAGGAATCTAATAAGCTCAATATCACTAAATTATCAGATAATTAAGATATAAATATTAAAAAAATAATTTATGATTATTAAGATCAACACGAACTATCAAACAAAGTGTTTTCAAATTTCTACTAGATTTATTAAAATGCCAATTTTGAAAACTATAAATAGACCTACATTCTCAACATAAAAGGGGTAATGAACTTTGAACTAAATCTATTATATAGAGAAGGCGATTTATAAATTGAACTTATAATGACTCCTAAAATATTTTTGACTACTGTAGGTCAAAACATATCTTATCAACTTTTAAGGGTTCTATGTCAAATTCTTAGTTAAATAGTCATCACATTTTACAAATATCAAAATAACTTAAATATATATATATATATATATATATATATAAGGAGCTTTGAATGTAGGAGCGGTTCTTATTTTACCTGAGGGATTCGTATTAGCCCCCCAATCGTATTTCTTTGGAAATGAAAGAAAAGATGGGCAATCTTTCTTTTAAGTGTTATCATCCTAATAAAAGAAAGATTCTTTAGATGGGGGCATTTAAAGAATATTAACAAAAATATTTTTAAAAGTAAGATTTTAGATCTTAAGATTTTGTCTGTGCATAAGGATGCTAATGTTATGTGAGAAAATATGGCTAGTGATATTAAGAATATTACAAAAGATGTGCTTGGAGTATCAAAGGGAAAAGCTCCTAATAGTAAAAATAGTTGGTGGTGGAATTCAAATGTGCAAGAAAAGATCAAAAATATGAAGATTTGTTATAAAAATTAGTTTAATTTTAAAAATTTTGATAATTGG
>NW_021319385.1:787769-796008 GCF_001605985.2 Dendrobium catenatum
TTGAATCTTTTATTCAGAATGATGGTGAAATGGATGGGGATATTATCAGCAGAATTCAAGTTGGATGGTTGAAGTGGAGGAATGCATCGGGCTTATTATGTGATAGAAATGTACCCCTCAAACTTAAGGAAAAATTCTATAAGATGGTAGTGAGGTCTGCAATGCTTTATGGTGCCGAATGTTGGCCATTAAAAGAGAAGCATAATACTAAGTGAGCAGAGATGAGGATGCTAAGGTGGATGAGTGGTTTTACCCTTAGAGATAGGATACAAAATGAGCATATACGTGAAAAGGTTGGAGTAGCTCCATTAGAAGATAAGATTAGAGAGAGTCGCCTTAGATGGTTTGGTCACATAAAATGGTGGCCTTCCGATGACCCGGTTAGGAGAGTAGAGGTATTAGATTTGACTTATGTTAAGAAAGGTAGGGGTAAACCTAAAAAGACTTGCTTTGAAAATATTAGGAATGACATTTCTTTATTAGATTTAAATGAGAATTTGACTTTTAATAGGACACAATGGAGAAAAAGGATTCATGTAGCCGACCCCACGTAGTGGGATAAAAGCTTAATGTTGTTATTGTTGTTGTATATATATATATAAGAATTGTAGTCATTTCATGATCAAGTTTTAACCTTTGGCTATTACATTTGGGTTGAAAAAGAGGCTTATAAATTGTATTTGTAATTAACATGTTATATTTAAATTTTCCATTGGGTGTGCTAGGAATAATGAAGTGCTTAGGATGTTATAATCCAAGTTCCCAACTTTGTATTTGATTATTACAAATATTATTGGATATTTATTTTCTTATTTAAGCTTTATATATTGTATATTTCTTTTATGTGGAGCTAACCTTTTTCAAGAACAACATAAACTAAGCAGCATTGAATAAGTAAGACATAAAATACTGTAGCATCAATGTATAAGTCAGTCTATACTTGGTAGAGTTTGTACTTTTATTTTGAGTCGATTTCTATATTAGGTAAATTTTGGCTAAGCAACCATTCGATCACGCACACACAAGAGGGAGAAAAATTAAATATTTTAATTTTTTTATAAATCATACTAAATGATTTGTTTAAAGATTAATTAATTAAAGCTACTTAATTAAACAATATTAAATTAAATTGGGCTATAACAAATTTTTTTCTTCAAAAAAAAAAAAAACTAATTAAAAAATATGACTTCAACATCATACAAGATGATTAGCTATTTTGTGAAACCCCACCATTGAATCATGGTAACTTAAATTAGGCAAATTTAATATTTAAAATTTAAACTAATCGTACTATATGAAGTTGTTCGTAATATACAATTTGTCCATCATATTGTATAATTAGAAGACTTAAAAATGAAAATGAGGGTTTTTGAAAGCCCACTTTATAAACTCATTATTTCTTTAAGGATAGTAATTCTTTAGAGTTTAAGAGATGTTTTTTGTTGTGAGAGAACTTGGAGAGAGTCCAGAACACAAAGGAGAGAGATGAGGTGAAGTTGAGAGAGTTAGAGCATTGAGGGAGTCAAGGAGTGTGAGAGGGGTCACCACTACAAGAAAAATGCATGTTACCAGTGGCCAAAATCCTCGATAACCACAAAATTCTGTCAGAAAATTTGAGTTTCCGATGAAACCTCATTCGATGGTAAAACGTGTGCCAAAAATAATCTTAGAGCTTAAAAATTCCAATAAAAATATTTTCGAAGAGCTTACGAGTGGAATTTTGGCATAAAATAGAAGTATGATGCATCATTTTTAAGTAATTACTTTTGGTGTTTTATCTGTTAGAATTTCTAGTAGAAATTTATTGCACGCATTTTTGACGGATAATCCACTGGAAATGATGGGGATTAATTTCCACCAAAAAGTTGATACATTTTATCGTATCAACATTTTCAACATATAATCCACCAAAAATCCATTGAAAATCAATAGTAAAAATAAAAAAATAGTAGTCATTCTTATGTTTATGTTTTCTAAAACATAACAAACTTGTATAAAAATAAAAACCCATATTTATTCAACCATTGAACATAAACAAATAATTTAATATTTAATAAATAGTTTAATAACAAAATTGGTATTTCCAAATTTATTGAACATTCACCAAATAGTTTAAAATGAAATATATATAGTTTGTTCATTACATCATAAAAAATGGAGAATAAAATAAACAATTACCAGATGTCTAGAAATAAGAAAAAAAGTATCTATCAGAATTAGTCTCATCATCTGCTAAAATTGTCTTCTTTTCCACTAAACTGCTCCCTTAATTTCTGCAGCTCATCCGATAATTGAGTTTGATGCATCTACATCTGCATCTTTATGTCAACTTAAAATTTCTTGACTTGTTCTAGTTCGACTATGAGGGTAGCTACCTATTGGATGTACAATGACTCCTGACTACTTGCTAAGAAGCTAGAGCCACCAGATGTTTTCCCTTCATATGCGTAGGATTGTGAGCCTAAACCCAATCTTTTTGCATTCCTCCTATCACTTGCGACCAAGTATGGTTGTCAAAATACTCTAGTACTGATCCCCTAGAAGATCCCTCACCTGCTCCTGAGTAGGTCTCTCAAAATCGTAAACCCTCGTTCTATAAAAAGTTAATATAAGATTAAGAAATTTACATATGTCACCAAAAATATTAAACTTGTGTACTAACGTAGGCTCTTCTTGCTTGCTCATCAACCCACTGTTTTTCATCCTGTTGCTTATAGGTTTACTATACAACTTAATAAAGATCGATTCTTTATCCAGCACCTCTTTCTTAAATATACTTATTTTAGTATTCATATCTAAGTAAATTATTAAAATCTTTAAACATTTTTTACCAAACATTACATGTGCTCGGTATGTTGAATTGAGTCCCCAGTATGAAGGGAACTACCCATGTGTCCAATATCAGAAGCTCTGATTTGTCTATTAATTATAATCCCTCCTACTGGTATAATCTTGGATACCCCCAACACTAGTCAGCTTGGCCCATAAACTCACCAATCCAAAGTTGTGTTTCACTTGAATTTTTAATGTCAGTAAACATGTCAACCATGCGAGTTGACCCATGTTTCACATAAATATTTATGATTTTATCATTGTGTTGGGGAATCCAATAAAATTTTTTCTATGTTAATAAATATACAACATTGAATATTTTTGTTAGCTTAATTAAAAAAATTTAGATAATATAGAATATATTTGGATAATAATTAACCTCAAACTCTCTTAATTATATATCACACACTTCTTTCACAATTTTCTTCCAAGAAATATAAGGAGAATCATACCTTCTCCATATGATGTCCATATTTTATGTATCAGTTACTTCGACGGATGAAACATACACAAATATGTTAGGTGAAAAAATATTTATTAAAATTTAGTAGCATTTTAAGAATATAATAAGTATATATGTTTCACCCTTAGGTTCAATCAATTTGCCTCTCTCTATTATCTGGTCTGCTCCAACTAGGGTGGAAGGTCCACCTGCAATGGGATGAGAAGGTGGTGGGGAATAGTATGGCGGGATATATGATGAATATGGATAAGTGGTAGGGCCTCTATGAGAAGGTCAGGGGTAGTAAGGGTAAAAAGAAAATAGGGGTATTGTGAGTAGAACTGCGAGCTACTAGTTACAGTGGTAGGTAAATACGAGTTAGGGTGACTCTGAGTGGCAGGTTGAGATGAAGAGGTATCCTCAGTACGTACAGACCTACAGGTTGAGCCACTAGTCACCTTCTTGCACCTACCAAAAATATTTTTGATCAAACCTTAGGGTGGCTCATCACGTGGAGTCATCTATAAAAAAATTTATGAAATATTAGTAATTCAAATTATAACAAATATTTAATATAAAATAAAGTAGCAATTAAATAAATGACATAGAGCAACATTAAAATAAATAAAGTAACTAGTGTTATGTTATTAAAAAAATAATATTTTTATTATAAATTATTGATTCATTATTGATTGGAAAAAGTTAGTAAATTATTGATTCATTATTGCAATTTGATCTTCCATATTGTTAGCAAGATCTTTTAAGTTTGACATAAACTCTTCTTGATGTGATTTTCTTAATGACTCCACTGAGTTTGATCTTCATAAATAAGAGCTAATCTTGACATGTTTGCCTCATAATCTACTCAGATAGTTAGCAAATAGAATTGATTTGCCTGGCTAACAAAGATGAATGGGTCAAACTTCGCATATCTCCTATTCCGCTTTACTTATGTTATACTGTAAAGTAGATGTATTCTTGTACTTTTATTTTGCACTTGATCAAATTAGTCATAATTGAATAAATAAATAATATTCTTATGATCGAGATATTTCAACTATAATATTTTATATAATACCACATAATACTTAGAATCATCACATATATGGGTGTTCTATCTTACACAAACACCTGAGTTATATGTCTTCCTACATTCACATCAAAGATTTATTTTGGAATTTGTAATCATTAACCAAAAATATTAGCAAACATTTCACTAATCTATTTAGTCCCCAAGCTAGATCCAATAATCTCTGATATTATAAATTACTTTCTTGAGTGTGAACCTAATTGATCGATCAATTTTTTGTATATTATTAGCATATTTAATGACTATTGTGTTGACTAATTAAAACAAATTAGTAAAAATGAGTAGTTAAAATATATAAAATACATTTGAACCAATTAAGGAATTATATTTCCACTATCTTATGGACTTCAACTGATGTTGATGTACTCAAATCATTAATGAAACTATTACAAATTTTAAATAATTATGATTTATGAGTGACAAATGTATGAACAGGCTAACTAGTACTTACTCGAGATATAACTCAACTTCATTACAGTTAAATAAGATATACAACATGACAACTCTTATCTCCTTATTGGTCAAATAGCTTACTATGCTAGGACTTGTGGGTTCAGCACTTTTATTAAATATAGATATATTTGAGGATTTATATGAATATGCTTGACATATATTTTGAGGTGCAATACTCCTAGTTGATTGCAAAGTTGTGTCAAAGTAATATGAGTAAAATTGGGTTGTTTTGTATATTAAATATAATTCATAAATTGAACCTCCAGGATATAATTTTTTCTTAGCAGTCTTCTTAAGTTTATTTAAATATCTCTCAAAAGGATACATCCATTGATATTAAACATGTCCAACTACTATAACCTCATATGATAAATGCACGAGTAAATGCTCCATAAAGTCAAAAAATGTTATAGGAAATATCTTCTCAAGTTTAAAGAGAATAAAAGGAGTATGCTGCTCCACAAGAATCAAGTGCTCTGCATTCAATTTTGAAGAGTATAAATCCTTGAAGAACATACATAGCTCAATCAAAAGCTTTTAAATTGCATATATTAAAAAACTAAAGGTAATTAGTACTAGACATTACATGAAGGTATGATAGTCATGAATTTTCAATCAAATTAATCTCCTAGATAATATGTCAATAAATCTACTTAGATTGGAAGAATATTTATGACGCACCCATTCACAAATTGCTCATCTATGATTTAAAGTCAAGGCAAATGGAGCTTTTGGTTTAAGAAGTTTTTCATTTCTATCATTCTTTAACTCTAATGCATTTTTCCTATAAATCTCCTTTAAGTCAATCCTTACTTTTATATTATCTTTTGATTTAACTTTGATGTATATGACTGTATTAAATATATTATCAAAAATATTTTTCTTTATATGCTTCACATCCAAGTTATTTCTGATCATGTTTGTCTTCCAATATGGCAAGGACCAAAAAATACTTTTTTTGGGGTCAATTATGATTAACAACATACCTTGATAATTTGTAATTAGCTAATATTGGAGAATCTACTATTTTGGATATAACTTTACTCTTTCAAATATTTATTCACTAGTTAATCTAGGAGGAGGTCGTGAAACATGGGTACCAAAATTTTCCATCTAAGATGAAGCTAAGCAAATTTTGGGTTGAAAAGTGTAGTTTTCTTTGGGAATTTTAATTCAAGATTTCACTCTCAAAATCAAATATGTCACTATAAACAATACATCACCTTGAGAGGAAAAAATACCATTCCTTAATGGGTTTAGATAATGAGGCTAAAATTTCATCGTAACTATAAAAAATAAATTCAAAGAAAAATGCATATAACTCTGAAGAGTTAACATGGCATTCTATCAAGCATCAAATTATAATAGCCTAGATGGGAGATCATTAATTTTATATTCATGGTCTTAATAAGAAATGATATATCTTCTTAAGGAAAGAAAATGCCATTTATTAATCGATCATCTGAATAAGATGATAATGATCTATATTTATTTAACTTTCCCAAAGAAGACTAATTGAGTTTTGAAAATTATTTTTTTAAAAGTAGATGTGGGTTTTAAATCTCCTATGAGTGCAAGCCATCATAATTAATTACATCATAGGAGGTTGAACTTCCTACGAATACTCTCGATTAAAATAGTTGCAAGAATTCTACTTTGAGATTTTCAAGGAGTGATATCAAAAGAAATTAATTTGAAATTTAAATATAGATTATGTCAGTTTTTAAACACTTATTTTTGAAGTCAATGGAGAAGGGGTAGGAGGCACTTTGGGATTCTGAAATAATTCAGAAGTACCCAAACATAAGCAAAGTGATGGGCTTTAAATTTTGGAGTGACAAAATCTTAAATTTAAGTTTATTATTTTTATTAGAAATTTGAGATTATATTCTAAAATATTGAGATCTTAAAGATAAAACCTATATCAAAGCCTAAATCTAAATTGGGCACTGGACAATAGCGACTTGAACCTAGTTAATACTATAAAAAATTTGGACATACCCCAGACTAGATTGGAGATCCAGCTAACCACCTAGTCGATTAAAATTTGTGAATTTGATTATTTTTATGAAAGAGTGGTAGGAACTTTATTGTTAAAGTGTTGAGAAGTTGTGGCTAAAATCAAGAGCGGGTTTTAATTAGCCCCTTGACTTATGTATGGTGAAAATGCTTGAATTAAATTTAGACTCTTTTAATTAGTTTCTAATACAACACATGTTGATCGACTTAATGAAATGCATAAAATGAATCAAGCTATTTTAAAAAGGATTATAAATAATTTTATCCTTGAGATTGCACAACATCTCATCTAATAGGCCAGGTGGCCTGCCAGAGCCTATAGGCGGGGAGGTGTCTAATAAGAAAGAAAAATAAATTAATATGATTTTGCATACTCTCGACGATCCCGAGCTTACTTCTTAGATTGTTAAATTTTTTATGTTAGCTTAAAAGATTTAATTAATTTAAGTAGAAAATATTTTTAGTGTATGCTCCTCGGGCTCCACATATTCAGGCTAAAATGATAACATGCAAATCACCAAAAAACTAAGAAAAATAGGCAATCTTATATACAAGCAAAGTAAATCAATCAAATCAATCAATTAAATAAATTAAATGTATATATATATATATTTCCTATTTATTACAACCCAAAATTTATAGAAATTAAAAGTGGTATGACACCACTGACAACAAACTCAGATTTTAATCCTATGATGGATGCAAGTGACTTTGAGTGGGATACTCTTTGTCTTCAACTCTCCATCATTCTCTTCTTCGAGCTCCTTGAATTCATCACATCTAGAAACCCAAATGGAAAGTAAACTCTCGCTCCAATGGGGATGTTATTCTTTCCTCTTTAGGTATTAAAGTAATCCAAATTTTGGTTTCCAAATGAAAAGGACTCTCCTCTAAGGGATGTTCTTTCCTCTTTGGAATCAATTTTGAATTTTTATATCCCAACACAAAGGTTGACTTTCATAACTTTATTACAACTCAATTAAATTATATTGAATAATTAAAAAATTTAAACTCTCCTGCATGGTTATCTTAACTTATTAAAAATAAAATACATCTCAAGAACCTTATATATTTGCATTAAATAAAATCTCAATCACACTTGGACACACTCTTTTAATTTCAAGGGGGTGTTGCAAATCTATTTTCATGACTTATGTTTTGATGATTGACAAACACTATTGATTCTCTTGGACTGCTTGTTACTTCTAACTTTTCAGGAATCGAAGATCGGATGAACAAACAAAGCCAGTTCAAGATTGTGTAGGTTTAGGGTTGAGTCAGTGTGTACTTTGTTTTTTCTCTTCTTGAGTCTATTTGTAATGTTCAAAGAGACTGATGCTAAGTAACCCTACACACACACTTGAGAGACTTAGAATTTCTATTTTTACTCATATCGGCCAGGA
>NW_021319385.1:796370-803130 GCF_001605985.2 Dendrobium catenatum
TCCATGGAAGGGTCGGTAGAGGTAAGGTTTTCAGCACTGGATTGTGGTTCTCTGCCAGCTTCAGGAGGAAGCAAAAGGAGATAGGTTCTCTGCCTTGTCGGGGTGGCAAAAAGGACTTCTTTGTGAGGGCTTCTCCGCCTAGCCGTGGGGGCTAAAGGAGAGACACGTTTTGTAGTGCAATACTTGGAGGGTGCCTCCAAGGAGTTGACGTAGGTCAAGTTGACCGAACCACTATAAATTTATGTGTTATTATTTTCTTGCTTCTGCACTTTAAATTTCCGCATTGTTTTTGTCTTGTGGTGTGATTTGGTTTTGGTTTGTGATCTTATTGCTTTTGTTGAAAAGAAATTTTAAAATACCAATTCATCTCCCCCCCCCCTCTTGGTTAGCTTGGGTCAGTTCTATAGGGCTTAACATCCCTAACAAACTTTCAGGGGGACTTAATCATTTTTTTGTCACAATTGTATGGACATGTCAGTTAAATCATTAACTTTGTCTCCTTGATTTTATCCATATATGAGTGTGGAGACCTGCAAAAAACTTAGTGAGAAACCAGATCATTATTAACCTAAGGGTAATTTATAGAAAATTACATCAATTCATATATTGCAGTTAAAATAAGTAAATACTCACATCAATCAATTTTCAATCATAGCATGAAATGAAAACTTAGAAAACCTGGCACATAATAATAAAAATTAAATACCAAACTTGTATAGACAAGATTTGGTTATCCTAATAAACCATCTAAAGTGTGTGAAATAGGATGTGTGACTTGGGTATGTCTTAAACTAGGCAATTTTGTTGAAGTTATCTAGTGTTCCGGTTTGTTAAAGGTCAAAGGGAAATTTATGTTTGAGTGTAAATATTAATGTATAAAAGCTTAATTTAAGTATATTTTAATTATTAAATGGTTTCTTCCTTTGTTACTCATCAGGATTATGCAATTTATTTCACCTTCTTTCGGGCTAAGTTAATAGTTTCGAAGGTCTGAGTTACCCAGTAGTACTTAGTGTCGATTAAGTTGATTTAATTGATTAAGAATTAAGAGTTTATAAATTTAAATCAATTAATGAATTACTGGTTTGGATGAAAAAATTAGAATTTTTTGGGATTTGAGGAGAATTATAAAATTTTAGGAATTTTAGAATTATTGGAATTATTTAAATATGTTAATTAAGGGGTTAAAAGTTAACTTTTAGAATTAAAATGAAATTTGAAATTTTAACATATGTTTTAAAATATTGCACCTTAAGATGACTAATTAGACTTTAAGTTTGCTCCATTTAAAATTTTCTACATTAAGTTACAAATTTTTGATCTAGTTTGAACAACTATTGACCAGAAAGTTGACTTTTTTTACTTTGAACAAATTTTGAAGATTTAAAATTTTTAGAAAATACTAAAATTTAATTGGATTTTAATGACATCCAATTTAATTAAATTGGATTTCTTTAGAATTAATGTTGATTTTTCAAAGTTGGGATATTTAAGGGAATTTTTAAAAATTATTTAATTAAAGGTGGCTTTTAGATTTTGATCCAAATTTATCCCAAACTCCTTGAATTAATCCTAACGGATAAAAATGACCTAAGGGTATTTTCCAAGTATTTTTGGAATTTTTATGGAATTTTAAAAATTTGTAATTAATTAAGTCAATTAATTATAAAATTTCCTAAAAAATTAAATTAAAATTAAATTAAAGGTTTGATCATGGGGGCTTTCATTTTTCATGGATTAAGAGTTCCATTATAGGAAATTAAAGATATTATGTGAATTTTTAAAATTTTATATGAATTAATAAAGATTTAATTAGGGTTATAGGTCAAATTTAAGGGTTGATTTTGGAGTTCCCTAGTTGGTAGACCAAATAGGATCCAATTCCAATGAAGCTTGGGTCATGAGTTCAACTGATTTCTAGGCCCAAACCCACTAAATTTGGGTCCAAGTTGAATCACCTAAGGTGGTTAAGTAAGCTACCAAAATGAAACCACTAGGTTACCTTAGAAAAATCAAAGCTCACTACCTAGGGCAAGGAAAGGAAGGGGGTGCAATCAGTGGCTCTAAACTCCCTATTCTAAGCATAATTAACACACAAAATCATAGAACCTAAATCTGATTGGATAGATCATTGCATCAATTGAGATAAACACATGCAGAATTATGGCTTGGAACCATAGGGCATTTAAAGATCTCCTTAGGATCTTTCCAATGACCTTAAGAACACTTAATTTGGTCAAGCTTGCTAGGAGATGAATTTTAGAAGTTCCCTTGAATTTTCTGTGAAATTAAATACTTAATTACCTAGCCAGACGTGCACATTCTATGCAGAGCCTTCCGATTGGTGGGACAGTGATTAGTGGCTGACTGGATAATGCAGATTAAATCCTGTCCATCCAATGGAGTATTAAATAATTAGGATTTAAAGAGGTATGAGACTATGAGATATAATTAGAGTTATTGATTGAGATCAATAACCTTGATTACATTTCTTCAACCTCCCACGTATCTCCACGACCACATGACTTCTTTAGTGTGATCCAAGCAATCTCACCGGTGAACTTTCATGGAAATTTCATAGAGAGGATCAGGATAAAAAGTGCTTTCAATCCATTGGTGGGATGTTGGATTGAAAGTTCCTTTCACACTTGCCCAACACTACCTAGCTAGGAGTTCAGGAAGAGGATCTCACCGTATAGAAAGCCTCAATAAATGGGTTTTTTTATTAAGAAGCTTTCAGGGATGATGAAGAGCATTTCTCCTTTAGATGTCTCAGATATAAGACCATTAGAGGTACAACTTCGATCAGGAGGCCAAAAGATTTCATCGGAGTATGCTTGAACTGATAGTTGGGAAGATTTGGAGAGTAGGGAAATGTGAGATGAAGACTTAGGAAGCTCTACGAATTCTTTTAAAAAGACTTAAAGTGAATGGGGCTAGCTAGATCGAGCTTCCCTATTCAAATGACCCCCATAAGCAAGGACGATCAGGATGGCTTGGGTAGGCCGTTAGATGGTCGCCAAGTGGAAGGGGAACACCTGTGGAAGTTTCATCCAGGGCTCATGAAGGGGGACCACTAGAGCTGGTTTTCCATTTACTTCGACCAACACTGGCCAGGGACTGGATTAGATTAAGCTAGAAAGGTTGTTGGGGATTTGTTGAGCTTAAGAGTAAGCTCAATTGGGCAATTAGTGGTAGCCCAATTACTAGAATGAGCTCGGGTTAACCCAAACCTGCATGGTTTGGGTTAGTTTGGGAGAAACCTAGGTTAAACCAGGTGGTGTGATTGACGTGGGAGGTGCATTGGGTCAAGAGAAATCCAATGCATGTGCTAATTAGATCTAATAGGGTGTGTGGTGGAAAAAGGCTCAGGTCAAAGTGTTGTTGACCACTTTGGGCTAGCCTAGGGGTTAACCCAAGTCAACCCAAGGGTTGGGATGACTAGTCTAAGTGCGTTGAACCTAGGGCTACCCAATGGAGGTGTTGGTTTTGGGTTGGCGTAGCCTAGGTTGAGAAATGACTCAACCCTTAGTGGGTTTGACCACTTTGGGCTAGCCCAATTCCTAGCCTGAGTTGACCCAAGGGCTAAGTCAACTAGGGTAGGTGCATGGGCTTATGGGGAACCCAATGCAACCATTGGTTTGATCCAATTTGGCTTAGAGTAGAATTTGGCTCAAGAGAGATCTCTCTTTAGGCTCTTGGGTCAAGCCAAATGGCTAACCCAAGTGATCCCAAAGCCTTGGGATCTCAAGGGGGCTTCCCTAGAGACCTAATGGGTCATCCCAAAGGTTTGAATGGGTTTGGAAAAGCCTTGGTCAAAGGGTTTGAATGAATTAGAAGTGTATGTGAGGTTTGGTCAAAGTTGGTCGACTTAGTCAACCAAGTTGACCTAGGGTCAAGGGTTGTGTCCATTAAATTCAAGTTGATGCTATGAACTCAATGGAAGTGATTTTAAATCAAGAGGGGTTCATTTGGTTTGAAATGGGTATTTAAACCCTTAAGGGACACTTTGGTCAACCATGGTTGACTTTGTCAACCAAGTCAAACCAAAGGTTGGGGTAGGGTCCAATATGTTCCTAATGATACTTAGGATTCATTATAATATATTTTGAGGTTTGATATGGTTAGGACATGCTGAACTTTGGGGAAAAGACAAAAAATCCCCTTAAAGGGTATTTTGGTCATTTTAGCCCTTGGTCTACTCGGTGTCAAGTTGGGTCCAAAAAAATGTGTATTATTGATCAACAAGTCATAATAGAGGTCATGGATGTGGTTAGAGACTTTAGGATGGCATTTGAAAATAAATTTAGTTTCTAGGGCTAGGAGCCTCATATTTAGCTCAAATTTGATGGGTTAATCTTAGAGACATGTATACATAATATGAAATTGATAGAACCAAAATTAGAGGTCATTTGAATAGGTTTCAAAGGGATTGGAAAATCTTTCAAAAAGGGTTTCAGGACCTGGGTCCTTAACCCTGGGATTTGGTTTGTAATCTTGGATTTGGATTGGATTTTAGACTTGGATGGTTGAGCTTGAACTACCCATATCAATGAAAATTAAATTAGTGATTAATATTGATTGGATGTGATTTTAAGGTTTATTGAAAGTAAGATTGGAGATTGAATTGAAAAGTGGAATTAAATTGGATTTTAACTAGGACCTACATGATTGAAAAGTGGAAATCTTCCAATCATTATGTCACCAAAAAGAAACCCAGGTAGGTCCTAGTGACCTCATACATAAATGAGGTCAACAAATGGGCCACTAATATGTATAGTAGAATAAAGTTCTAGTATATATATTGGCTTTGACCGAATGGAAGGTTGGAATCTGAGACTTTAATCCTAATGAGAGGAAGAACCAAACCTTAGTAAATCAAAGTTTAGTTAATGATAGGGCAGTGCCACAAATTTAATTATCTACCACTAGTGGGGGATCAAGTGGTGTGATTGAAATATGCCAATCACAGAGGATCATAACTGAATGATCATGTGGTAAGGTCAAAATATGTCACTATAGGGATCAAGGCTAGAAGATCATGTGGTGGGGTTGTTAGTAGGATTGGAGATTCTCTTTTGTTCTATGCCAATCAGTTATACATCTAACTTCTTTGATTTCTAATATCCATATTATAATCTACATATAATAATTTGAATTAAAATTAATTTGTAAATTGAATGGTGTTATTTCACATAGGTCCTCTATTAATGAAAAATCTAGCATCCTCTCGGTGCTCCCAAATTTCGAGAAAATATAAAGAGTCTTAGCCTACATGTCATGCTAAGAAATGCATGCACGGTCAGTGTCAAGTGACATCACTACCGTGTCCTTCAATCCTACTACGCTAAGAAAGGTGTGTATAACTCTTTAGAGGGTTACCCATATGAAAATATAGTTTGCACCGAAGATATTCTGATGAATTTACTGACATAAGAAAAATCTAATAACTTTGCACCTTTCTTAATATAAGCTAAATCTAATACCTCTACTTTCCTAATTAGGTCATTGGGAGGCCACTATTTTATATAAGCAACCCATCTAAGGTGACTCACTCACTTATGAGCATTGTATAATTTGCAAACCCTTAACTTAATGTTATACTTCTCATTTAATAACCAACATTTTGCACCATAGAGAATTATAAATATATTTCAAGGAAATCAGCTCCCTTTTTAGTCTTAACAATAAAAATAATATCATCAATAAAATGCATTTAGCTTGGCTACAATGAATTGCAAATGTCGACCAAGAACATCCATGAACAAAGATAACCTAATGTGCGACTTATAGCAGTGGACTAGCAGAGGCATCGGTGGATATCATAAACGACGGAGCGAACAAGTCGGTGATGGAGGCGAACGTCAGCGAAGGAGGCGACTTGGGGAGCAAGAGAAAGTAGGAGTGAAATGAGAAGAGTGTCTCTACAAAAATGGAAATAATGCTCTTTTTTGGTGATATTTTCGATGGATTTTCACCAGGATACTTTTTGTCAAGTTTAAGTAAGTCGGCAAATTTTTTATCGGATGTTCCATTTGTTGAGTCTAGTGAATAGGTTGTTAGACCTAAGTTAATATTCCAAGGCTACCAAGAGGGGGGTGAATTGGTTTTTTTAAAACTTAAAACCTCTTTGAAAAAGTGATGAACCGAAATGAAAATTTTTTATTAAATTTTATAGAAAAAGTTTTTCAACCACAGAGTTTTTAAACAAAAGTAAAATGCAAAAAATAAAAAGCAGTAAAGTAAATGACACAAAATTTATAGTGGTTCGGTCTAAACCAGACCTACATCCACTCCCCAGAGGCACCCTCTAAGTATTGTATTAATACAAATAGTGACTCTCCTTTTGCACCCACAGCAAGGCGGAGAAGCCTTTACAAAACACTCTTTTCACCACTATCCGGTGCGACAGAGAACCATCGTCCTTTTACACAATTCCCTAGTGTTGGCAGAGAACCGTCCGTCCTTTCACACTCTCCTAGTGTGGGCAGAGAACCCTTCATCCTTTCACACTCTTCTAGTGTGGGCAGAGAACCCTTCGTCCTTTCACACTCTCCTCATATGGGCAGAGAACCCTTCGTCCTTTCACACTCTCCAAGTGTCGGCAGAGAACCGGATCTCCTTGACAGATCTCTTCACAAGAAATCTAGAAGGAAGAAAGAAAAGAGTGAAGTAATTCCAATTCACAAGTAGAGATTCTTACCTTTGAACTCCAAGTGAAGCCTTCACGCTCCAGTGGTAGGAATCATCCTTTGAATGC
>NW_021319385.1:803230-813664 GCF_001605985.2 Dendrobium catenatum
TGTGTGTGTGTGTATGTTTTTATTCACTCAATTACAATCACTCCCTCTCAAATAAAATGATAATTTTAAGCTTCAAAAACTAAAGGTATTTCTTGCTGAATTTGATTTGAAGACTTCGTGTTTGAGAGTTTGTTTCACCTGAAATGTTAGTACACACAAAAGCCAATACAAATCTTCTAAAATTGTTAGGAGATAACTACACATTTGAACAATAATATTTGGAATCATCAAAACTATACAAGTTGCAAAAAATGTAAAACATGCAAATAACAACTATCTTAACACCATTGATAAATTATGGTGTATTTTTCACCAAAATTAATCATCGTCTTTACAAACTCTGGGAGGTTTTCTATTGAAAAATTTGGTGTTGCTTTTTTGGTAGAATATCCATTGTGCAGACCATCGATTATACTGGCAAACAAATATTCACTAATAAATAGAGATTATTCTATAGTGCACATGGTTGCTCTAACTAGTTTGCACCTTATGTCCTATAGTTGTGTTTATATAAAGCTCCAAAGAGAAGAGTTTTGTAGCAAAAGACTCTTAATAGCCAAGGAGTCTAGGGATCATAGGGGTGTCAATATTTGACCCGACCTAGACTCAAAAAAATAAAAAGTGTAGGTCAACCCATTTAGAAAGTAATTCATGTTCAAGTTTAATAAGCTAACCCATTTTTAAAATTGGGATGGGTTCATGTTGACCTAAAAACTTGAATGTAACCCACAAATGACCCAGATCCCATAACCCTAGCCCAACCCACACCGTGTCACAACCACGTCGCACACCCACCCTCCTGACTACACGCGCACTATTAGCCTTGCACCCATGTGCACTTCCAGCCTTGCACTCACACTCTACCCAATGCCCTGTAACCCACCTTCACTTGCTTACTCTGTTCTTGGGTCAATGTGTCAAGTCAGATTGACCAAAGTTTGGAGTGGGTCAAGTCAGGGTTTAAATTTTTGGCCCATTTCAAAAATCTGGTCAAGTTTGGAGTCAAGTTAAATAATAACAAGTCATGTTTTGTTTGGACATGAACCTGACCCAAAAACCTATTTTTACACCCCTAAGGAATCGACATCTTTGTCAGGTTGATAGACAAAATAAGCGAAGCCATCTCCCCCAAAGCGAGGATTTAAAAGAGACACGAAATCTCTGACGATTCAAGGAGGGATTAGCATCTCCAGTAGGTTGAGAAGGCAAAATGTGGGACAATATCTCTACTGGATTGAGAAGGTAAGAGGAGGGAGATTCTTCAGAGTTTTTAATGGTTATTCTCTGGTTGTGTTAAAGGAGAAGGGCTTCTCCGCCTAGCCGTGTGCAATTCCTAAAGAGGAGGACCTGTAGAGAGTGGACATAGATCGATTCCACCAAACCACTATGAACCTAGTTCGTGTGTTCTTACTTCTCTGCACTTTACTTTTCTTACAGTTTATTTTTATGAAATATAGTTTTATTTTTATTATCTTTTTGAAAGAGGCTTTTGGTGAATGATCTTTAGTTGAACTTTATTTTTAAATTTCGTTTTGAAAAATAATAAAAATATTTTTTTTCTAAAAGTTAAAAAAATTCTTATTTACTTTTAGTTTTTATTTTGAATTATTTTAAGCTCTTTAACACTTATGTATATGAGTTAAATTTAATTAAAAGATCTTAAAATACCAATTCACCTCCTCTTTGTCTGCCATTAGTACTTTAAATTTGTCTTATAGTGGGATTCTTACTTTTTAGATTTAAATATCATGAGCAGATCAACATTGCATATTTTGGTAGTTATAACACCACATAAGAGCATTCTATTATCCTACAACCTTTATTTATTAACATTTCGTTTAAATTTTAAAAGATTTGTATGCCCATATTTTTACAATCGATTGATTTCGTATGTGGCACATAATTCAAATTGGATATATTTTATCTTTTAGTATTGTTAATGAAGTTAAAGTAGAAATTCTTTTTACTGAATGGTATGAACTTGAACAAATTAATACTAAATATTTAAACTATTTTTTATGTTCCTTGAAAATTATAGATTACATGCATATTTTACACACACTAATGGAAAGAAAATATGTGATAGGTTTTGCATTACTTATGAAGGTACTAGTGAAGTTAAAAAATCTCACTTGAATATACTTTTACATGTATATGAACTCTTTCACATGCAATATAGTGAATCCATTTCTGATATGTCTACTAGATTTACAAAAATCATCATATTATTGCATGCTTTAGGTAGAGATATTTCAAATTTTGAAAAAGTTAACAATATTTTACTTTGTTTACTCAAAAGTTAGGATGCAAAAGTAACTACAATATCTTAGTCTAAAGATTTAAATTCATACTATATTAATAATTTTCTTGGTTCTTTGATTTCTTATGTGAAAGTTTAAATAATGCTTGTGAAACCATTTGAACTACTGAATGACACACAAATAACTGATTATAGAGTTTCCCACAAAAATGACTTTGATAGAGAGGAGCAAGGTGAACATCCTCTCACACTCCCTTGCACTCACAAGGTTCTTCTTCCACTCTCACAACTTCACCTCTCCCTCTCTTGCTCAAATCTCTCTCCTCAAATAATTTCTTATAAAAGACAAACATCCTTAGATAACTAAAGACAATCTCAAATGAATTAAGAGATATTTAAATAGTAGGCTTCTAGAAAAGCCCTAATTTTTAATTATTCTATTTCAGTTCGTACAATATGATCCATAGTTCATACATTAAGATTAGTTCAACAATTTTATTGTAGTGCTATACGATGAATAAGAGCACAGGATGATCAATTCAATTTCTTAACTGATTATACTATCCAAATGAATAGTAGTATAATCTGATTGGTTCAAGTCAATGATCATATCGTACAGGATGAGTCAAATGTCATCTAGAGAGTCCTCAACTAAGTTATATAGTATGATCTTATGATCGTACTAGATAATTTAAACATTGTCCATAGACTCCTTGAGTGAGTCATACAGTAATGTCTATGATCATATAATATGATGTATAATCAATTCAGATCCAATTTTATTGATTAATTAACTAACCTAATTAGGCAATAATTTAGAAGTGCATACAATATGAAAGGATTTATATATTACAAATAGTATAAATTTTAAAATTCAAATTTACCTATTTTAGATAAGTTAGATTCAACGATAGGATTTTTGGTTATAGCTGATCGTCTAGTATAATGTGGTAGTCATACTATATGATTAGTTATATTTAAATTTAATTTATATTTAAATTAAAATTTTTAATTAATTAATTTTTTTTAGTTTATTATATAATGTGAACAAGATCCTACAATACAATTTAACAAAAAAATTAAATCTTTATTTTCACTCCCCCATGTGTATGCACAATTGCTAAGGTAGCATACACCTTTTTATATATATTGACTCTAGAAAAGGTAAAAGTATAGACTCTTCAATGCATAGTTTAACTCATATACTCACAAAGCATAGTCTTGAGCCTGAATCTTCATTCTTTTTTAGTGTATACTGTTACCTGAAAAGTTAGTTGTGCAGAAAGAAAATATCCAAAATAATATGCAAGAATAAGTAGATAATCATCTAATAATATTTATGATCATTAAAAGACAAGATCGGGCTCTCAGATTAGAGTACTATGAGTAAAATTTAAGTCAAAAAAATGCATAATCACGTGTAAAGAAAAGGTAGCGAAAATAACTCTAAAGGCTAATGACACAAAATGTAGTAATTCAGGAATACATGGAAATGAAGATATTACATAGATTACTCAACAATTTAAAATATTCCTTAAAAGCAAGAAAAAGTTTCATTTTGATAAACATAAAATAAAAAAATGTAAAATCAAATATGTTTTTAATTGATGTAGTTTGGTTTGAGTGTAAAAAGCTATAATATATATGTTCTAACTGCCCAAGCACTAAGAGCAGCCCAGCTAAAGATAAGGGTGAGGACAAAGAAAATGCAACGAAAGGTAAAAACAAAACTAAAAAATCATTTAAGGCAAACTTAGATTCAAAATCATCAACAACGGAGGCTGAAGAGGAGGTAACCAACTTGTGTTTAATGGCTAAAGATAGCGTTGGTGACTCCGACAGTGATCAGGTATGCAATTTATCTTATTATGAATAATTCTCTTTTTCTGAACAACTTCATGATTCTTATGAAAATTTAAAAAAACATCATTCATATCTTAAAAAAAAAATATTTTGCCTTGAAAGAAGAGCATACAAATGTTTGCGTAACTACACAAAATAAAAAACTAGTTTTCTTGTATTAGTCGAAAAGCATGATTCTTTAAATAAAAAAGTATATTACATTAGAAGTGAAGCATGAAGTTTTGAATAAAGATCATCTTAAGTTAGAATAAATATTTGAAGAACTAGAAGAGTTAGCCTTAGAAATTGATAGCAATGAGCATGTATTAAAAGTAAAAGTAGGTATGCATAAAAGTGCAAAGAATACATGGAAAATAAAATAATAGCACTTCAAGAAAGTACATCAGAGCTTACATTGAAAAGCCACATCTTAAAATAAAGCATGCACCATCATCTTTCAAATGTAATATGTATATATATATATATATATATATGTCATGGTGCTAATTTCCAACACTGTTAAGCAAAGGGTGGTGACACGTGGATCGTGTGATGCTTAACCATCAGTTGCACTACAATGCTACAATTGTAATCGTTCAAGACATTATTTGCTAGTGAAGCAACATGTCAATTTACTAAACAAAAAGTCCATATCAGCAAGCGATGCAGCGGAGGAAATCATTCAGCATATAATGTTAGTTCATTTTATGGGCATCGCAATGCAAGTGTCTTGAGAGCCACATTGTTAGAATCTATTTTTGGTTTTTTTATATAAATACTCTATTTGTAATGTTAGTAAGGGAGTTTAATTACTTTGTTAATTACAGTCTTCATAGTGCTTCTTTGTAAGTTCCTTATGAGTGATAATTAAGAGAATTCAGGGAGTACTAGATGCACTTTTTAAGAGTGTTCGATTAATATTTATGGAAGTAATTTTCTAAGATTGAAGGAGGAGTGCATAGGAGATCATTGAACCCATCCGATGATATTTCTTTTCTTTCATACTTTCTTTCTTTTGTGCAATTAATGAAAATAAATTTGCTTCACTTGTTCTTCAAGTATGACTAAATTCTCTAGTTTTGGATTGATGGTATAAATAGAATGTGGAGTGCTAATGAATATTCTTTATTAGAAATTTAATGATATTTTCAATATATCAGGTCTTTATTTAATGCACATAGTGGTCATATGTGTAGCTAGTATTAAGTATAATATGGAGAATATGAATAAGATAGCAAGCACAACCAAATATATTGGATTGTATGATGCAAGCATATATATATAGTGCTTGACATATACCAAATTTATAAAGATGAATTATAATGAGGGGCTTTTAATAATATATGCTTTACTTACTTTCTAAGATTTTCATAAGGTGACAGACTATAGGAGTTTAGAGTAGTATTGAGATTGAAAGGGTATAATCTATCATTTTTCTCTTCATGCTTGGCTGAGAGGTTGATGATGAACATGCTCTAAATAACATAAATTTAAAAGAGAATCATTAGGAAACATATTGTATTTACATTCCATCAATCTAAAATATTTTATCCAAATAGCATTTCATTTTAAATTTTTATTGATTTTAAATTAAGTGAATGAATCTCTACTAAAACTTATTTTTATTATGTAGGATATTTATTAAAATTATAATAGATAGTACTAGTATTTATAAGTAAACATTCTTCTAAAAGTTCAGGCGAGGTTGTAACATCTTGTAGAACTATCCCTAGGCATACAGAAAGGGGGGTTAATTGCTTGTTTTAAAATTTTCTTTAACATAATTTTTTTTGAGATCTTATAATAACTTTAAATAAATAATGTTATCACCTGATGTAGAAACAAATTAATGAAATAAAAATTTAACAACAATAACGATGAAATACTCAAATCAATATATCATCAAATAAAAAATTTTAACATGTAATTTTTAGAAAAAATAAATCACATAAATGTAAAATGTAGAAAGTAAAAATCAGAATGAACATACCAAAATTTATAGTAGTTTAGTCAAATAATGTCATAAGTCCACGCATCGGAGTCCCCCTTTACATGTATTGCACTAAAATTATAGTATATCTCCTTTATCCCCAACAACTAGGCAGAGAAGCCCTTATAATCTTTTCTCTAACTCGATGCAACAAAGAAACTTGACCTCCTTTTTCACCCTCATGGTGAAGACAGAGTGAAAGTTCGTTAGGGATGTTAAGCCCTATAGAACTGGCCCAAGGCTAACCAAGAGCGGGGGTGAATTGGTATTTAAAAAATTCTTTAGAATCAAAATAATGATTATCACAAACCAAATCACCATAAAAATAAGTGCCGAAGAAAATAAATGCAGAAGCAGTAAAAAGAGGAACACAATGGTTTATAGTGGTTCGGTCAACTCGACCTACGTTCACTCCCCGAAGGCACCCTCCAAGTATTGCACTACAATCGTGACTCTCATTTAGTCCCCACAGCTAGGTGGAGAAGCCCTCACAAAAACACCTCCTTTTTTCCACACCCGGCAAGGAAGAGAACCCAACTCCTTTTGCTTCCTCCTAAAGCAGGCAGAGAACCACGATCACTTACTGAAACTTACCTCTCCTAACCCTTCCAAGGACAAGAGACTCTAGGGAAGAAGAAGTGGAACAATGTTTTGGAGCAACCCTTGTGAATCCCCTAACAAGATCCCCCTCACAAGATCCTCTCTCTCTCTCCCTCTCTCTCTTTCCTTTAGGTTTTCTCAGGTCAAGACAGCAGCCAAGGATATTCAAAAATGTTGAACAAGAGCTCTTAAATATAAGAACTTCAAAGGGGATCATTAATTGTAGGTTGCAGACTTTATCATCCAGGACGATATGGAAATCATCCTGGCCGATCAGTACAAATCTCATAAGATTGGCTAGAGCATCGCCCTGAATGCAAACTAGATGATTGAAAATTTGCTTGATCATCCCGGACGTTCTCACGATTGTCCCGGCCGATCAGTTCAAATCAGAGGAAAATCGTCCAGAGCATCGCCCTGAATTTGAACTGTCCGATCTAAATCAGCCAGGAGCAACCAAGGGTTTTTGAATGGATTGTCTAGGCCGATCTTGCGATCGTCTAGGACGATGTGATCGTATCAATCATCCTTAATTACTCCAATGATTGTAGAATCAATTTAGGCATAATTATACAATATCGTCCAGGCCGATCAAAGAATCATCCTGACTTATTTCTAAAAATACATAATACCTAAATTGATCATGGTGGAAAATTCTTTCTGTATTGAACATATCGTCCTGGCAGATACAGGTATTATCCAGGCCGATCGGTTAATTATGGCTGCATTAACTAAGAAATCCTAATTAGATCTTCTATTTTGAACTCGATCGTCTAGGTCGATATAAATATCGTCCGGGACGATGTGAGTTAAAACACAAGTTCTAAATCTCTCAAGTGTGTGTGTAGGGTTACTTAATATCAGTCACTTCAAACAATTACAATTGAATCAAAAAAGAAAAAAGAAAATTACAGATTGACTCAATCCTAATCTACCCAGTCTTGAGCTGATTCTAATTTCCGTCTGATCTTTGAGTCCTGAAAAATCAGTAGAAAAAGACAGTCGTAGTGAAGCAACATTTGTTAGCTATCATCAAAAATCATAATCTAAAAAACATGTTTGTAATAATCTCCCCCTTTTTGATGATGGCAAACATATCGAAAATCAATTCTAAAATAGTAATGCAAAACTAAACAAGCTTTCAAGTTTTCGAACAGAACAAATACAAATATACTATAAGAGCAAGTACAAACATACTACTCCCCCTTTTGACATCTCAAAATGGAGGAGGAAACTAAAAACACAAACTAAAGAACTAAAAACACTATACAAAAAAAAAAAGAAAATAATCCACAGAAAACAGAAACTAAAACTACATAAATGAGGGATCCTGATCATCAGATGGAGGTGGAGGTGGTGGAGCCTGCTAACAGTAGATAGCTAGCGTAGTAAACTGAGTATTAAACTAGGCTATGTCCTGGTTGTGCTGCTGCTGCTGGTGAGTAATGTAGCTATCAAAATGGGCTAAGTCCTCTGTGCGGTGCTCCTCGTAGCGGGTTATATCCTCAGAATGTTGCTTCTCCTGTGCATGAACGTAACGGGTCTCCCAACGATCAAATCTCTCCACTAACTGGTCAAACTATGAGTGCTGGCGAAGAGGATGATCAGGAATGGGAGCGGGAGCCTCCTCCTCTTCAGCCCCCAGAGGTTCCCCATCTCCTGGGTGGAGACGAGTACTGTGAAGGACATTGAACGAATTATTTGAGTAGCAGGGAGGTGGATGGTTGGGGTGAGCAGGATATTGAAGATTGTATTTGGTTTCAAGAACATATGAGATGATTGTCCCAAAGCCAGATTGGGTTTCCTCTTATGACCCTGATCACAGATTGTAGTTAAATGATCAATGTATCAAAAGATTCGATCAGTAGCATTAAAATCTCTATGGGCCATGATGTAAAAGGTGGTAAGAGAAAATAATTGGGTGATGTGGATTCGATCCCCGACTTTTGGACTTATAGAAGTGCGAAGGACATGTTGGATTGTCCTAGCATCTTTGACTAAAGAGCTAGTCTCTCCAACATGAAAGGGATAGTTGATTTGGTCTAGAAAATGATTTGAAGAGGACCAGTTGAAGCCAGGATCAAAGATAGTTAAATGCAGCTTATCCCTGGTGGTGGATAGCTGCAGTAGTTCAGCACAGTCTTGATATGTGATCTCGACTGGGCGTCGATTCATATAGGAGGTTAGGGCAGTATAGGCAGCATTTATTCGGAGATTTGCAAAAAATTCAAAAAAAAAAGTTTGGAGGCAAAAGGGACTTCTAGAGTAAGAATGAAGCAGAGAGAAGTGTGAACGAAGAGATTTAGTACCGGATATGAAAGGTAGGCAGGATTGAATATCCTGGAGAGAGTGATGCTGCATTCCTTGAACCGATGGTAAGCTGCTTGATCCTCCACTTCCCTGAATTGAGGGTCTAGAGTGGCCCTCGAGGAACTTCTAGAAGCCTGTCAGACTCACTTCCCACCAGTCATACCAAGAAATCAGTAAGTAAAAATGAGATAAGAAGAAACTTTTAGGTGAAAACATGGCTGGAATGGCCTGAATTTAAAGAAACGACCACATCATCCAAGACGATCGCAAAATCGTCTAGGACGATTTGGTTCAATTATTGCGTACAGGCCAATTAGTCAAAAAGGTGGTCCGGTCGTCCGGGCTGATCAGATATCAGCCAGGACTATTAGACACAGGCGATCATCCCGAGGAGTCAAGCCGGACGACCGTTGAAAAGGCAAATCGTCCAGGCCGATTAGGTGTATCGTCCAGGACGATACATAATAATTGATCGTACTGGCCAAAGATAAAATGTTTTAAATCTATGCCACGTATATCGTCCAGGACGAACAGTGGATCGGCCAGGACAATTGTCCAATAATGGATCGTCTGGGGCCTGTTTTAAGGATTTAAACATACTGACACGTGGATTGTCCAGGACGATCAGGTGTATCAGTCAGGACAATGACAATAAATGCATCAGCCATGACGAACATTGTATCAGCCATGATGATAAAAAATGATTGTAATAAAGTTCGATCATATCGACCAAGATAATAAAGGATCTTCTGGGACGATGAGCTATAGAAAGCTCAAAAAAGTTCAGCAGATGAAATTTTGAAGAGAAAATATCATATCATCCAGGACGATATATATTTCGTTCAGGACGATGTGACAAGAATTGAAAACCATAGGACAGATGGAGATGATCAAAGAAAACTCCAAACAAAAATAAATACAAAAAAAACAACAAAAATAGATAAAAACAAGAAGAAAAAAAATGAAGTTTTTGGTTTTTAACTTTTTTTTTTTTTTTTAGCAAAGCAAACATATGACAAATTTTCCAAAAAATTAAATTTTAAAGATTTGAACGATCAATGAGTTAACAATGTCACAATCTGAAAATGGTAGAAAATCCGATCCTGTTTACCCTAGCTCGGACTTCTTTCAGGATAAAAATTGTCTTTTGAAAATAAGAGGTCTAACTCAGAATAAATTGGATAAAAAGAAGATCCATTTAAAACTTAGTTATAAATAAAATATCTTATAAAATATTATACCAAAGTAATTTGTTTCTATTATGGAATTTGAAATCAAGCTTTTGAAAATATCAAATTACCCATGAGTCCTTCTAAGTTTAAAAAGTTTTGAAAAGTGAGGATAGCTTGCATTTAGTGGGCTCATTTTATGCCTCTTGTCACTTTGATTGGCACTTTGAGCATCTTTTGATTTTTGATACACTTTCATATAT
>NW_021319385.1:816182-832800 GCF_001605985.2 Dendrobium catenatum
AATCCCCTCACAAGATCCTCTCTCTCTCCCACTCCCTCTCTCTCTCTCTCTCTCCTTTAGATTTTCTCAGGTCAAGATAGCAGCCAAGGATATTCAAAAATGTTGAAAAAGAGCTCTTAAATAGAAGAGCTGCAAAGGGGCTCATTAATTGCAAGTTGCAGACTTTATCGTCCAGGATGATATGGAAATCGTCCTGGCCGATAAGTACAAATCTCATAAGATTGGCCAGAGCATCGCCCTGAATGCAAACTGGATGATTGAAAATTTTCTTGATGAGCAACCAAGGGTTTTTGAATGGATCATCCTGGCCGATCTTGCGATCGTCCAGGATGATGTGATCGTATCAATTATCCTTAATTACTCCCATGATTGTCGGATCAATTTAGGTATAATTATATAATATCGTCCAGGCCAATCAAAGAATCGTCCTGGCCGATTTCCAAAAATATAGAATACCTAAATTGATCATGGTGGCAAATTCTTTCTGTATTAAGCATATCGTCCTGGCTGATACAGGTATCGTCCAGGCCGATCGGTTAATTACGACTTCCTTAACTAAGAAATCATGATTAGATCTTCTATTTTGAACTCGATCGTCCAGGACGATATAAATATCGTCCGGGACGATATGAGTAAAAACACAAATTCTAAATCTCTCAAGTGTGTGTGTGTGTGTAGGGTTACTTAACATCAGTCACTTCAAACAATTATAATTGACTCAAAAAAGAAAAAAAAAATTACAGACGGACTCAATCCTAATCTACCCAGTCTTGAGCTGATCCAATTTCCGTCCAATCTTTGAGTCCTGAAAAGTCAGTAGAAAAAGGTAGTCGTAGTGAAGCAAGATTTATTTGCTATCATCAAAAATCATAATCCAAAAAACATATTTGTAACACAGAGAACCTTGCTATCATTTTGTACGCTTATGGTGAAGGTAGAGTGTTATAATCCAAGATACTTAACTTATGATTTTGATGATAATAAATATTATTAATTGAATTTTTATTTTTTCTAGCATATGTACTACATATTAGTTTTATGTTTGTACTAATATTTTAGGTATATTATACACCACTTAGGAATGATCAAGGCTCAAGTTTGGGTAGAATAAGATATTTTTTGAAAGAGTCTGCATTTTTTATTTTTTTTTTATTTTATATTTCTTGAGTTTTCCCATGTAAGGGAGTATGCTAAATTGGCAACCATGCACACACACATAGAGGAGTGAGAAACGTGAGTTAAATTATTATTTTTAACTAATCATATCATATGATTCAGATCATATTGCATGATTCATATCATAATGTACGATCATCAATAAAAAAATTAGGTTAAGCATTAATTTTATAATTAATGCTAATAAACTAATCATAATGTATGATTTGTATCCACCAAGAAACCCTACCTACTAGATGATTTAAGTAAGTATTTTAAAATTTTATTTTTCAACTAATTATATTATATGATCCTAATTGTACTGTACAATATTTAGAATCTTACTTCAATTATTCCCTCTGATTAGTAAATCAAATTAAGGTTTAATAAATATAATCAATCATATTGTATGATATAAATTATATTGTATGACTAATAGAGATGAAGTTTGATCATCCCAAATAATGTACTTGATGAAACCTTAATTTTTATGAACTAATCATATAATATGATGTTGATCATACCAGACAAACCCCTGATGTTTGAATTAAGAGTACAGTATGATGTAAATCATAATGGATGCTTGAAAAATATTATTTACAATCATCTCAGTGATCATCCTATACTAATAGAAGGAAATTGAACTAATTATACCGAAAAGATTATATCATGTTGTACGGTAAGTATGAAAATTTTGAGTAGTTTGTATGAATGGCTATTCCATTATACTGGATGAGCCCCTATTTTGAACTAATCGTATTATGCAAACCTAGATCGTACTGTACAAATAGTGATGACTTAATTGAAAAGCTGAGGTTTTTTGAAGCCTTGTACTTAAGCAATTTAAACTAGTCTAAAAATAACTTTTTGGATATTGAAGGAACTTTAAGGGAGAGTTCTTAAGAGAGCACTTGGGCAATTGGAAAGAGAAAAGAAAAGGTTGTGCTTAAGTGATAAGTGGTTTGAGGGGTTTTCATATGGTTGCTCCAGGCAAGCTTGCACCTTGCTTCCTACAGTGGCCTTGGTGAGTTCTTGGAGTTTCTCTTAGGAGAGAAGCTTCAAGGTCAAGGTTCATGGGTTCTCCGCCTTCATCAAGAGGGTGAAAATGATTGATAGTTCTTTGCCATCACTAGGAGAGTGAGAAATATTTCAAAGGTTTGCATCCATTACCAGGTGGCTGACATTGCTTTTGGTTCTCCGTCGCACTGGGTAAGATGGAAATGATTTATAAGGTCTTATCCTCCTCTAATAAGGGTTAAAGGAGATTAACCATAGTGTTAGTGCAATACCTAGAGAGGAGGACTCCGGGGTGTGGATGTTGGTCAAGGTTGACTAAACTACTATAAAATTCTAGTGTATTCTTTCTAATTTTTTTTCTGCTCTTTATTTTCTATGTTTTTAATTTCAAAATGGTTTTTAAGTATTTTTTAAAATAATATATTCATCCCCTCTTGGTGCACCTAGGGATGGTTCAACGATGTCTTATAACCTCCCACAAACTTTCATAGAGAACCTTGCAATCCTTTTTCACCATCCTGGTAAAAGTAGAGAATCTTGATGATCTTCGAGCTGAAGTTCTTTTTCCTAGAGCTACCCCAGAAACCAAGCAAAACATTTAGAGGAAATAAGGTAAAAGCTTGCTTAGAGAAACCATGTGGAATCCCCCCACGGTCCTTCTCCCTCATACACAACCTCTCCTTTCTCCTTCCCAAAGGTCTCTAAGATCTCTCTCTAGAAGACCGAATAGAAAAAAAACTTGGAACAAGTCTATTAAGATAGCTATAGTATATTCTTTAAGCTAAAATATAGAATTCTTTCAAATTGAATTCTAGGGAGGGACACCCATAATACATCAGAAAACTCATCCTAGGTGATCGGGTAGTTTGACCTCCCCTGAAACCTCTCCTCCTATTGGCCCATCCACCAGCGCTTAGTCTCTCCATCCAATAGAAAAATTTCCAATAGTGCCTTCTTCTTAGGAGGACATTGCATACCATCAAAAGTCTTCTCTAACCTCATCAACTATTCATTTTCTTCTTTGGGCTTAATATTTTCCTCAAATCTAAGAGGCTATAATTTTAGAAATATCTGTAAATGAAGATCTACATCATTAGATCGAACAATATGAACCATACTTTATGTCTCACCCATCAGTTGGGCTACCAAATTGGCAAATTTTAAAATAATGTCAAAATTGATTGTAGGAGAAATATTAAGTATGGGTGTTACCTGACTAGTAGTCTATCCATCAATTATATCTAGGTCTGGTAGATCTATAATCACATTGAACACTCAATTGAACATACATGCACATGAAAATAAATATGAATGCATGGTTTGATAAAGACAAAATTATGTCACTTAATTTATAGATCAAATCCTATAGCTCTATCTTATGATCAATTTCTAAAATTATAACCTCGATACCAAAAAATCTTGTCACAACCCAACTCAATAAGACCCACATATATGTTTTATTATATCATGTTGGTTTACAACAAGCAAATACTAGGATCTTAGTTTTGGAAACTATTCAGAACTTTTTTTCTAATTTTAAAATTTAAAGCTACAATAATCACAAGAGATACTAATAATATCAAATTAATTAAAAATAAACTCATTTATAAAATTTCACTTTTCATTGATCACTATATATATATATAACTACGGTGCATAGCTATAAATTGACCTACAAAATAGAATACAAAAACTAGTAATGAACATATAAAAATCAAAAGATGGAAATAACTCTATAGACTCAAATCAGATCTTGACACTACTACTCAATTGACCCTTTCATTCTATTAGATCTTGAAAATAGAAAGTGAAACACTCAACAAAATAAATTTATTGATCTAAATTTCCAATTAATTCATTATTAAGCATTTAATTGAGTGATGTAAGTAATAAAATAAATCACAATATTGAGCATAATAATAATAATAATAGTTATAAGGAATTCTATTAATGATGCTGAGAAAATGAATAAATATGTCTTTCATATCAGTAAGAATTTAGATAATTCTAACCCTTATAACTCCCAATAGAAATTATTTGGAGAATTCTATATGCCTCACAATAGATAAAGTTTGTAGAATTATCAGAGCAAAGTGTGCATATAACACTAGAATGCGCCCATGGCACGAGAATAAAAATTTCTCCATTAACCCCAAAACTCCTCAAAATCACACATTTCAACCAATTTAGCACAATGCATTCGAGTAATTGAAACATAAATAAACTCATTTTAAAATTTCACAAAATACTATAACAGTAGACAACTGAATGTATTGCTGAGCAGAAATGTACTATTTCAGAACATAACCAAATTATCATAGAATATTTAGAATATTATATTGAAGCTTTAATTGTGTTGCAATATTATTTTTCAATATCAGAATTATTTTATAATAACTTAATATAGAAAAAATTCCAAAATTTTCCATGTAAAATTTAAAAAAAAATACCCAAATGTTTAGAATCATTATCTTTATAACATACATAAAGTTACGATGTTAAAGCTTTGTTAATACCAAGTTATCTCAATTTTTCACTGATTGAATTATAATTTAAATAAAAGATTCAAAATTTTTATATTTTTGAAAATTGAGATAGGAAAATTACATCGATCTAAGAAACTTCTAGAATTGGACCGACAAAATAGATAGGAGTTGCAAGAAACACACTTTCTCTCTCTAAAATTCTCCTAATATTTCTCTCTAGCTAGCTTCCTTGGGGACAAAATAGGTTAAAATGGTGAAAAATAGTATTTAAATAAAGAATTCAGGTCAAGCATTGTGGCGCCAGACCTCTAACACTACTATGCTAGTTCAATATTCCTTTACGAACATAGTTGATAGAATTTGAAAAATTAGGGTTTTTGAAAGCCCACTATGTAAGCTTTCTTAATAGACTTTATAAGAGTCTTTGACAGTTTGAGAGCGTGAGTCTTCTATAAGTGAAGGTTTGATGAGAGGGTTTTTAGCAAGTGGGAGGGAGGTGAAGTTGTGAAAGAGGGAGAAGATTCTTATGGTTATAAGGGAGTGTGAGAGTGCATTTTCACATGGTTTATACAGCTAATGTCCATCTTTGTTCCTCAATGAGTCAAGATTTGTCTTAGCAAAAACTCCGTGAAGAAGCTCTTAGTGTAAAAGTGTCGCCGACTACTCTACCGTATCAAGGAAGGTGAAAGTGATTGGGCTACTCAGCCTCAAGGGTGAAAGGGATTTGGGCTACTTCTCCCCACTAGAAAGATGAAAGTGCTTTAACTACTCTACCGCATCATGTTAGTAAAAGAGATTTGACTATTTCATTACACCAGATTGGTGAAAGTGATTGCGTAAAGACTTCTTTGCCTTACTGTGGGGGCTAAGGGAGAGTCGTTAACTGTTTAGTGTAATACCTAAAGAGGAGGACTCCATGAGTGAAGTAGGTTAAGTTGACCGAACCACTATTAAATTATGGTGTGCTTGTTCTTTTTTTTTTACATTTTATTTTCTTGAGTTTTACTTTACACTTTTAATTTCTACAAAATCTAGGTTGGACATTGTTGTCTTTGAGATACAAAATCTTTGTGATTGTTTTAAGATTTAGGCTTTGTTTCTCAAAGAAATAAAAAAATATTTTCTACAAAAATTAAAATAAAAAATTAGTATTTATTCTTGCTAGTAACTTCCACATTTTAAAGTTTGAAATTGGTTGTTTAAATTTCAAAATAGATTTTAGAAAAAAAAAAGATTTTTTTTTTAAATACCAATTCACCCCCTCTTGGCATGCCATTATGTATTTCAAGTGCTTTCACCACTATCCATTAAAATTTCATTACATCCATACAAAATACTTCCAAATAGTTCAAAAGTAAAAATTCAGTGGATAACTTTTTTTTTTTTAGATTGAGTCAGAATAGTTTGAATGTATACTAATCTTGGGGGTGTCATATATAGCCTTTAAGTAATCTTATATCTCACACACTTGGTATCATGAAGATCTATTAAGAGCTATGTGACTCACATGCTTCCCCATTCTCTCTAATAAACTCTCTCTAATAAAGTCTATTGAAATGAACTTCTCTTTGAGACTATTTAGCTGCAAGTAAGATTTAAGGGTCATTTGATTTGTTGAAAAAGGAATGTATAATAAAATATTTGTAATGTAAAAGAAATTTTAGGTGACGGTTTGATGAAAAATGAATGCAATATATAATTCGAATAAATTCTATTTTCATTTCCTAGTTCATTTTTTATGTATGCATTATCATTGCCTACCATTTGTGAAACGTCGGCTATTGTCGCAACCTTTTTTTCTTCAATTGTTAGCTGAACACTCGCCATGACTACACGTCATCTTTTCCATCGCCACTACCCAATGTTGCTGCCACCGTCCGTCGTCGCACTAGTCTATATGGGCTATTGCCGCCTATTTTCATCACTGACTGCTACCATCATCGTTTTACATTATATTCCATTCAATTTACTCCAAACCAACAACAACAACTTTAAGCCTTTATCCCACTACGCAGGGTCAACTATATGAATCCTTTTTCGCCATTGTGTTCTATTAAAAGTTAAATTCTCGTTTAAATCTAATAAAGAAAGATCATTTCTAATATTTTCTAACCAAGTCTTTTAAGGTCTGCCTCTACCTTGCTTAACATAAGTCAAATCTAATACCTCTACTTTTCTAACTGGGTCATCGAAAGGCTAGCATTTTATGTGACCAAACCATCTAAGACGACTCTTTATAATCTTATCTTCTACTGGAGCTACTCCAACCTTTTCACATATATACTCATTTTGTATCCTATCTCTAAGGGTAAAGCCACTCATCCACCTCATCTTTGCACACTTAACTTAGTATTATGCTTCTATTTTAATGACCAACATTCAACACCATAAAGCATTGTAGGCCTCACCACCATCTTATAGAATTTTCCCTTAAGTTTGAGGGGTACTTTTTTATCACACAACAAGTCTGATGCACTCCTCCACTTCAACCATCCAACTTGAATTCTACTAATAATATCCCAATCTATTTCACCATCACTCTGAACAATATATCCAAGGTATCTAAAATGTGTACTCTTATTAATGACTACATCGCCCAAAGTCACAATCCCCTCACTTGAACTAAATCCTTATTACTCATATCTCTTTGTTTGGAAAAATTATTAGGTCAGGTGACCTGATGTAGCTCTACGTCCGGTAGCCAATAATATGTCGCCACGTGCTCTTACTCTTTAACGTGCGGCCCGACGACCCGTCTGGCACCGGAATCTTGGATTACTATGCTCGTGTATTGCTCGGTATTTGCTCGGTATTGCTAGGTATTACTTTGCAATAATGAGAAATACAGCTCTGTGAAGACCAATACCGAGTAATACCTAAAAGAGCTCGGTAATGCTCGGTATTTCTCTTCACGTAATGGTATTTTTCATTTTTGTTGAGCAAAATCTAGCAATACCGAGCAATACGCAAACTCCCGGGTCCGTTCCGGGTCGGGTTGCCGGGCCGCACAGTAAATAGTGAGAACACGTGGCGCCTATTTACTGCTCACCGAATGTAGAGCTACATCAGGTTATCGGACCAAATAAAATTTCCTTTGCTTGGCTAGCTTATACATATATATTTCTCCCTCCTTAGTATCTAATCTATTATATAAATCATTAAAAGCTAAGGTTTTTGTATTGCATATTGCTTTCTCAGATTCCTTACATGTTTCTTTATATATTTTCCAATTATCAGAGTTTTTAGAATTAAACTAATTTTTATAACTAATCTTCTTCTTTTTAATACTTTCTTGCATATTTGGATTCTACTAGCAACTATTTTACTATTAGGAGCTTTTTCCTTTGATACTAGGAGCACATCTTTTGCAATATTCTTAAATCACTAGCCATTTTTTCCATATAACATTAACATCCTCATGCACAAACAAAATCTTAAGATCTAGAATCTTACTCTCAAAAATATTTTTGTTAATATTCTTTTAATGCCCCCATCTAATCCTAGAAAATCATTTTACTTTATTTTTTATTTTTTGTCCATTTATCATAAAGTCTAAAACTAATAATTGATTGTTGGTACATAAATTTTTACTTGGAGTAGCTTTACAATTTTTGTAATCTAAACAATCTAATTTTCTTATAAGGAAATAATCAATATGAGTTTTACTATATTCATTTTTATAAGTGATGAGATGCTAATTCCTTTTCTTAAATAAGGTATTAGCAATTAAAAATCATAAGCTAAACAAAAATCTGATATGGTCTTGCCACCTTTATTTGTCATTCCAAACTCATGGCCACTATGAATGATTTTAAAATCATTTACCTTTCTGCCAACATGTCCATTTAAATCTCCTCCAATAAAAACTCTTTCTTTAAGAGGTATCTTTTGTATTAGTTCTTCTAAGTCATACCAAAAATTTAATTTTGAACTCATTTCCAAACATACTTGAGGAGCATAAATACTTATAATATTAAGAATCTTAGCATCAATAATAATCTTTAAAACTATAATTCTATCTCTAATTCTATTAATTTTATATCATTATCCTTCAAACTATTATCTTTAATCACACCTACACAATTTCTAGTATGACTCCTATCCGAATAATAAAATTTAAATCCTAAACTATCAATCTCCTTATCCTTCTATCTAACACATTTAGTTTCATAAATGCTCAAAATATTTAACTTCCTATGAATCATAATATCTATTAATTCCATTAATTTTCTTATAAGGAAACCTATATTCCAAGTTCCTATCCTAATTTTAGTTTTATGGACTAGCTTTTTTGTCCATATCCGTCCTTGATGTGGGAACCCTTGCCTATTTAACACTGCACATGGGCGCTAGTACATCGGCCCTTGCACACTTATCATTATATTCAGGTCATACAACGTGTCGATTCAAAGGTACACCTAGCATTAACATAATTTCTTAAATAATTCATGTCATTATTATTTGATAAATTTTATGTTTTTTGTCGACAATCTAATACAACCATCCACTTTTCTCATATATGATTGAGACCACACAATGACAGTGTTTCAATTTACTCCAAACCAAAAAAAAAATTCTTCTGCATTTTTTACGCACATCCAAATAACTTTGAACATTTCAAATATACAACATTCCATTTACACTACATTACTTTTACTCATACATTCCTTTTTCAACAAATCAAAGAACCCCTTAATAAATTCTATAAATCTAAATTTAATATATCCAATATGGCTATAATTTTGAACGCTATTTGATATGATGAATTTTAAATTCATTTAAATCTGGCTAAAGTTTTTGACTTTTTATTGCTTTTTTTTTAAAGAATTTTTTATGATTATGATGTTTTGTTATATTTTTTATTCTATAATAATCTTAATTGAATTAATAAACATTAGAATTAATCTAGTTAAACATACCAAGTCATCATTAATAAAATAATAAATTTTATTGAGTTAAATTAAATAAAAAATAAATATTTTATTTAAGTTTTTAAATTTATTTAATTAATATTAATTTAAGTTTTTAAATAATTATATATATAATTAATTCGTTTTTATTGATTATTATCTAATTAATCTTAATAATTGAGCCGCACGTGCGCCTCGAAGGACGACCCACCACCTACCGTGCGAGCTACAACCGAAATCCTTTTGTTTTGTTTCTTTCTTTTCTGCTGTTTTTCTTTTGTACCTTCTCTTGCTGGTAGAGGATAGAAAGCGAGGAGACGCTGGCGAAGAAGACGTGGATACGATAAAGCAGAAGTTTTTCAGCGTCTTTCACCGTTGGTTGGAGGAATAGTGTAACATTTTGACGGAGGAGAGAAGTTTTTGAAGGAGGACAACTGGCCAAGAAGCTTCGCTGGTATGAGCGAATCTTTCACTTCATAAGTGGAAAATCAGGAATGAGTTTGGAGCTTGCCTCCGTCTCCGAGTCCACGGATCCTAAGGGTCCCGTTTCAGAGAATTTGGTAACAACTAACCTTTCCTTTTCTTGCTTCAATTTTGTTCTGTCTGCTGGGTCCGTATTTTAGTTGATCAGTGAGGAGTATGTATTGTGTTATTTCTCTATTTTCCGATTATCTTCTGGCTGTTTTGTTATGAATTATAGATTATTTTACAGAATCCCTTAACTTTCTATAGATGTTGCAATCACTGAGTATTTTTCAGCAGAGTTATTTTGTAATGGTCGAGTTCTTAGCCCTACTGTTTCGTAAGGCTGAGAATGGATTTTGTGTTAATTATTTCGTTTTCTATTATATTCTAGTTGTTCGGTTAGGGATTCTTATTTTCTTAGGTGAGGACATTTATGAGGCATTGATACGTCCTCCAAAAATTATCATGATCGGGCACAAATCTCGATGCAAAATGAAGCCGGAACTTCAAAAAATAAATCCGGGATCATCTGAACTCCAATTTGAGCAAACTTACAGTCAAATTGAGCGTCTCAGAAATACGAACCCAATGACAACAAAATCAACTCAATCCGAGCCCAAACCGGTTCAAATCAAGGGTTATAAATGCTGTTGGAAGGTTTGAACCATAGTTTGGATTACCAAACGGTCTCCAAACATGACGTGCTTATAGTCGAATCGAGCGGCTCGGCGAGACGAATCCAACAAGCCCAAGATCGCTGAATTCTGACATCAATAAGACATTCAAATATCCATCAAGTGGTCCATGTTCAAGGGATTCAATATCGGTCGTTCATCCGATCACTCCCCCTTTACCCTTGATCTTTCACATATTTACGGGTCATGCCATTCCAGAAATCTATAAATAGACCCCTCATTTCTCTTAAAGAGGGATCCAAGCAAGAAGAGAAGAAGAGCTAAGAGAAGAGAAGGAAGAGAAGGAAGAAGCTCCTCCTAGACCACCGCCAGAGTTTCGCCGGATCACCGACGGAGTTTTGTCGGGCAACCGCCAGAATTTTGCCGTACCAGCACTGGAGCTTCGCCGGACCACATTCGCCGGGCCACTACCTGAGGCCCTCACCTTCACTGGGCCACCACCTGAGGCCATCACCGTCGCCGGACCACCACCTAAGGCCCTCGCCTTCGCCGGACTGCTATCTGAGGCCCTCGCCTTCGCCGAACTGCCACCTGAGGCCCTCGCCTTCGCCAGACCACCACTTAAGGCCCTCGCCTTCGTTGGACCACCACCTGAGGCCCTTGCCTTCGCCGGACCACCACCTGAGGCCCTCGCCTTCTCAGGCCTGGAGTTCTGCCAGACCAATTCTTGAAGCCCGAAGTTCTGCCGGTCCATCACCTTACACCCAGACTTATATCATACAATTATTTATAATTTGATCACCCTTGGAGGCGAGTCAGCCCATTGTAACAAACTCAAGCTCTAGTGGAGTCATTTTCAACTGGGCCAGACCCCGGGGTTTTTCCCTTTTTTAAGGGTTTTCCACGTAAAAATTTTATGTTTTTTGTGTGTGTGAGCTGGATATCCGTGAAATGCTAAGACGTAGTATTCTAACTCTATCGCCGCATATATTCTAGCCCGCAACAGTTTGACTCATTCTATGGAAAACAGTCAATCCCATTATATTAAGTACTCTTCCAATGGCCAACAGGCGTAACCATTGCATCTTGAGAGCCTCCCACTCCAATTCACATCAATCCCTGAATCAGGGACGTCAGGCATCTGCCTTTTTTTACCCTAGTGGTTGAAACCCTACCGGAGAAGGGATTTCAGGATCATCTGTGGAAGATCGTATCAGAAAGATGGAGGAGTCTCAGAATGAGATCCTTTAACTCTTACAAGAGACTCGAGGACCGGCACTAGCACCCCAAAAAGATATTCTTCTCGGAGGGCTTCTCCCTGGCCTCTTCTACTCGGCACTCATGCGAGATACGGTACATTCATATGCGGATCTAATCCATTGAGTAGAGGCCCAAATCTCTGCCGACGAAGCCATTAATGCTCACAAGAAATAATTTGAGCAAACAACTGGGAAGCATAAAAATCCACCCGGAATGGAGAATCCATCCTCGCAACGGAAGAAGCAAAGAAATTACAATTTTCCTCCTTGACCCTCACAGTCGCGATGAGAGCCTTGCCAAGAAAAGGAATATACGCCGCTAATACATCCTGAGCAAATATATTGATGGCCATCCGGGATCAGGAGAGTGTAAAGTGGCCACACCCTTTGAAGCCCAACGTCGGAAGCCAGGAGCAATATTGTCATTTTTACCGCAGTCGTGGGCACACTACTTAAGCTTGCAGGCAGCTCAAGGAAGAAATTGAGAGACCAATCCGACAAGAATATCTCCGATAATTCATCAAGAATCCACCAGCTCGAGATGAGATTGGTCCGGCTATGGGGCAAAATCAACAACAAAGGCAGTCGGCAAATAATCGCCATATAGTTGGCAAAATCGAAACCATCGCCGAGGGCCCTTCAATGCCTAGTCAAGTTTTAATTGCGGTGAGCAGGGAGCCACAACAAAGAAGCTTCACACCGATCACTCCATCACCTTCGAGGAGTCCAATCTATAAGGGATAAAGACCCCTCATCAAGATCCACTAGTGATTATCGCGGGAATTGGCGACCCGTGTTACAATGTTAAAAGGATCTTGATTGATAATGGGAGCTCAGTAGATGTTCTATTCTACTCCATCTTTCTTAACATGGGCCTACCCAGAGAGAAACTCCAACATGTTGCTGGTCCACTATACGGGTTTGACAATCGACCTGTACGGGTAGAAGGAACCATCAGTCTCCTAGTCGTACTTGGAGAATTCCCCCGATAAGTTGAGTAATGAAATCAGAATCGGCTTACAATGCGATCTTTGGAAGGCCACTCCAAACAATCTTTGGGGCTATTGCTTCAATTTCCCACTTAAGCTGAAGTTTCCTACCTAGCGGGGATTGGAACAGTACGTGGAGATCAACAAGTAGCACAATCCTGCTATCTTAGGCAGGCTCAATCACGCTCATCAGTTACTCTAAGTATCGAGGACTTCGATCTCCGGAATGAAGATATTCCTCAAAGGGCCTCCCTTGTAGAATTCTTACTTGTGTCTCTCTATTAGATGAGCACCCTTCAATAACAGTACAGATCGGATCACTTCTCTCAGATGAAGAGAAGAATAAGTATATAGACTTTCTATATACAAACCAAGATATATTTGCATGGAGTCCGGCTGATATGTCTGGAATCAATTCTGAAGTAATCATACACTCCCTCAAAATCAACCCGACATATAAGCTGATGATCCCAAAGAAGCGAAATTTTATACTAGATCGTCAACTGACAATTGAGCAGGAGGTTAATAAGCTTTTAAATGTAAGATTTATAAGGGAAGTACACTATCCCGCCTGTTTAGTAAACGTCGTTATGGTTCGAAAGGCAAGTGAAGCTTGGAGAAGGTGCGTAGATTATACTAATCTCAACAAAACTTGCCCCAATGACAGTTTTTCGCTTCCCCGTATTGGCCAGTTGGTTGATGCAACCTCCGGACATCAGATGCTAAGCTTCATGGATGCTTACTCCAGAAACAATCAAATATAAAATGGATCCTGCTAATGAGGAGACGACAGATTTTCAAATAGATAAGGCATTGTAATGTTATCTAGTAATGCCATTTGGGCTTAAGAACGCGTGGGCAACATACCAACGCCTGATGAATAAGGTTTTTAAAAATCTTATCGGGCACACTATGAAAGTATATGTGGATGATATGCTAGTTAAAAGTCTCGAGAAATTCCAGCATATCTCTGACTTGGAACAATGCTTCTGCCTCCTTCGATCATAGAACATGCGCCTCAACCAATCCAAATGTGCATTTGGAGTGGCCTCAGAAAAATTTATGGGGTTCATGGTTACCCACCGAGGGATTGAGGCCAACCCTGAGAAGATCAAGGCCATAAGGGACATGCTACTTGTCACGACCCAACCCGACCGGGACGGATCCCGCTCGCATCGAACCGCAACATAACCGTTGAAAATCCAGGATCTAGCTTTGGAATTTGCTTCAGACTTTCTTCCAAATATTAAATAGACAGAAAAACATAGAGCTACTATAAACATCCAAATACAGAATGGTTCATCTATCTTTTCTTTTATCAAAACAATCATCTATAATACAGTCAATGGCTTCCGATAGAAATAATAGAACAGAATAGAAAAGTCATGACTGTACAAAAATCAAAAGTACAAAATACCTAATATCAGATCAGATACAGAACTTCTAGTCCAAGACCTCCTTCCCTTTCCCAGAACCTAAAAACCACGTAGAAAATAAGAATGAGCTCAGCAATACATCACTCACCAATCCAAATCATCAGAAATTCATATCAAAAAATACATTAGAAAATAGCCGTACGGAAATCGTAGAACAGACATAACAGATACTTGATCAACAGAAATCAAACAACTGATATAGAAAACTGAAGTCATTTCAAATCAGAGTTCAGAACAGATATCATAAAGCTTTCAAGTCACAATGCAGACAGAATCGTACGGAATAACCAGAATCGTACAGAAATCAGAAATCAGATAAAATCACATTCATATCAGATCATTCGTATCAGATTCCCTGACCATGATAGAATCTCAACGGATTCTGGCCCTTATGCTTCCCTTCCCAGACACTGACAGAATCTCAATGGATTCTGGCCTCTTATGCCTCCTTTTGTGCTTATAGCACCAGAACAGAACATAACAGATATTTAGAATTCCGGAACAGAACTTATTTTCAAATTTCAGAGCTTATTTCAGATTTCCCTGACACAGACAGAATCTCAAAGGATCCTGGCCCCTTATAACTTCCTTCTGATAGCACTCAAACACTTCAATGCATTTAATGTATCAATTCAGAAAAATCAGAATTCATACGAAAATTCAACGGCATAACGGCAGTATACGAAATTTACACAAAATTTATAGATCCATAAATTTACCAAATTACCACATAATATCCACAACAACATTATAAGACTTTTACTGTACTGACATAATATTTTTCAACATCCTGATAACTTGCAATTCAATTAAAATGCCGTAGAATTCAAAATATCCGGTAAAAATCTTCCAGAAAATACTCAAAACGTACACAATTATCATCTCAGAAACATACCTAAAGTTACGCGATAAAACCTTTGTCAGAAGAAAATAATACCAGAAATTCGCTAACGGAAACAAAATCCGGAATAGAAAAGTCGTCAAAATTCTCGTTTCTAAAAATTGAGAAAGTCGGAATGTGCCTTACCTCGAGTCAATCAACTTTTCCAACTACGACGACGGAGGAAAACGAGTCGAAGTTGCCCAAAAATCCACTTTTCTTCTTTTCCATTCGTTTTTTTCTCTCCTGGGCTTTCTCTCTTCAAAATCGGCTCTATTCAGATATTTATTAAGCAGGATCGTCCCGGACGATGTCCCGATTCGTCCCAGGACGATCTTCTTTGGACTCAAATCGTCCAGATGAAAATTAATTCCAATTTCTTCGTCCCTGGACGAAACTCTCTGTCTGGGTTCGTCCCGACCCTTCCAGGTTCGTACAGACGAACATGCATATTTTCTCTGTTCGTACTGGCAGTTCGTATATACTAACCATACAGATTTTCAACATTTCTTCAGTTCGTACAGACGGTTCGTCCCGTACTAATAGCACAAAAAAAAAATTTTTTTTCAAACATAAGGGTTTCACAATCCACCCACCTTAAGAAAAATGTCGTCCTCGACATTCCTAAAGTAAACTGACTCAAAACAAATACGGATACAACTATCTCATGTCTGATTCCTTCTCTCAAGTCGCTTCCCGTGCTGTTCTGTGTTTCCACTGTACTTTAACCTTCAGAATCTGTTTACTTCTTAACTTGCATATATCATAGGCCAAAATTTTTTCAGGTTCTTCTTTATACTGTAGATTCTCCTGAATCTCAACCTCATCAACAGATAACTTCTTTTTAGAGTCAGATAACCACTTTCTTAAAGAGGATACGTGAAACACATTATGCACATCAGACAGCTGATCAGATAACAACAATCTATAAGCAGACTTTCCAATCCTTTCACGAATTTCAAAAGGTCCAACATACCTTGAACTGAGCTTGCTCACTCTACCAAATCTGCTCACACCTTTCATCGGACTGACTTTGACATACACAAAGTCACCAACCTGAAATTCCACAAATTTATGCTTCTGATTGTAATACTTCTGTTACCTGTCTTGTGCAGCTTTCAATCTTTCTTTAATCAGATTGATTTTCTTAACAGTTTCATCCATAAACGTCACACCCATTTCCTGTCTATCACCCACATATGTCAGAGTCAAAGGAGTTCTACACTTCCAGCCATATAAAGCTTCATAAGGTGCCATACCAATACTAGACTGAAAATTGTTATTATATGCAAATTCGATCAAAGGGATATGATCTTCCAGCTTCCTCCAAAATCCAAAACACATAATCACAGAAGATCTTCCAGTACCTGAATAGTCCTCTCAGAC
>NW_021319385.1:840344-842958 GCF_001605985.2 Dendrobium catenatum
ATTCTGGCCCCTTATGCCTCCCTTCCCTGACACTTATAGAATCTCGACGGATTATGGCCCCTTATATCTCCCTTTCCTGACACTTACAGAATCTCAACAGATTCTGGCCCCTTATATTTCCCTTTGTGCTTATAGCAGCAGAACAGAACAGATATTCGGAATTCCAGAACAGAACTTATTTTCAGATTTCAGAGCTCATTTCATATTTCCCTGACACTTACAGAATCTCAAAGGATCCTTGCACCTTATAACTCCATTCTGATAGCATACAAACACTTCAATTCATTCAATGAATCAATTCAAAAAAATCAGAATTCGTACGAAAAATCAGCGGCATAACGGCAGTATACGGAATTTACACAAAATTCACATATCCAGAAATTTACCAAATTACCACAGAATATCCACAACAACATTATAAGACTTTTACTGTACTGAAGTAATAATATCAGACATCCAGATAAATTGTTATTCAATTAAAACGCCGCAGAATTCAGAATATCCGGTAAAAATCTTCTAGAAAATACTCAAAATGTGCACAATTATCATCTAAGAAATATACCAAAAGTTACGCGGTAAAACCTTTATCATAAGAAAATAATACCAGAAATTCGCTAACGGAAACAAAATTCGAGACAGAAAAGTCGTCAAAATCCACGTTTCTGAAAATTGAGAAAGGCGGAATGTGCCTTACCTCGACTCGGTCAACTTCTCCAACTATGGCGACGGACAAAAACGGACGGAAGTCGCCCAAAAATCCACTTTTCTTCTTTTCCCTTCGTTTTTCTCTCTCCTGGACTTTCTCTCTCTTCAAAATGACATTAATCAGATATTTATTAAGCAGGATCGTCCCGGACGATGTCCCCGATCGTCCCGGGATGATTTCCTCTTGACCAGATCGTCCAGACGAAAATAAATTCCAATTTTCTTCGTCCTAGGACAAAACTCTCTGTCTGGGTTCGTCCCGACCCTTCCAGGTTCGTACAGACGAACATGCAGATTTCTTCACAATCTGTACAGATCGTCCCGGGACGATCCACTTCGTCCCGTACGATCCTGCGAGAAAAACAGCGTTTACAATCTCCCCAACTTTAAAAAAATGTCGTTCTCGACATTTCCAAACCAAACTGAGTCTAAACAGATACGGATATGAGTGCCTCATATCCGACTCCTCCCAAGTCGCTTCCCGAGCTGTTCCGTGCTTCCACTGTACTTTAACCATCGGAATCTGTTTACTTCTTAACTTACGAACATCATAGGCCAAAATCTTTTTAGGTTATTCCTTGTACTGTAGATTCTCCTGAATCTCGACCTCATCAACAGATAACTTCTTTTCAGAGTCAGATATCCACTTTCTCAAAGAGGATACGTGAAACACATTATGCACATCAGACATCTGATTGGATAATAACAATCTATAAACAGACTTATCAATCCTTTCAAGGATTTCAAAAGGTCCAACATACCTTGGACTGAGCTTACTCACTCTACCAAATCTGCTCACACCTTTCATCGAACTGACTTTGACATACACAAAGTCACCAACTTGAAATTCCACAAATATGTGCTTTTGATTGTAATACTTCTGTTGTCTGTCTTGTGCAGCTTTCAATCTTTCTTTAATCAAGTTGATTTTCATAACAGTTTCATCCACAAATGTCGCACCTATTTCCTGTCTATCGCCCACCTCTGTCAGAGTCAAAGGAGTTCTACACTTCCGGCCATAAAAAGCTTCGTAAGGTGTCATACCAATACTGGACTAAAAACTGTTATTATATGTAAATTCTATCAGTGGGATATGATCTTCCCAACTTCCTCCAAAATCCAAAACACATAATCGCAGAAGATCTTCCAGTACCTGAATAGTCTTCTCAGACTGTCCGTCAGTCTGCGGATGAAAAGCCGTACTGAAATGCAACTTTGTACCCAAGCCTTGCTGAATACCCTTCCAAAGTCTGGAAGTAAACCGTCCATCCCGATCAGATACAATCACTTTAGGCACACCATGTAATCTAACATTTCCTTCACATATACCTGTGCCAACTTATCCACTGGATCCGTCTGCCTGATCAGAAGAAAGTGTGCAGACTTCGTCAATCGATCCACAATCACCCAGATGGCATCATGCCCTTGCCTAGATCGAGGGAAACCCATAGCAAAGTCCATCGTTATCTCCTCCCACTTCCACTCAGGGATAGACAACGATTGCAAAAGACCTCCTGGTCGCTGATGCTCTGACTTCACTAACTGACAGGCTTCGTATTTCGCAACAAAATCTGCTACATCCTTTTTCATTTCAGGCCACCAGAACAAACTTTTCATATCTCTGTACATCTTACCACTTCCTAGATGTATCGTATAGCCTCAATGGTGAGATTTGTACAGAATCTCTTTCCTCAAATCTCCAAACACAGGAATCTACAGTCTATTCTTACAGAAAATAATACCATAATCTGAAACTCGTAGTTCATGTTTCTTACCAGATTCAATCTAAGTAATCAACTTCAAATAATCAGAATCTGACTTCTGAGTTTCCTGAATCCTTTCTTCCAGAGAAGACTGAATGTTCATCTGAGTCAAAACAACAGAATCCGGACCAGTAGAGGAAATCACC